>NC_086325.1:114000982-114310982 GCF_036172605.1 Pelobates fuscus
TATAGCGTGCTTTTACAAAGAAAAAAGTTTTCAAGTGTAAGCTAATAGCAGTCAGTGTCCTTAAAGCGGGCGTGTCAGGCCTTCAGCGTAGGCCCTGCAGACCCCTGGCAGTGTACTTTGACAGTTGCCACTCATATCTGGTGTCTCTATAGCGTGCTTTTACAAAGAAAAAAGTTTTACAGTGCAAGCTAATAGCAGTCAGTGTCCTTAAAACGGGTGTGTCAGGCCTTCAGCGTGTGCTCTGCAGACCCCTGGCAGTGTACTTTGACAGTTGCCACTCATAACTGGTGTCTGTAAAGCGTGCTTTTACAAAGAAAACAAGTTTTCCAGTGTAAGCTAATGGCAGTCAGTGTCCTTAAAGCTGGTGTGTCAGGCCTTCAGCGTGTGCCCTGCAGACCCCTGGCAGTGTACTTTGACAGTTGCCACTCATATCTGGTGTCTCTATGGCGTGCATTTACAAAGAAAAAAAGTTTTCCAGTGTAAGCTAATAGCAGTCAGTGTCCTTAAAGCGGGTGTGTCAAGCCTTCAGCGTGTGCTCTGCAGACCCCTGGCAGTGTACTTTGACCGTTGCCACTCATATCTGGTGTCTCTATAGCGTGCTTTTACAAAGAAAAAAAGTTTTCCAGTGTAAGCTAATAGCAGTCAGTGTCCTTAAAGCGGTTGTGTCAGGCCTTCAGCGTGTGGCCTGCAGACCCCTGGCAGTGTACTTTGACAGTTGCCACTCATATCTGGTGTCTCTATAGCGTGCTTTTACAAAGAAAAAAAGATTTCCAGTGTAAGCTAATAGCAGTCAGTGTCCTTAAAGCGGGTGTGTCAGGCCTTCAGCGTGTGCCCTGCAGAGCCATGGCAGTGTACTTTGACAGTTGGCACTCATATCTGGTGTCTCTATAGCGTGCTTTTACAAAAAAAAAAAAAATTTCAAGTGTAAGCTAATATCAGTCAGTGTCCATAAAACGGGTGTGTCAGGCCTTCAGCGTGAGCTCTGCAGACCCCTAGCAGTGTACTTTGACAGTGGCCAATGATAACTGGTGTCTCTATAGCGTGCTTTTAAAAAGAAAACAAGTTTTCCAGTGTAAGCTAATAGCAGTCAGTGTCCTTAAAGCGGGTGTGTCAGGCCTTCAGCGTGTGCCCTGCAGACCCCTGGCAGTGTACTTTGACAGTTGCCACTCATATCTGGTGTCTCTATAGCGTGCTTTTACAAAGAAAGAAGTTTTCCAGTGTAAGCTAATAGCAGTCAGTGTCCTTAAAGCGGTGTGTCAGGCCTTCAGTGTGTGGCCTGCAGACCCCTGGCAGTGTACTTTGACAGTTGCCACTCATATCTTGTGTCTCTATAGCGTACTTTTACAAAGAAAAAAAGATTTCCAGTGTAAGCTAATAGCAGTCAGTGTCCTTAAAGCGGGTGTGTCAGGCCTTCAGCGTGTGCCCTGCAGAGCCATGGCAGTGTACTTTGACAGTTGGCACTCATATCTGGTGTCTCTATAGCGTGCTTTTACAAAAAAAAAAAATTTCAAGTGTAAGCTAATATCAGTCAGTGTCCATAAAACGGGTGTGTCAGGCCTTCAGCGTGAGCTCTGCAGACCCCTAGCAGTGTACTTTGACAGTGGCCACTGATAACTGGTGTCTCTATTGCGTGTTTTTAAAAAGAAAACAAGTTTTCCAGTGTAAGCTAATAGCAGTCAGTGTCCTTAAAGCGGTGTGTCAGGCCTTCAGCGTGTGCCCTGCAGACCCCTGGCAGTGTACTTTGACAGTTGCCACTCATATCTGGTGTCTCTATAGCGTGCTTTTACAAAGAAAAAAAATGTTTTCTTGTGTAAGCTAATAGCAGTCAGTGTCCTTAAAGTGGGTGTGTTAGGCCTTCAGTGTGTGCCCTGCAGACCCCTGGCAGTGTACTTTGACAGTTGCCACTCATATCCGGTGTCTTTATAGTGTGCTTTTACAAAGAAAAAAAGTTTTCAAGTGTAAGCTAATAGCAGTCAGTGTCCTTAAAGCGGGCGTGTCAGGCCTTCAGCGTAGGCCCTGCAGACCACTGGCAGTGTACTTTGACAGTTGCCACTCATATCTGGCGTCTCTATAGCGTGCTTTTACAAAGAAAAAAAGTTTTACAGTGCAAGCAAATAGCAGTCAGTGTCCTTAAAACGGGTGTGTCAGGCCTTCAGCGTGTGCTCTGCAGACCCCTGGCAGTGTACTTTGACAGTTGCCACTCATATCTGGTGTCTCTATGGCGTGCATTTACAAAGAAAAAAAGTTTTCCAGTGTAAGCTAATAGCAGTCAGTGTCCTTAAAGCGGGTGTGTCAAGCCTTCAGCGTGTGCTCTGCAGACCCCTGGCAGTGTACTTTGACCGTTGCCACTCATATCTGGTGTCTCTATAGCGTGCTTTTACAAAGAAAAAAAGTTTTCCAGTGTAAGCTAATAGCAGTCAGTGTCCTTAAAGCGGGTGTGTCAGGCCTTCAGCGTGTTGCCTGCAGACCCCTGCCAGTGTACTTTGACAGTTGCCACTCATATCTGGTGTCTCTATAGCGTGCTTTTACAAAGAAAAAAAGATTTCCAGTGTAAGCTAATAGCAGTCAGTGTCCTTAAAGCGGGTGTGTCAGGCCTTCAGCGTGTGCCCTGCAGAGCCATGGCAGTGTACTTTGACAGTTGGCACTCATATCTGGTGTCTCTATAGCGTGCTTTTACAAAAAAAAAAAGTTTTCCAGTGTAAGCTAATATCAGTCAGTGTCCATAAAACGGGTGTGTCAGGCCTTCAGCGTGAGCTCTGCAGACCCCTAGCAGTGTACTTTGACAGTGGCCACTGATAACTGGTGTCTCTATAGCGTGCTTTTAAAAAGAAAACAAGTTTTCCAGTGTAAGCTAATAGCAGTCAGTGTCCTTAAAGCGGGTGTGTCAGGCCTTCAGCGTGTGCCCCGCAGACCCCTGGCAGTGTACTTTGACCGTTGCCACTCATATCAGGTGTCTCTATAGCGTGCTTTTACAAAGAAAAAAAGTTTTCCAGTGTAAGCTAATAGCAGTCAGTGTCCTTAAAGCGGGTGTGTCAGGCCTTCAGCGTGTGGCCTGCAGACCCCTGGCAGTGTACTTTGACAGTTGGCACTCATATCTGGTGTCTCTATAGCGTGCTTTTACAAAAAAAAAAAAATGTTCCAGTGTAAGCTAATATCAGTCAGTGTCCATAAAACGGGTGTGTCAGGCCTTCAGCTTGAGCTCTGAAGACCCCTAGCAGTGTACTTTGACAGTGGCCACTGATAACTGGTGTCTCTATAGCGTGCTTTTAAAAAGAAAACAAGTTTTCCAGTGAAAGCTAATAGCAGTCAGTGTCCTTAAAGAGGGTGTGTCAGGCCTTCAGCGTGTGCCCCGCAGACCCCTGGCAGTGTACTTTGACAGTTGCCACTCATATCTGGTGTCTCTATAGCGTGCTTTTACAAAGAAAAAAATGTTTTCCAGTGTAAGCTAATAGCATTCAGTGTCCTTAAAGCGGGTGTGTCAGGCCTTCAGCGTGTGCCCTGCAGACCCCTGGCAGTGTACTTTGACAGTTGCCTCTCATATCTGGTGTCTCTATAGCGTGCTTTTACAAAGAAAAAACGTTTTCCAGTGTAAGCTAATAGCAGTCAGTGTCCTTAAAGCGGGTGTGTCAGGCCTTCAGCGTGTGCCCTGCAGACCCCTGGCAGTGTACTTTGACAGTTGCCACTCATATCTGGTGTCTCTATAGCGTGCTTTTACAAAGAAAAAAAAAGTTTTCCAGTGTAAGCTAATAGCAGTCAGTGTCCTTAAAGCGGGTGTGTCAGGCCTTCAGCGTGTGCCCTGCAGACCCCTGGCAGTGTACTTTGACAGTTGCCACTCATATCTGGTGTCTCTATAGCGTGCTTTTACATAGAAAAAACGTTTTCCAGTGTAAGCTAATAGCAGTCAGTGTCCTTAAAGCGGGTGTGTCAGGCCTTCAGCGTGTGCGCTGCAGACCCTTGGCAGAGTAATTTGACAGTTGCCACTCATATCTGGTGTCTCTATAGCATGCTTTTACAAAGAAAACAAGTTTTCCAGTGTAAACTAATAGCAGTCAGTGTCCTTAAAGCGGGTGTGTCAGGCCTTCAGCGTGTGCGCTGCAGACCCTTGGCAGTGTAATTTGACAGTTGCCACTCATATCTGGTGTCTCTATAGCGTGCATTTACAAAGAAAAAAAGTTTTCCAGTGTAAGGTAATAGCAGTCAGAGTCCTTAAAGCGGGTGTGTCAGGCCTTCAGCGTGTGCCCTGCAGACCCCTGGCAGTGTACTTTGACAGTTGCCACTCATATCTGGTGTCTCTATGGCGTGCATTTACAAAGAAAAAAAGTTTTCCAGTGTAAGCTAATAGCAGTCAGTGTCCTTAAAGCGGGTGTGTCAAGCCTTCAGCGTGTGCTCTGCAGACCCCTGGCAGTGTACTTTGACCGTTGCCACTCATATCTGGTGTCTCTATAGCGTGCTTTTACAAAGAAAAAAAGTTTTCCAGTGTAAGCTAATAGCAGTCAGTGTCCTTAAAGCGGTTGTGTCAGGCCTTCAGCGTGTGGCCTGCAGACCCCTGGCAGTGTACTTTGACAGTTGCCACTCATATCTGGTGTCTCTATAGCGTGCTTGTACAAAGAAATAAAGTTTTCCAGTGTAAGCTAATAGCAGTCAGTGTCCTTAAAGCGGGTGTGTCAGGCCTTCAGTGTGTGCCCTGCAGACCCCTGGCAGTGTACTTTGACAGTTGCCACTCATATCCGGTGTCTTTATAGCGTGCTTTTACAAAGAAAAACGTTTTCAAGTGTAAGCTAATAGCAGTCAGTGTCCTTAAAGCGGGCGTGTCAGGCCTTCAGCGTAGGCCCTGCAGACCCCTGGCAGTGTACTTTGACAGTTGCCACTCATATCTGGTGTCTCTATAGCGTGCTTTTACAAAGAAAAAAGTTTTACAGTGCAAGCTAATAGCAGTCAGTGTCCTTAAAACGGGTGTGTCAGGCCTTCAGCGTGTGCTCTGCAGACCCCTGGCAGTGTACTTTGACAGTTGCCACTCATATCTGGTGTCTCTATGGCGTGCATTTACAAAGAAAAAAAGATTTCCAGTGTAAGCTAATAGCAGTCAGTGTCCTTAAAGCGGGTGTGTCAGGCCTTCAGCGTGTGCCCTGCAGAGCCATGGCAGTGTACTTTGACAGTTGGCACTCATATCTGGTGTCTCTATAGCGTGCTTTTACAAAGAAAAAAAATGTTTTCTTGTGTAAGCTAATAGCAGTCAGTGTCCTTAAAGTGGGTGTGTCAGGCCTTCAGCGTGTGCCTTGCAGAGTCCTGGCAGTGTACTTTGACAGTTGCCACTCATATCTGGTGTCTCTATAGCGTACTTTTACAAAGAAAAAAGTTTTCAAGTGTAAGCTAATAGCAGTCAGTGTCCTTAAAACGGGTCTGTCAGGCCTTCAGCGTGTGCTCTGCAGACCCCTAGCAGTGTACTTTGACAGTGGCCACTGATATCTGGTGTCTCTATAGCGTGCTTTTACAAAGAAAATAAGTTTTCCAGTGTAAGCTAATAGAAGTCAGTGTCCTTAAAGCGGGTGTGTCAGGCCTTCAGTTTGTGCCCTGCAGACCCCTGGCAGTGTACTTTGACAGTTGCCACTCATATCTGGTGTCTCTATGGCGTGCATTTACAAAGAAAAAAAGTTTTCCAGTGTAAGCTAATAGCAGTCAGTGTCCTTAAAGCGGGTGTGTCAAGCCTTCAGCGTGTGCTCTGCAGACCCCTGGCAGTGTACTTTGACCGTTGCCACTCATATCTGGTGTCTCTATAGCGTGCTTTTACAAAGAAAAAAAGTTTTCCAGTGTAAGCTAATAGCAGTCAGTGTCCTTAAAGCGGTGTGTCAGGCCTTCAGCGTGTGCCCTGCAGACCCCTGGCAGTGTACTTTGACAGTTGCCACTCATATCTGGTGTCTCTATAGCGTGCTTTTACAAAGAAAAAAAATGTTTTCTTGTGTAAGCTAATAGCAGTCAGTGTCCTTAAAGTGGGTGTGTTAGGCCTTCAGTGTGTGCCCTGCAGACCCCTGGCAGTGTACTTTGACAGTTGCCACTCATATCCGGTGTCTTTATAGTGTGCTTTTACAAAGAAAAAAAGTTTTCAAGTGTAAGCTAATAGCAGTCAGTGTCCTTAAAGCGGGCGTGTCAGGCCTTCAGCGTAGGCCCTGCAGACCACTGGCAGTGTACTTTGACAGTTGCCACTCATATCTGGCGTCTCTATAGCGTGCTTTTACAAAGAAAAAAAGTTTTACAGTGCAAGCAAATAGCAGTCAGTGTCCTTAAAACGGGTGTGTCAGGCCTTCAGCGTGTGCTCTGCAAACCCCTGGCAGTGTACTTTGACAGTTGCCACTCATATCTGGTGTCTCTATGGCGTGCATTTACAAAGAAAAAAAGTTTTCCAGTGTAAGCTAATAGCAGTCAGTGTCCTTAAAGCGGGTGTGTCAAGCCTTCAGCGTGTGCTCTGCAGACCCCTGGCAGTGTACTTTGACCGTTGCCACTCATATCTGGTGTCTCTATAGCGTGCTTTTACAAAGAAAAAAAGTTTTCCAGTGTAAGCTAATAGCAGTCAGTGTCCTTAAAGCGGGTGTGTCAGGCCTTCAGCGTGTGGCCTGCAGACCCCTGGCAGTGTACTTTGACAGTTGCCACTCATATCTGGTGTCTCTATAGCGTGCTTTTACAAAGAAAAAAAGATTTCCAGTGTAAGCTAATAGCAGTCAGTGTCCTTAAAGCGGGTTGTCAGGCCTTCAGCGTGTGCCCTGCAGAGCCATGGCAGTGTACTTTGACAGTTGGCACTCATATCTGGTGTCTCTATAGCGTGCTTTTACAAAAAAAAAAAAGTTTTCCAGTGTAAGCTAATATCAGTCAGTGTCCATAAAACGGGTGTGTCAGGCCTTCAGCGTGAGCTCTGCAGACCCCTAGCAGTGTACTTTGACAGTGGCCACTGATAACTGGTGTCTCTATAGCGTGCTTTTAAAAAGAAAACAAGTTTTCCAGTGTAAGCTAATAGCAGTCAGTGTCCTTAAAGCGGGTGTGTCAGGCCTTCAGCGTGTGCCCCGCAGACCCCTGGCAGTGTACTTTGACCGTTGCCACTCATATCAGGTGTCTCTATAGCGTGCTTTTACAAAGAAAAAAAGTTTTCCAGTGTAAGCTAATAGCAGTCAGTGTCCTTAAAGCGGGTGTGTCAGGCCTTCAGCGTGTGGCCTGCAGACCCCTGGCAGTGTACTTTGACAGTTGGCACTCATATCTGGTGTCTCTATAGCGTGCTTTTACAAAAAAAAAAAAATTTTCCAGTGTAAGCTAATATCAGTCAGTGTCCATAAAACGGGTGTGTCAGGCCTTCAGCTTGAGCTCTGAAGACCCCTAGCAGTGTACTTTGACAGTGGCCACTGATAACTGGTGTCTCTATAGCGTGCTTTTAAAAAGAAAACAAGTTTTCCAGTGTAAGCTAATAGCAGTCAGTGTCCTTAAAGCGGGTGTGTCAGGCCTTCAGCGTGTGCCCTGCAGACCCCTGGCAGTGTACTTTGACAGTTGCCTCTCATATCTGGTGTCTCTATAGCGTGCTTTTACAAAGAAAAAAAGTTTTCCAGTGTAAGCTAATAGCAGTCAGTGTCCTTAAAGCGGGTGTGTCAGGCCTTCAGCGTGTGCCCTGCAGACCCCTGGCAGTGTACTTTGACAGTTGCCACTCATATCTGGTGTCTCTATAGCGTGCTTTTACAAAGAAAAAAAAAGTTTTCCAGTGTAAGCTAATAGCAGTCAGTGTCCTTAAAGCGGGTGTGTCAGGCCTTCAGCGTGTGCCCTGCAGACCCCTGGCAGTGTACTTTGACAGTTGCCACTCATATCTGGTGTCTCTATAGCGTGCTTTTACATAGAAAAAAAGTTTTCCAGTGTAAGCTAATAGCAGTCAGTGTCCTTAAAGCGGGTGTGTCAGGCCTTCAGCGTGTGCGCTGCAGACCCTTGGCAGAGTAATTTGACAGTTGCCACTCATATCTGGTGTCTCTATAGCATGCTTTTACAAAGAAAACAAGTTTTCCAGTGTAAGCTAATAGCAGTCAGTGTTCTTAAAGCGGGTGTGTCAGGCCTTCAGCGTGTGCCCTGCAGACCCCTGGCAGTGTACTTTGACAGTTGACACTCATATCTGGTGTCTCTATAGCGTGCTGTTACAAAGAAAAAAAGTTTTCCAGTGTAAACTAATAGCAGTCAGTGTCCTTAAAGCGGGTGTGTCAGGCCTTCAGCGTGTGCGCTGCAGACCCCTGGCAGTGTACTTTGACAGTTGACACTCATATCTGGTGTCTCTATAGCGTGCTTTTACAAAGAAAAAAAATGTTTTCTTGTGTAAGCTAATAGCAGTCAGTGTCCTTAAAGTGGGTGTGTCAGGCCTTCAGCGTGTGCCTTGCAGAGTCCTGGCAGTGTACTTTGACAGTTGCCACTCATATCTGGTGTCTCTATAGCGTACTTTTACAAAGAAAAAAGTTTTCAAGTGTAAGCTAATAGCAGTCAGTGTCCTTAAAACGGGTCTGTCAGGCCTTCAGCGTGTGCTCTGCAGACCCCTAGCAGTGTACTTTGACAGTGGCCACTGATATCTGGTGTCTCTATAGCGTGCTTTTACAAAGAAAATAAGTTTTCCAGTGTAAGCTAATAGAAGTCAGTGTCCTTAAAGCGGGTGTGTCAGGCCTTCAGTTTGTGCCCTGCAGACCCCTGGCAGTGTACTTTGACAGTTGCCACTCATATCTGGTGTCTCTATGGCGTGCATTTACAAAGAAAAAAAGTTTTCCAGTGTAAGCTAATAGCAGTCAGTGTCCTTAAAGCGGGTGTGTCAAGCCTTCAGCGTGTGCTCTGCAGACCCCTGGCAGTGTACTTTGACCGTTGCCACTCATATCTGGTGTCTCTATAGCGTGCTTTTACAAAGAAAAAAAGTTTTCCAGTGTAAGCTAATAGCAGTCAGTGTCCTTAAAGCGGTGTGTCAGGCCTTCAGCGTGTGCCCTGCAGACCCCTGGCAGTGTACTTTGACAGTTGCCACTCATATCTGGTGTCTCTATAGCGTGCTTTTACAAAGAAAAAAAATGTTTTCTTGTGTAAGCTAATAGCAGTCAGTGTCCTTAAAGTGGGTGTGTTAGGCCTTCAGTGTGTGCCCTGCAGACCCCTGGCAGTGTACTTTGACAGTTGCCACT
This sequence comes from Pelobates fuscus, assembly GCF_036172605.1. Classification (NCBI taxonomy): domain Eukaryota; kingdom Metazoa; phylum Chordata; class Amphibia; order Anura; family Pelobatidae; genus Pelobates; species Pelobates fuscus. Next base: position 114,010,150 of record NC_086325.1, read on the forward strand.
CATATCCGGTGTCTTTATAGTGTGCTTTTACAAAGAAAAAAAGTTTTCAAGTGTAAGCTAATAGCAGTCAGTGTCCTTAAAGCGGGCGTGTCAGGCCTTCAGCGTAGGCCCTGCAGACCACTGGCAGTGTACTTTGACAGTTGCCACTCATATCTGGCGTCTCTATAGCGTGCTTTTACAAAGAAAAAAAGTTTTACAGTGCAAGCAAATAGCAGTCAGTGTCCTTAAAACGGGTGTGTCAGGCCTTCAGCGTGTGCTCTGCAAACCCCTGGCAGTGTACTTTGACAGTTGCCACTCATATCTGGTGTCTCTATGGCGTGCATTTACAAAGAAAAAAAGTTTTCCAGTGTAAGCTAATAGCAGTCAGTGTCCTTAAAGCGGGTGTGTCAAGCCTTCAGCGTGTGCTCTGCAGACCCCTGGCAGTGTACTTTGACCGTTGCCACTCATATCTGGTGTCTCTATAGCGTGCTTTTACAAAGAAAAAAAGTTTTCCAGTGTAAGCTAATAGCAGTCAGTGTCCTTAAAGCGGGTGTGTCAGGCCTTCAGCGTGTGGCCTGCAGACCCCTGGCAGTGTACTTTGACAGTTGCCACTCATATCTGGTGTCTCTATAGCGTGCTTTTACAAAGAAAAAAAGATTTCCAGTGTAAGCTAATAGCAGTCAGTGTCCTTAAAGCGGGTTGTCAGGCCTTCAGCGTGTGCCCTGCAGAGCCATGGCAGTGTACTTTGACAGTTGGCACTCATATCTGGTGTCTCTATAGCGTGCTTTTACAAAAAAAAAAAAGTTTTCCAGTGTAAGCTAATATCAGTCAGTGTCCATAAAACGGGTGTGTCAGGCCTTCAGCGTGAGCTCTGCAGACCCCTAGCAGTGTACTTTGACAGTGGCCACTGATAACTGGTGTCTCTATAGCGTGCTTTTAAAAAGAAAACAAGTTTTCCAGTGTAAGCTAATAGCAGTCAGTGTCCTTAAAGCGGGTGTGTCAGGCCTTCAGCGTGTGCCCCGCAGACCCCTGGCAGTGTACTTTGACCGTTGCCACTCATATCAGGTGTCTCTATAGCGTGCTTTTACAAAGAAAAAAAGTTTTCCAGTGTAAGCTAATAGCAGTCAGTGTCCTTAAAGCGGGTGTGTCAGGCCTTCAGCGTGTGGCCTGCAGACCCCTGGCAGTGTACTTTGACAGTTGGCACTCATATCTGGTGTCTCTATAGCGTGCTTTTACAAAAAAAAAAAATTTTTCCAGTGTAAGCTAATATCAGTCAGTGTCCATAAAACGGGTGTGTCAGGCCTTCAGCTTGAGCTCTGAAGACCCCTAGCAGTGTACTTTGACAGTGGCCACTGATAACTGGTGTCTCTATAGCGTGCTTTTAAAAAGAAAACAAGTTTTCCAGTGTAAGCTAATAGCAGTCAGTGTCCTTAAAGCGGGTGTGTCAGGCCTTCAGCGTGTGCCCTGCAGACCCCTGGCAGTGTACTTTGACAGTTGCCTCTCATATCTGGTGTCTCTATAGCGTGCTTTTACAAAGAAAAAAAGTTTTCCAGTGTAAGCTAATAGCAGTCAGTGTCCTTAAAGCGGGTGTGTCAGGCCTTCAGCGTGTGCCCTGCAGACCCCTGGCAGTGTACTTTGACAGTTGCCACTCATATCTGGTGTCTCTATAGCGTGCTTTTACAAAGAAAAAAAAAGTTTTCCAGTGTAAGCTAATAGCAGTCAGTGTCCTTAAAGCGGGTGTGTCAGGCCTTCAGCGTGTGCCCTGCAGACCCCTGGCAGTGTACTTTGACAGTTGCCACTCATATCTGGTGTCTCTATAGCGTGCTTTTACATAGAAAAAAAGTTTTCCAGTGTAAGCTAATAGCAGTCAGTGTCCTTAAAGCGGGTGTGTCAGGCCTTCAGCGTGTGCGCTGCAGACCCTTGGCAGAGTAATTTGACAGTTGCCACTCATATCTGGTGTCTCTATAGCATGCTTTTACAAAGAAAACAAGTTTTCCAGTGTAAGCTAATAGCAGTCAGTGTTCTTAAAGCGGGTGTGTCAGGCCTTCAGCGTGTGCCCTGCAGACCCCTGGCAGTGTACTTTGACAGTTGACACTCATATCTGGTGTCTCTATAGCGTGCTGTTACAAAGAAAAAAAGTTTTCCAGTGTAAACTAATAGCAGTCAGTGTCCTTAAAGCGGGTGTGTCAGGCCTTCAGCGTGTGCGCTGCAGACCCTTGGCAGTGTAATTTGACAGTTGCCACTCATATCTGGTGTCTCTATAGCGTGCTTTTACAAAGAAAACAAGTTTTCCAGTGTAAGCTAATAGCAGTCAGTGTTCTTAAAGCGGGTGTGTCAGGCCTTCAGCGTGTGCCCTGCAGGCCCCTGGCAGTGTACTTTGACAGTTGGCACTCATATCTGGTGTCTCTATAGCGTGCTGTTACAAAGAAAAAAGTTTTCCAGTGTAAACTAATAGCAGTCAGTGTCCTTAAAGCGGGTGTGTCAGGCCTTCAACGTGTGCCCTGCAGACCCCTGGCAGTGTACTTTGACAGTTGCCACTCATATCTGGTGTCTCTATAGCGTGCATTTACAAAGAAAAAAAGTTTTCCAGTGTAAGGTAATAGCAGTCAGTGTCCTTAAAGCGGGTGTGTCAGGCCTTCAGCGTGTGCCCTGCAGACCCCTGGCAGTGTACTTTGACAGTTGCCACTCATATCTGGTGTCTCTATGGCGTGCATTTACAAAGAAAAAAAGTTTTCCAGTGTAAGCTAATAGCAGTCAGTGTCCTTAAAGCGGGTGTGTCAAGCCTTCAGCGTGTGCTCTGCAGACCCCTGGCAGTGTACTTTGACCGTTGCCACTCATATCTGGTGTCTCTATAGCGTGCTTTTACAAAGAAAAAACGTTTTCCAGTGTAAGCTAATAGCAGTCAGTGTCCTTAAAGCGGTTGTGTCAGGCCTTCAGCGTGTGGCCTGCAGACCCCTGGCAGTGTACTTTGACAGTTGCCACTCATATCTGGTGTCTCTATAGCGTGCTTGTACAAAGAAATAAAGTTTTCCAGTGTAAGCTAATAGCAGTCAGCGTCCTAAAGCGGGTGTGTCAGGCCTTCAGCGTGTGCCCTGCAGACCCCTGGCAGTGTACTTTGACAGTTGCCACTCATATCTGGTGTCTCTATAGTGTGCTTTTACAAAGAAAAAAAGTTTTCCAGTGTAAGCTAATAGCAGTCAGTGTCCTTAAAGCGGGTGTGTCAGGCCTTCAGCGTGTGCTCTGCAGACCCCTTGCAGTGTACTTTGACAGTTGCCATTCATATCTGGTGTCTCTATAGCGTGCTTTTACAAAGAAAAAAAGTTTTCCAGTGTAAGCTAATAGCAGTCAGTGTCCTTAAAGCGGGTGTGTCAGGCCTTCAGTGTGTGCCCTGCAGACCCCTGGCAGTGTACTTTGACAGTTGCCACTCATATCCGGTGTCTTTATAGCGTGCTTTTACAAAGAAAAAAGTTTTCAAGTGTAAGCTAATAGCAGTCAGTGTCCTTAAAGCGGGCGTGTCAGGCCTTCAGCGTAGGCCCTGCAGGCCCCTGGCAGTGTACTTTGACAGTTGGCACTCATATCTGGTGTCTCTATAGCGTGCTGTTACAAAGAAAAAAGTTTTCCAGTGTAAACTAATAGCAGTCAGTGTCCTTAAAGCGGGTGTGTCAGGCCTTCAACGTGTGCCCTGCAGACCCCTGGCAGTGTACTTTGACAGTTGCCACTCATATCTGGTGTCTCTATAGCGTGCATTTACAAAGAAAAAAAGTTTTCCAGTGTAAGGTAATAGCAGTCAGAGTCCTTAAAGCGGGTGTGTCAGGCCTTCAGCGTGTGCCCTGCAGACCCCTGGCAGTGTACTTTGACAGTTGCCACTCATATCTGGTGTCTCTATGGCGTGCATTTACAAAGAAAAAAAGTTTTCCAGTGTAAGCTAATAGCAGTCAGTGTCCTTAAAGCGGGTGTGTCAAGCCTTCAGCGTGTGCTCTGCAGACCCCTGGCAGTGTACTTTGACCGTTGCCACTCATATCTGGTGTCTCTATAGCGTGCTTTTACAAAGAAAAAAAGTTTTCCAGTGTAAGCTAATAGCAGTCAGTGTCCTTAAAGCGGTTGTGTCAGGCCTTCAGCGTGTGGCCTGCAGACCCCTGGCAGTGTACTTTGACAGTTGCCACTCATATCTGGTGTCTCTATAGCGTGCTTGTACAAAGAAATAAAGTTTTCCAGTGTAAGCTAATAGCAGTCAGCGTCCTAAAGCGGGTGTGTCAGGCCTTCAGCGTGTGCCCTGCAGACCCCTGGCAGTGTACTTTGACAGTTGCCACTCATATCTGGTGTCTCTATAGTGTGCTTTTACAAAGAAAAAAAGTTTTCCAGTGTAAGCTAATAGCAGTCAGTGTCCTTAAAGCGGGTGTGTCAGGCCTTCAGCGTGTGCTCTGCAGACCCCTTGCAGTGTACTTTGACAGTTGCCACTCATATCTGGTGTCTCTATAGCGTGCTGTTACAAAGAAAAAAAGTTTTCCAGTGTAAACTAATAGCAGTCAGTGTCCTTAAAGCGGGTGTGTCAGGCCTTCAGCGTGTGCGCTGCAGACCCTTGGCAGTGTAATTTGACAGTTGCCACTCATATCTGGTGTCTCTATAGCGTGCTTTTACAAAGAAAATAAGTTTTCCAGTGTAAGCTAATAGCAGTCAGTGTTCTTAAAGCGGGTGTGTCAGGCCTTCAGCGTGTGCCCTGCAGGCCCCTGGCAGTGTACTTTGACAGTTGGCTCTCATATCTGGTGTCTCTATAGCGTGCTGTTACAAAGAAAAAAAGTTTTCCAGTGTAAACTAATAGCAGTCAGTGTCCTTAAAGCGGGTGTGTCAGGCCTTCAACGTGTGCCCTGCAGACCCCTGGCAGTGTACTTTGACAGTTGCCACTCATATCTGGTGTCTCTATAGCGTGCTTGTACAAAGAAATAAAGTTTTCCAGTGTAAGCTAATAGCAGTCAGCGTCCTAAAGCGGGTGTGTCAGGCCTTCAGCGTGTGCCCTGCAGACCCCTGGCAGTGTACTTTGACAGTTGCCACTCATATCTGGTGTCTCTATAGTGTGCTTTTACAAAGAAAAAAAGTTTTCCAGTGTAAGCTAATAGCAGTCAGTGTCCTTAAAGCGGGTGTGTCAGGCCTTCAGCGTGTGCTCTGCAGACCCCTTGCAGTGTACTTTGACAGTTGCCATTCATATCTGGTGTCTCTATAGCGTGCTTTTACAAAGAAAAAAGTTTTCCAGTGTAAGCTAATAGCAGTCAGTGTCCTTAAAGCGGGTGTGTCAGGCCTTCAGTGTGTGCCCTGCAGACCCCTGGCAGTGTACTTTGACAGTTGCCATTCATATCCGGTGTCTTTATAGCGTGCTTTTACAAAGAAAAAAGTTTTCAAGTGTAAGCTAATAGCAGTCAGTGTCCTTAAAGCGGGCGTGTCAGGCCTTCAGCGTAGGCCCTGCAGACCCCTGGCAGTGTACTTTGACAGTTGGCACTCATATCTGGTGTCTCTATAGCGTGCTTTTACAAAAAAAAAAGTTTTCCAGTGTAAGCTAATATCAGTCAGTGTCCATAAAACGGGTGTGTCAGGCCTTCAGCGTGAGCTCTGCAGACCCCTAGCAGTGTACTTTGACAGTGGCCACTCATATCTGGTGTCTCTATAGCGTGCTTTTACAAAGAAAAAAATGTTTTCCAGTGTAAGCTAATAGCAGTCAGTGTCCTTAAAGCGGGTGTGTCAGGCCGTCAGCGTGTGCCCTGCAGACCCCTGGCAGTGTACTTTGACAGTTGACACTCATATCTGGTGTCTCTATAGCGTGCTGTTACAAAGAAAAAAAGTTTTCCAGTGTAAACTAATAGCAGTCAGTGTCCTTAAAGCGGGTGTGTCAGGCCTTCAGCGTGTGCGCTGCAGACCCTTGGCAGTGCACTTTGACAGTTGCCACTCATATCTGGTGTCTCTATAGCGTGCTTTTACAAAGAAAACAAGTTTTCCAGTGTAAGCTAATAGCAGTCAGTGTTCTTAAAGCGGGTGTGTCAGGCCTTCAACGTGTGCCCTGCAGACCCCTGGCAGTGTACTTTGACAGTTGCCACTCATATCTGGTGTCTCTATAGCGTGCTTGTACAAAGAAATAAAGTTTTCCAGTGTAAGCTAATAGCAGTCAGCGTCCTAAAGCGGGTGTGTCAGGCCTTCAGCGTGTGCCCTGCAGACCCCTGGCAGTGTACTTTGACAGTTGCCACTCATATCTGTTGTCTCTATAGCATGCTTTTACAAAGAAAACAAGTTTTCCAGTGTAAGCTAATAGCAGTCAGTGTTCTTAAAGCGGGTGTGTCAGGCCTTCAGCGTGTGCCCTGCAGACCCCTGGCAGTGTACTTTGACAGTTGACACTCATATCTGGTGTCTCTATAGCGTGCTGTTACAAAGAAAAAAAGTTTTCCAGTGTAAACTAATAGCAGTCAGTGTCCTTAAAGCGGGTGTGTCAGGCCTTCAGCGTGTGCGCTGCAGACCCTTGGCAGTGCACTTTGACAGTTGCCACTCATATCTGGTGTCTCTATAGCGTGCTTTTACAAAGAAAACAAGTTTTCCAGTGTAAGCTAATAGCAGTCAGTGTTCTTAAAGCGGGTGTGTCAGGCCTTCAGCGTGTGCCCTGCAGGCCCCTGGCAGTGTACTTTGACAGTTGGCACTCATATCTGGTGTCTCTATAGCGTGCTGTTACAAAGAAAAAAAGTTTTCCAGTGTAAACTAATAGCAGTCAGTGTCCTTAAAGCGGGTGTGTCAGGCCTTCAACGTGTGCCCTGCAGACCCCTGGCAGTGTACTTTGACAGTTGCCACTCATATCTGGTGTCTCTATAGCGTGCTTGTACAAAGAAATAAAGTTTTCCAGTGTAAGCTAATAGCAGTCAGCGTCCTAAAGCGGGTGTGTCAGGCCTTCAGCGTGTGCCCTGCAGACCCCTGGCAGTGTACTTTGACAGTTGCCACTCATATCTGGTGTCTCTATAGTGTGCTTTTACAAAGAAAAAAAGTTTTCCAGTGTAAGCTAATAGCAGTCAGTGTCCTTAAAGCGGGTGTGTCAGGCCTTCAGCGTGTGCTCTGCAGACCCCTTGCAGTGTACTTTGACAGTTGCCATTCATATCTGGTGTCTCTATAGCGTGCTTTTACAAAGAAAAAAAGTTTTCAAGTGTAAGCTAATAGCAGTCAGTGTCCTTAAAGCGGGCGTGTCAGGCCTTCAGCGTAGGCCCTGCAGACACCTGGCAGTGTACTTTGACAGTTGCCACTCATATCTGGTGTCTCTATAGCGTGCTTTTACAAAGAAAAAAAGTTTTACAGTGCAAGCTAATAGCAGTCAGTGTCCTTAAAACGGGTGTGTCAGGCCTTCAGCGTGTGCTCTGCAGACCCCTGGCAGTGTACTTTGACAGTTGCCACTCATATCTGGTGTCTCTATAGCGTGCTTTTACAAAGAAAACAAGTTTTCCAGTGTAAGCTAATAGCAGTCAGTGTCCTTAAAGCTGGTGTGTCAGGCCTTCAGCGTGTGCCCTGCAGACCCCTGGCAGTGTACTTTGACAGATGCCACTCATATCTAGTGTCTCTATAGCGTGCTTTTACAAAGAAAAAAAAGTTTTCCAGTGTAAGCTAATAGCAGTCAGTGTCCTTAAAGCGGGTGTGTCAGGCCTTCAGCGTGTGCCCTACAGACCCCTGGCAGTGTACTTTGACAGTTGCCTCTCATATCTGGTGTCTCTATAGTGTGCTTTTACAAAGAAAAAAAGTTTTCCAGTGTAAGCTAATAGCAGTCAGTGTCCTTAAAGCGGGTGTGTCAGGCCTTCAGCGTGTGCTCTGCAGACCCCTTGCAGTGTACTTTGACAGTTGCCATTCATATCTGGTGTCTCTATAGCGTGCTTTTACAAAGAAAAAAAGTTTTCAAGTGTAAGCTAATAGCAGTCAGTGTCCTTAAAGCGGGCGTGTCAGGCCTTCAGCGTAGGCCCTGCAGACCCCTGGCAGTGTACTTTGACAGTTGCCACTCATATCTGGTGTCTCTATAGCGTGCTTTTACAAAGAAAAAAAGTTTTACAGTGCAAGCTAATAGCAGTCAGTGTCCTTAAAACGGGTGTGTCAGGCCTTCAGCGTGTGCTCTGCAGACCCCTGGCAGTGTACTTTGACAGTTGCCACTCATATCTGGTGTCTCTATAGCGTGCTTTTACAAAGAAAAAAAAGTTTTCCAGTGTAAGCTAATATCAGTCAGTGTCCATAAAACGGGTGTGTCAGGCCTTCAGCGTGAGCTCTGCAGACCCCTAGCAGTGTACTTTGACAGTGGCCACTCATATCTGGTGTCTCTATAGCGTGCTTTTACAAAGAAAAAAAAGTTTTCCAGTGTAAGCTAATAGCAGTCAGTGTCCTTAAAGCGGGTGTGTCAGGCCGTCAGCGTGTGCGCTGCAGACCCTTGGCAGAGTAATTTGACAGTTGCCACTCATATCTGTTGTCTCTATAGCATGCTTTTACAAAGAAAACAAGTTTTCCAGTGTAAGCTAATAGCAGTCAGTGTTCTTAAAGCGGGTGTGTCAGGCCTTCAGCGTGTGCCCTGCAGACCCCTGGCAGTGTACTTTGACAGTTGACACTCATATCTGGTGTCTCTATAGCGTGCTGTTACAAAGAAAAAAAGTTTTCCAGTGTAAACTAATAGCAGTCAGTGTCCTTAAAGCGGGTGTGTCAGGCCTTCAGCGTGTGCGCTGCAGACCCTTGGCAGTGCACTTTGACAGTTGCCACTCATATCTGGTGTCTCTATAGCGTGCTTTTACAAAGAAAACAAGTTTTCCAGTGTAAGCTAATAGCAGTCAGTGTTCTTAAAGCGGGTGTGTCAGGCCTTCAGCGTGTGCCCTGCAGGCCCCTGGCAGTGTACTTTGACAGTTGGCACTCATATCTGGTGTCTCTATAGCGTGCTGTTACAAAGAAAAAAAGTTTTCCAGTGTAAACTAATAGCAGTCAGTGTCCTTAAAGCGGGTGTGTCAGGCCTTCAGCGTGTGCCCCGCAGACCCCTGGCAGTGTACTTTGACCGTTGCCACTCATATCAGGTGTCTCTATAGCGTGCTTTTACAAAGAAAAAAAGTTTTCCAGTGTAAGCTAATAGCAGTCAGTGTCCTTAAAGCGGGTGTGTCAGGCCTTCAGCGTGTGGCCTGCAGACCCCTGGCAGTGTACTTTGACAGTTGGCACTCATATCTGGTGTCTCTATAGCGTGCTTTTACAAAAAAAAAAAAATTTTCCAGTGTAAGCTAATATCAGTCAGTGTCCATAAAACGGGTGTGTCAGGCCTTCAGCTTGAGCTCTGAAGACCCCTAGCAGTGTACTTTGACAGTGGCCACTGATAACTGGTGTCTCTATAGCGTGCTTTTAAAAAGAAAACAAGTTTTCCAGTGTAAGCTAATAGCAGTCAGTGTCCTTAAAGCGGGTGTGTCAGGCCTTCAGCGTGTGCCCTGCAGACCCCTGGCAGTGTACTTTGACAGTTGCCTCTCATATCTGGTGTCTCTATAGCGTGCTTTTACAAAGAAAAAAAGTTTTCCAGTGTAAGCTAATAGCAGTCAGTGTCCTTAAAGCGGGTGTGTCAGGCCTTCAGCGTGTGCCCTGCAGACCCCTGGCAGTGTACTTTGACAGTTGCCACTCATATCTGGTGTCTCTATAGCGTGCTTTTACAAAGAAAAAAAAAGTTTTCCAGTGTAAGCTAATAGCAGTCAGTGTCCTTAAAGCGGGTGTGTCAGGCCTTCAGCGTGTGCCCTGCAGACCCCTGGCAGTGTACTTTGACAGTTGCCACTCATATCTGGTGTCTCTATAGCGTGCTTTTACATAGAAAAAAAGTTTTCCAGTGTAAGCTAATAGCAGTCAGTGTCCTTAAAGCGGGTGTGTCAGGCCTTCAGCGTGTGCGCTGCAGACCCTTGGCAGAGTAATTTGACAGTTGCCACTCATATCTGGTGTCTCTATAGCATGCTTTTACAAAGAAAACAAGTTTTCCAGTGTAAGCTAATAGCAGTCAGTGTTCTTAAAGCGGGTGTGTCAGGCCTTCAGCGTGTGCCCTGCAGACCCCTGGCAGTGTACTTTGACAGTTGACACTCATATCTGGTGTCTCTATAGCGTGCTGTTACAAAGAAAAAAAGTTTTCCAGTGTAAACTAATAGCAGTCAGTGTCCTTAAAGCGGGTGTGTCAGGCCTTCAGCGTGTGCGCTGCAGACCCTTGGCAGTGTAATTTGACAGTTGCCACTCATATCTGGTGTCTCTATAGCGTGCTTTTACAAAGAAAACAAGTTTTCCAGTGTAAGCTAATAGCAGTCAGTGTTCTTAAAGCGGGTGTGTCAGGCCTTCAGCGTGTGCCCTGCAGGCCCCTGGCAGTGTACTTTGACAGTTGGCACTCATATCTGGTGTCTCTATAGCGTGCTGTTACAAAGAAAAAAGTTTTCCAGTGTAAACTAATAGCAGTCAGTGTCCTTAAAGCGGGTGTGTCAGGCCTTCAACGTGTGCCCTGCAGACCCCTGGCAGTGTACTTTGACAGTTGCCACTCATATCTGGTGTCTCTATAGCGTGCATTTACAAAGAAAAAAAGTTTTCCAGTGTAAGGTAATAGCAGTCAGTGTCCTTAAAGCGGGTGTGTCAGGCCTTCAGCGTGTGCCCTGCAGACCCCTGGCAGTGTACTTTGACAGTTGCCACTCATATCTGGTGTCTCTATGGCGTGCATTTACAAAGAAAAAAAGTTTTCCAGTGTAAGCTAATAGCAGTCAGTGTCCTTAAAGCGGGTGTGTCAAGCCTTCAGCGTGTGCTCTGCAGACCCCTGGCAGTGTACTTTGACCGTTGCCACTCATATCTGGTGTCTCTATAGCGTGCTTTTACAAAGAAAAAACGTTTTCCAGTGTAAGCTAATAGCAGTCAGTGTCCTTAAAGCGGTTGTGTCAGGCCTTCAGCGTGTGGCCTGCAGACCCCTGGCAGTGTACTTTGACAGTTGCCACTCATATCTGGTGTCTCTATAGCGTGCTTGTACAAAGAAATAAAGTTTTCCAGTGTAAGCTAATAGCAGTCAGCGTCCTAAAGCGGGTGTGTCAGGCCTTCAGCGTGTGCCCTGCAGACCCCTGGCAGTGTACTTTGACAGTTGCCACTCATATCTGGTGTCTCTATAGTGTGCTTTTACAAAGAAAAAAAGTTTTCCAGTGTAAGCTAATAGCAGTCAGTGTCCTTAAAGCGGGTGTGTCAGGCCTTCAGCGTGTGCTCTGCAGACCCCTTGCAGTGTACTTTGACAGTTGCCATTCATATCTGGTGTCTCTATAGCGTGCTTTTACAAAGAAAAAAAGTTTTCCAGTGTAAGCTAATAGCAGTCAGTGTCCTTAAAGCGGGTGTGTCAGGCCTTCAGTGTGTGCCCTGCAGACCCCTGGCAGTGTACTTTGACAGTTGCCACTCATATCCGGTGTCTTTATAGCGTGCTTTTACAAAGAAAAAAGTTTTCAAGTGTAAGCTAATAGCAGTCAGTGTCCTTAAAGCGGGCGTGTCAGGCCTTCAGCGTAGGCCCTGCAGGCCCCTGGCAGTGTACTTTGACAGTTGGCACTCATATCTGGTGTCTCTATAGCGTGCTGTTACAAAGAAAAAAGTTTTCCAGTGTAAACTAATAGCAGTCAGTGTCCTTAAAGCGGGTGTGTCAGGCCTTCAACGTGTGCCCTGCAGACCCCTGGCAGTGTACTTTGACAGTTGCCACTCATATCTGGTGTCTCTATAGCGTGCATTTACAAAGAAAAAAAGTTTTCCAGTGTAAGGTAATAGCAGTCAGAGTCCTTAAAGCGGGTGTGTCAGGCCTTCAGCGTGTGCCCTGCAGACCCCTGGCAGTGTACTTTGACAGTTGCCACTCATATCTGGTGTCTCTATGGCGTGCATTTACAAAGAAAAAAAGTTTTCCAGTGTAAGCTAATAGCAGTCAGTGTCCTTAAAGCGGGTGTGTCAAGCCTTCAGCGTGTGCTCTGCAGACCCCTGGCAGTGTACTTTGACCGTTGCCACTCATATCTGGTGTCTCTATAGCGTGCTTTTACAAAGAAAAAAAGTTTTCCAGTGTAAGCTAATAGCAGTCAGTGTCCTTAAAGCGGTTGTGTCAGGCCTTCAGCGTGTGGCCTGCAGACCCCTGGCAGTGTACTTTGACAGTTGCCACTCATATCTGGTGTCTCTATAGCGTGCTTGTACAAAGAAATAAAGTTTTCCAGTGTAAGCTAATAGCAGTCAGCGTCCTAAAGCGGGTGTGTCAGGCCTTCAGCGTGTGCCCTGCAGACCCCTGGCAGTGTACTTTGACAGTTGCCACTCATATCTGGTGTCTCTATAGTGTGCTTTTACAAAGAAAAAAAGTTTTCCAGTGTAAGCTAATAGCAGTCAGTGTCCTTAAAGCGGGTGTGTCAGGCCTTCAGCGTGTGCTCTGCAGACCCCTTGCAGTGTACTTTGACAGTTGCCATTCATATCTGGTGTCTCTATAGCGTGCTTTTACAAAGAAAAAAAGTTTTCCAGTGTAAGCTAATAGCAGTCAGTGTTCTTAAAGCGGGTGTGTCAGGCCTTCAGTGTGTGCCCTGCAGACCCCTGGCAGTGTACTTTGACAGTTGCCACTCATATCTGGTGTCTCTATAGCGTGCTGTTACAAAGAAAAAAAGTTTTCCAGTGTAAACTAATAGCAGTCAGTGTCCTTAAAGCGGGTGTGTCAGGCCTTCAGCGTGTGCGCTGCAGACCCTTGGCAGTGTAATTTGACAGTTGCCACTCATATCTGGTGTCTCTATAGCGTGCTTTTACAAAGAAAATAAGTTTTCCAGTGTAAGCTAATAGCAGTCAGTGTTCTTAAAGCGGGTGTGTCAGGCCTTCAGCGTGTGCCCTGCAGGCCCCTGGCAGTGTACTTTGACAGTTGGCTCTCATATCTGGTGTCTCTATAGCGTGCTGTTACAAAGAAAAAAAGTTTTCCAGTGTAAACTAATAGCAGTCAGTGTCCTTAAAGCGGGTGTGTCAGGCCTTCAACGTGTGCCCTGCAGACCCCTGGCAGTGTACTTTGACAGTTGCCACTCATATCTGGTGTCTCTATAGCGTGCTTGTACAAAGAAATAAAGTTTTCCAGTGTAAGCTAATAGCAGTCAGCGTCCTAAAGCGGGTGTGTCAGGCCTTCAGCGTGTGCCCTGCAGACCCCTGGCAGTGTACTTTGACAGTTGCCACTCATATCTGGTGTCTCTATAGTGTGCTTTTACAAAGAAAAAAAGTTTTCCAGTGTAAGCTAATAGCAGTCAGTGTCCTTAAAGCGGGTGTGTCAGGCCTTCAGCGTGTGCTCTGCAGACCCCTTGCAGTGTACTTTGACAGTTGCCATTCATATCTGGTGTCTCTATAGCGTGCTTTTACAAAGAAAAAAGTTTTCCAGTGTAAGCTAATAGCAGTCAGTGTCCTTAAAGCGGGTGTGTCAGGCCTTCAGTGTGTGCCCTGCAGACCCCTGGCAGTGTACTTTGACAGTTGCCATTCATATCCGGTGTCTTTATAGCGTGCTTTTACAAAGAAAAAAGTTTTCAAGTGTAAGCTAATAGCAGTCAGTGTCCTTAAAGCGGGCGTGTCAGGCCTTCAGCGTAGGCCCTGCAGACCCCTGGCAGTGTACTTTGACAGTTGGCACTCATATCTGGTGTCTCTATAGCGTGCTTTTACAAAAAAAAAAGTTTTCCAGTGTAAGCTAATATCAGTCAGTGTCCATAAAACGGGTGTGTCAGGCCTTCAGCGTGAGCTCTGCAGACCCCTAGCAGTGTACTTTGACAGTGGCCACTCATATCTGGTGTCTCTATAGCGTGCTTTTACAAAGAAAAAAAAGTTTTCCAGTGTAAGCTAATAGCAGTCAGTGTCCTTAAAGCGGGTGTGTCAGGCCGTCAGCGTGTGCGCTGCAGACCCTTGGCAGAGTAATTTGACAGTTGTCACTCATATCTGTTGTCTCTATAGCATGCTTTTACAAAGAAAACAAGTTTTCCAGTGTAAGCTAATAGCAGTCAGTGTTCTTAAAGCGGGTGTGTCAGGCCTTCAGCGTGTGCCCTGCAGACCCCTGGCAGTGTACTTTGACAGTTGACACTCATATCTGGTGTCTCTATAGCGTGCTGTTACAAAGAAAAAAAGTTTTCCAGTGTAAACTAATAGCAGTCAGTGTCCTTAAAGCGGGTGTGTCAGGCCTTCAGCGTGTGCGCTGCAGACCCTTGGCAGTGCACTTTGACAGTTGCCACTCATATCTGGTGTCTCTATAGCGTGCTTTTACAAAGAAAACAAGTTTTCCAGTGTAAGCTAATAGCAGTCAGTGTTCTTAAAGCGGGTGTGTCAGGCCTTCAGCGTGTGCCCTGCAGGCCCCTGGCAGTGTACTTTGACAGTTGGCACTCATATCTGGTGTCTCTATAGCGTGCTGTTACAAAGAAAAAAAGTTTTCCAGTGTAAACTAATAGCAGTCAGTGTCCTTAAAGCGGGTGTGTCAGGCCTTCAACGTGTGCCCTGCAGACCCCTGGCAGTGTACTTTGACAGTTGCCACTCATATCTGGTGTCTCTATAGCGTGCTTGTACAAAGAAATAAAGTTTTCCAGTGTAAGCTAATAGCAGTCAGCGTCCTAAAGCGGGTGTGTCAGGCCTTCAGCGTGTGCCCTGCAGACCCCTGGCAGTGTACTTTGACAGTTGCCACTCATATCTGGTGTCTCTATAGTGTGCTTTTACAAAGAAAAAAAGTTTTCCAGTGTAAGCTAATAGCAGTCAGTGTCCTTAAAGCGGGTGTGTCAGGCCTTCAGCGTGTGCTCTGCAGACCCCTTGCAGTGTACTTTGACAGTTGCCATTCATATCTGGTGTCTCTATAGCGTGCTTTTACAAAGAAAAAAAGTTTTCAAGTGTAAGCTAATAGCAGTCAGTGTCCTTAAAGCGGGCGTGTCAGGCCTTCAGCGTAGGCCCTGCAGACCCCTGGCAGTGTACTTTGACAGTTGCCACTCATATCTGGTGTCTCTATAGCGTGCTTTTACAAAGAAAAAAAGTTTTACAGTGCAAGCTAATAGCAGTCAGTGTCCTTAAAACGGGTGTGTCAGGCCTTCAGCGTGTGCTCTGCAGACCCCTGGCAGTGTACTTTGACAGTTGCCACTCATATCTGGTGTCTCTATAGCGTGCTTTTACAAAGAAAACAAGTTTTCCAGTGTAAGCTAATAGCAGTCAGTGTCCTTAAAGCTGGTGTGTCAGGCCTTCAGCGTGTGCCCTGCAGACCCCTGGCAGTGTACTTTGACAGATGCCACTCATATCTAGTGTCTCTATAGCGTGCTTTTACAAAGAAAAAAAAGTTTTCCAGTGTAAGCTAATAGCAGTCAGTGTCCTTAAAGCGGGTGTGTCAGGCCTTCAGCGTGTGCCCTACAGACCCCTGGCAGTGTACTTTGACAGTTGCCTCTCATATCTGGTGTCTCTATAGTGTGCTTTTACAAAGAAAAAAAGTTTTCCAGTGTAAGCTAATAGCAGTCAGTGTCCTTAAAGCGGGTGTGTCAGGCCTTCAGCGTGTGCTCTGCAGACCCCTTGCAGTGTACTTTGACAGTTGCCATTCATATCTGGTGTCTCTATAGCGTGCTTTTACAAAGAAAAAAAGTTTTCAAGTGTAAGCTAATAGCAGTCAGTGTCCTTAAAGCGGGCGTGTCAGGCCTTCAGCGTAGGCCCTGCAGACCCCTGGCAGTGTACTTTGACAGTTGCCACTCATATCTGGTGTCTCTATAGCGTGCTTTTACAAAGAAAAAAAGTTTTACAGTGCAAGCTAATAGCAGTCAGTGTCCTTAAAACGGGTGTGTCAGGCCTTCAGCGTGTGCTCTGCAGACCCCTGGCAGTGTACTTTGACAGTTGCCACTCATATCTGGTGTCTCTATAGCGTGCTTTTACAAAGAAAACAAGTTTTCCAGTGTAAGCTAATAGCAGTCAGTGTTCTTAAAGCGGGTGTGTCAGGCCTTCAGCGTGTGCCCTGCAGACCCCTGGCAGTGTACTTTGACAGTTGCCACTCATATCTAGTGTCTCTATAGCGTGCTTTTACAAAGAAAAAAACGTTTTCCAGTGTAAGCTAATAGCAGTCAGTGTCCTTAAAGCGGGTGTGTCAGGCCTTCAGCGTGTGCCCTACAGACCCCTGGCAGTGTACTTTGACAGTTGCCTCTCATATCTGGTGTCTCTATAGCGTGCTTTTACAAAGAAAAAAAGTTTTCCAGTGTAAGCTAATAGCAGTCAGTGTCCTTAAAGCGGGTGTGTCAGGCCTTCAGCGTGTGCCCTGCAGACCCCTGGCAGTGTACTTTGACAGTTGCCACTCATATCTGGTGTCTCTATAGCGTGCTTTTACAAAGAAAAAAAGTTTTCCAGTGTAAGCTAATAGCAGTCAGTGTCCTTAAAGCGGGTGTGTCAGGCCGTCAGCGTGTGCGCTGCAGACCCTTGGCAGAGTAATTTGACAGTTGCCACTCATATCTGTTGTCTCTACAGCATGCTTTTACAAAGAAAACAAGTTTTCCAGTGTAAGCTAATAGCAGTCAGTGTCCTTAAAGCGGGTGTGTCAGGCCTTCAGCGTGTGCGCTGCAGACCCTTGGCAGTGTAATTTGACAGTTGCCACTCATATCTGGTGTCTCTATAGCGTGCTTTTACAAAGAAAACAAGTTTTCCAGTGTAAGCTAATAGCAGTCAGTGTTCTTAAAGCGGGTGTGTCAGGCCTTCAGCGTGTGCCCTGCAGGCCCCTGGCAGTGTACTTTGACAGTTGGCTCTCATATCTGGTGTCTCTATAGCGTGCTGTTACAAAGAAAAAAAGTTTTCCAGTGTAAACTAATAGCAGTCAGTGTCCTTAAAGCGGGTGTGTCAGGCCTTCAACGTGTGCCCTGCAGACCCCTGGCAGTGTACTTTGACAGTTGCCACTCATATCTGGTGTCTCTATAGCGTGCTTGTACAAAGAAATAAAGTTTTCCAGTGTAAGCTAATAGCAGTCAGCGTCCTAAAGCGGGTGTGTCAGGCCTTCAGCGTGTGCCCTGCAGACCCCTGGCAGTGTACTTTGACAGTTGCCACTCATATCTGGTGTCTCTATAGTGTGCTTTTACAAAGAAAAAAAGTTTTCCAGTGTAAGCTAATAGCAGTCAGTGTCCTTAAAGCGGGTGTGTCAGGCCTTCAGCGTGTGCTCTGCAGAGCCCTTGCAGTGTACTTTGACAGTTGCCATTCATATCTGGTGTCTCTATAGCGTGCTTTTACAAAGAAAAAAGTTTTCCAGTGTAAGCTAATAGCAGTCAGTGTCCTTAAAGCGGGTGTGTCAGGCCTTCAGTGTGTGCCCTGCAGACCCCTGGCAGTGTACTTTGACAGTTGCCATTCATATCCGGTGTCTTTATAGCGTGCTTTTACAAAGAAAAAAGTTTTCAAGTGTAAGCTAATAGCAGTCAGTGTCCTTAAAGCGGGCGTGTCAGGCCTTCAGCGTAGGCCCTGCAGACCCCTGGCAGTGTACTTTGACAGTTGCCACTCATATCTGGTGTCTCTATAGCGTGCTTTTACAAAGATAACAAGTTTTCCAGTGTAAGCTAATAGCAGTCAGTGTCCTTAAAGCTGGTGTGTCAGGCCTTCAGCGTGTGCCCTGCAGACCCCTGGCAGTGTACTTTGACAGTTGCCACTCATATCTGGTGTCTCTATAGCGTGCATTTACAAAGAAAAAAAGTTTTCCAGTGTAAGCTAATAGCAGTCAGTGACCTTAAAGCGGGTGTGTCAGGCCTTCAGTGTGTGCCCTGCAGACCCCTGGCAGTGTACTTTGACAGTTGCCACTCATATCCGGTGTCTTTATAGCGTGCTTTTACAAAGAAAAAAGTTTTCCAGTGTAAGCTAATAGCAGTCAGTGTCCTTAAAGCGGGTGTGTCAGGCCTTCAGCGTGTGCCCTACAGACCCCTGGCAGTGTACTTTGACAGTTGCCTCTCATATCTGGTGTCTCTATAGCGTGCTTTTACAAAGAAAAAAAGTTTTCCAGTGTAAGCTAATAGCAGTCAGTGTCCTTAAAGCGGGTGTGTCAGGCCTTCAGCGTGTGCCCTGCAGACCCCTGGCAGTGTACTTTGACAGTTGCCACTCATATCTGGTGTCTCTATAGCGTGCTTTTACAAAGAAAAAAAGTTTTCCAGTGTAAGCTAATAGCAGTCAGTGTCCTTAAAGCGGGTGTGTCAGGCCGTCAGCGTGTGCGCTGCAGACCCTTGGCAGAGTAATTTGACAGTTGCCACTCATATCTGTTGTCTCTACAGCATGCTTTTACAAAGAAAACAAGTTTTCCAGTGTAAGCTAATAGCAGTCAGTGTTCTTAAAGCGGGTGTGTCAGGCCTTCAGCGTGTGCCCTGCAGACCCCTGGCGGTGTACTTTGACAGTTGACACTCATATCTGGTGTCTCTATAGCGTGCTGTTACAAAGAAAAAATGTTTTCCAGTGTAAACTAATAGCAGTCAGTGTCCTTAAAGCGGGTGTGTCAGGCCTTCAGCGTGTGCGCTGCAGACCCTTGGCAGTGTAATTTGACAGTTGCCACTCATATCTGGTGTCTCTATAGCGTGCTTTTACAAAGAAAACAAGTTTTCCAGTGTAAGCTAATAGCAGTCAGTGTTCTTAAAGCGGGTGTGTCAGGCCTTCAGCGTGTGCCCTGCAGGCCCCTGGCAGTGTACTTTGACAGTTAGCTCTCATATCTGGTGTCTCTATAGCGTGCTGTTACAAAGAAAAAAAGTTTTCCAGTGTAAACTAATAGCAGTCAGTGTCCTTAAAGCGGGTGTGTCAGGCCTTCAACGTGTGCCCTGCAGACCCCTGGCAGTGTACTTTGACAGTTGCCACTCATATCTGGTGTCTCTATAGCGTGCTTGTACAAAGAAATAAAGTTTTCCAGTGTAAGCTAATAGCAGTCAGCGTCCTAAAGCGGGTGTGTCAGGCCTTCAGCGTGTGCCCTGCAGACCCCTGGCAGTGTACTTTGACAGTTGCCACTCATATCTGGTGTCTCTATAGTGTGCTTTTACAAAGAAAAAAAGTTTTCCAGTGTAAGCTAATAGCAGTCAGTGTCCTTAAAGCGGGTGTGTCAGGCCTTCAGCGTGTGCTCTGCAGACCCCTTGCAGTGTACTTTGACAGTTGCCATTCATATCTGGTGTCTCTATAGCGTGCTTTTACAAAGAAAAAAGTTTTCCAGTGTAAGCTAATAGCAGTCAGTGTCCTTAAAGCGGGTGTGTCAGGCCTTCAGTGTGTGCCCTGCAGACCCCTGGCAGTGTACTTTGACAGTTGCCATTCATATCCGGTGTCTTTATAGCGTGCTTTTACAAAGAAAAAAGTTTTCAAGTGTAAGCTAATAGCAGTCAGTGTCCTTAAAGCGGGCGTGTCAGGCCTTCAGCGTAGGCCCTGCAGACCCCTGGCAGTGTACTTTGACAGTTGCCACTCATATCTGGTGTCTCTATAGCGTGCTTTTACAAAGATAACAAGTTTTCCAGTGTAAGCTAATAGCAGTCAGTGTCCTTAAAGCTGGTGTGTCAGGCCTTCAGCGTGTGCCCTGCAGACCCCTGGCAGTGTACTTTGACAGTTGCCACTCATATCTGGTGTCTCTATAGCGTGCATTTACAAAGAAAAAAAGTTTTCCAGTGTAAGCTAATAGCAGTCAGTGACCTTAAAGCGGGTGTGTCAGGCCTTCAGTGTGTGCCCTGCAGACCCCTGGCAGTGTACTTTGACAGTTGCCACTCATATCCGGTGTCTTTATAGCGTGCTTTTACAAAGAAAAAAGTTTTCAAGTGTAAGCTAATAGCAGTCAGTGTCCTTAAAGCGGGCGTGTCAGGCCTTCAGCGTAGGCCCTGCAGACCCCTGGCAGTGTACTTTGACAGTTGCCACTCATATCTGGTGTCTCTATAGCGTGCTTTTACAAAGAAAAAAAGTTTTACAGTGCAAGCTAATAGCAGTCAGTGTCCTTAAAACGGGTGTGTCAGGCATTCAGCGTGTGCTCTGCAGACCCCTGGCAGTGTACTTTGACAGTTGCCACTCATATCTGGTGTCTCTATAGCGTGCTTTTACAAAGAAAACAAGTTTTCCAGTGTAAGCTAATAGCAGTCAGTGTCCTTAAAGCTGGTGTGTCAGGCCTTCAGCGTGTGCCCTGCAGACCCCTGGCAGTGTACTTTGACAGTTGCCACTCATATCTAGTGTCTCTATAGCGTGCTTTTACAAAGAAAAAAAAGTTTTCCAGTGTAAGCTAATAGCAGTCAGTGTCCTTAAAGCGGGTGTGTCAGGCCTTCAGCGTGTGCCCTACAGACCCCTGGCAGTGTACTTTGACAGTTGCCTCTCATATCTGGTGTCTCTATAGTGTGCTTTTACAAAGAAAAAAAGTTTTCCAGTGTAAGCTAATAGCAGTCAGTGTCCTTAAAGCGGGTGTGTCAGGCCTTCAGCGTGTGCTCTGCAGACCCCTTGCAGTGTACTTTGACAGTTGCCATTCATATCTGGTGTCTCTATAGCGTGCTTTTACAAAGAAAAAAAGTTTTCAAGTGTAAGCTAATAGCAGTCAGTGTCCTTAAAGCGGGCGTGTCAGGCCTTCAGCGTAGGCCCTGCAGACCCCTGGCAGTGTACTTTGACAGTTGCCACTCATATCTGGTGTCTCTATAGCGTGCTTTTACAAAGAAAAAAAGTTTTACAGTGCAAGCTAATAGCAGTCAGTGTCCTTAAAACGGGTGTGTCAGGCCTTCAGCGTGTGCTCTGCAGACCCCTGGCAGTGTACTTTGACAGTTGCCACTCATATCTGGTGTCTCTATAGCGTGCTTTTACAAAGAAAACAAGTTTTCCAGTGTAAGCTAATAGCAGTCAGTGTCCTTAAAGCTGGTGTGTCAGGCCTTCAGCGTGTGCCCTGCAGACCCCTGGCAGTGTACTTTGACAGTTGCCACTCATATCTGGTGTCTCTATAGCGTGCTTTTACAAAGAAAAAAAAGTTTTCCAGTGTAAGCTAATAGCAGTCAGTGTCCTTAAAGCGGGTGTGTCAGGCCTTCAGCGTGTGCCCTACAGACCCCTGGCAGTGTACTTTGACAGTTGCCTCTCATATCTGGTGTCTCTATAGCGTGCTTTTACAAAGAAAAAAAGTTTTCCAGTGTAAGCTAATAGCAGTCAGTGTCCTTAAAGCGGGTGTGTCAGGCCTGCAGCGTGTGCCCTGCAGACCCCTGGCAGTGTACTTTGACAGTTGCCACTCATATCTGGTGTCTCTATAGCGTGCTTTTACAAAGAAAAAAAGTTTTCCAGTGTAAGCTAATAGCAGTCAGTGTCCTTAAAGCGGGTGTGTCAGGCCGTCAGCGTGTGCGCTGCAGACCCTTGGCAGAGTAATTTGACAGTTGCCACTCATATCTGTTGTCTCTACAGCATGCTTTTACAAAGAAAACAAGTTTTCCAGTGTAAGCTAATAGCAGTCAGTGTTCTTAAAGCGGGTGTGTCAGGCCTTCAGCGTGTGCCCTGCAGACCCCTGGCAGTGTACTTTGACAGTTGACACTCATATCTGGTGTCTCTATAGCGTGCTGTTACAAAGAAAAAAAGTTTTCCAGTGTAAACTAATAGCAGTCAGTGTCCTTAAAGCGGGTGTGTCAGGCCTTCAGCGTGTGCGCTGCAGACCCTTGGCAGTGTAATTTGACAGTTGCCACTCATATCTGGTGTCTCTATAGCGTGCTTTTACAAAGAAAACAAGTTTTCCAGTGTAAGCTAATAGCAGTCAGTGTTCTTAAAGCGGGTGTGTCAGGCCTTCAGCGTGTGCCCTGCAGGCCCCTGGCAGTGTACTTTGACAGTTGGCTCTCATATCTGGTGTCTCTATAGCGTGCTGTTACAAAGAAAAAAAGTTTTCCAGTGTAAACTAATAGCAGTCAGTGTCCTTAAAGCGGGTGTGTCAGGCCTTCAACGTGTGCCCTGCAGACCCCTGGCAGTGTACTTTGACAGTTGCCACTCATATCTGGTGTCTCTATAGCGTGCTTGTACAAAGAAATAAAGTTTTCCAGTGTAAGCTAATAGCAGTCAGCGTCCTAAAGCGGGTGTGTCAGGCCTTCAGCGTGTGCCCTGCAGACCCCTGGCAGTGTACTTTGACAGTTGCCACTCATATCTGGTGTCTCTATAGTGTGCTTTTACAAAGAAAAAAAGTTTTCCAGTGTAAGCTAATAGCAGTCAGTGTCCTTAAAGCGGGTGTGTCAGGCCTTCAGCGTGTGCTCTGCAGACCCCTTGCAGTGTACTTTGACAGTTGCCATTCATATCTGGTGTCTCTATAGCGTGCTTTTACAAAGAAAAAAGTTTTCCAGTGTAAGCTAATAGCAGTCAGTGTCCTTAAAGCGGGTGTGTCAGGCCTTCAGTGTGTGCCCTGCAGACCCCTGGCAGTGTACTTTGACAGTTGCCATTCATATCCGGTGTCTTTATAGCGTGCTTTTACAAAGAAAAAAGTTTTCAAGTGTAAGCTAATAGCAGTCAGTGTCCTTAAAGCGGGCGTGTCAGGCCTTCAGCGTAGGCCCTGCAGACCCCTGGCAGTGTACTTTGACAGTTGCCACTCATATCTGGTGTCTCTATAGCGTGCTTTTACAAAGAAAAAAAGTTTTCCAGTGTAAGCTAATAGCAGTCAGTGACCTTAAAGCGGGTGTGTCAGGCCTTCAGTGTGTGCCCTGCAGACCCCTGGCAGTGTACTTTGACAGTTGCCACTCATATCCGGTGTCTTTATAGCGTGCTTTTACAAAGAAAAAAGTTTTCAAGTGTAAGCTAATAGCAGTCAGTGTCCTTAAAGCGGGCGTGTCAGGCCTTCAGCGTGTGCTCTGCAGACCCCTGGCAGTGTACTTTGACAGTTGCCACTCATATCTGGTGTCTCTATAGCGTGCTTTTACAAAGAAAACAAGTTTTCCAGTGTAAGCTAATAGCAGTCAGTGTCCTTAAAGCTGGTGTGTCAGGCCTTCAGCGTGTGCCCTGCAGACCCCTGGCAGTGTACTTTGACAGTTGCCACTCATATCTGGTGTCTCTATAGCGTGCATTTACAAAGAAATAAGTTTTCCAGTGTAAGCTAATAGCAGTCAGTGTCCTTAAAGCGGGTGTGTCAGGCCTTCAGTTTGTGCCCTGCAGACCCCTGGCAGTGTACTTTGACAGTTGCCACTCATATCTTTTGTCTCTATGGCGTGCATTTACAAAGAAAAAAAGTTTTCCAGTGTAAGCTAATAGCAGTCAGTGTCCTTAAAGCGGTGTGTCAGGCCTTCAGTGTGTGGCCTGCAGACCCCTGGCAGTGTACTTTGACAGTTGCCACTCATATCTGGTGTCTCTATAGCGTGCTTTTACAAAGAAAAAAAGATTTCCAGTGTAAGCTAATAGCAGTCAGTGTCCTTAAAGCGGGTGTGTCAGGCCTTCAGCGTGTGCCCTGCAGAGCCATGGCAGTGTACTTTGACAGTTGGCACTCATATCTGGTGTCTCTATAGCGTGCTTTTACAAAAAAAAAAAAATTTCAAGTGTAAGCTAATATCAGTCAGTGTCCATAAAACGGGTGTGTCAGGCCTTCAGTGTGAGCTCTGCAGACCCCTAGCAGTGTACTTTGACAGTGGCAACTGATAACTGGTGTCTCTATTGCGTGTTTTTAAAAAGAAAACAAGTTTTCCAGTGTAAGCTAATAGCAGTCAGTGTCCTTAAAGCGGTGTGTCAGGCCTTCAGCGTGTGCCCTGCAGACCCCTGGCAGTGTACTTTGACAGTTGCCACTCATATCTGGTGTCTCTATAGCGTGCTTTTACAAAGAAAAAAAATGTTTTCTTGTGTAAGCTAATAGCAGTCAGTGTCCTTAAAGCGGGTGTGTCAGGCCTTCAGCGTGTGCCTTGCAGAGTCATGGCAGTGTACTTTGACAGTTGCCACTCATATCTGGTGTCTCTATAGCGTACTTTTACAAAGAAAAAAGTTTTCAAGTGTAAGCTAATAGCAGTCAGTGTCCTTAAAACGGGTCTGTCAGGCCTTCAGCGTGTGCTCTGCAGACCCCTAGCAGTGTACTTTGACAGTGGCCACTGATATCTGGTGTCTCTATAGCGTGCTTTTACAAAGAAAATAAGTTTTCCAGTGTAAGCTAATAGAAGTCAGTGTCCTTAAAGCGGGTGTGTCAGGCCTTCAGTTTGTGCCCTGCAGACCCCTGGCAGTGTACTTTGACAGTTGCCACTCATATCTGGTGTCTCTATGGCGTGCATTTACAAAGAAAAAAAGTTTTCCAGTGTAAGCTAATAGCAGTCAGTGTCCTTAAAGCGGGTGTGTCAAGCCTTCAGCGTGTGCTCTGCAGACCCCTGGCAGTGTACTTTGACCGTTGCCACTCATATCTGGTGTCTCTATAGCGTGCTTTTACAAAGAAAAAAAAGTTTTCCAGTGTAAGCTAATAGCAGTCAGTGTCCTTAAAGCGGGTGTGTCAGGCCTTCAGCGTGTGGCCTGCAGACCCCTGGCAGTGTACTTTGACAGTTGGCACTCATATCTGGTGTCTCTATAGCGTGCTTTTACAAAAAAAAAAGTTTTCCAGTGTAAGCTAATATCAGTCAGTGTCCATAAAACGGGTGTGTCAGGCCTTCAGCGTGAGCTCTGCAGACCCCTAGCAGTGTACTTTGACAGTGGCCACTGATAACTGGTGTCTCTATAGCGTGCTTTTAAAAAGAAAACAAGTTTTCCAGTGTAAGCTAATAGCAGTCAGTGTCCTTAAAGCGGGTGTGTCAGGCCTTCAGCGTGTGCCCTGCAGACCCCTGGCAGTGTACTTTGACAGTTGCCACTCATATCTGGTGTCTCTATAGCGTGCTTTTACAAAGAAAAAAATGTTTTCCAGTGTAAGCTAATAGCAGTCAGTGTCCTTAAAGCGGGTTTGTCAGGCCTTCAGCGTGTGCCCTGCAGACCCCTGGCAGTGTACTTTGACAGTTGCCACTCATATCTAGTGTCTCTATAGCGTGCTTTTACAAAGAAAAAAAAGTTTTCCAGTGTAAGCTAATAGCAGTCAGTGTCCTTAAAGCGGGTGTGTCAGGCCTTCAGCGTGTGCCCTACAGACCCCTGGCAGTGTACTTTGACAGTTGCCTCTCATATCTGGTGTCTCTATAGCGTGCTTTTACAAAGAAAAAAAAAAGTTTTCCAGTGTAAGCTAATAGCATTCAGTGTCCTTAAAGCGGGTGTGTCAGGCCTTCAGCGTGTGCCCTGCAGACCCCTGGCAGTGTACTTTGACAGTTGCCTCTCATATCTGGTGTCTCTATAGCGTGCTTTTACAAAGAAAAAAAGTTTTCCAGTGTAAGCTAATAGCAGTCAGTGTCCTTAAAGCGGGTGTGTCAGGCCTTCAGCGTGTGCCCTGCAGACCCCTGGCAGTGTACTTTGACAGTTGCCACTCATATCTGGTGTCTCTATAGCGTGCTTTTACAAAGAAAAAAAATGTTTTCTTGTGTAAGCTAATAGCAGTCAGTGTCCTTAAAGCGGGTGTGTCAGGCCTTCAGCGTGTGCCTTGCAGAGTCCTGGCAGTGTACTTTGACAGTTGCCACTCATATCTGGTGTCTCTATAGCGTACTTTTACAAAGAAAAAAGTTTTCAAGTGTAAGCTAATAGCAGTCAGTGTCCTTAAAACGGGTCTGTCAGGCCTTCAGCGTGTGCTCTGCAGACCCCTAGCAGTGTAATTTGACAGTGGCCACTGATATCTGGTGTCTCTATAGCGTGCTTTTACAAAGAAAATAAGTTTTCCAGTGTAAGCTAATAGAAGTCAGTGTCCTTAAAGCGGGTGTGTCAGGCCTTCAGTTTGTGCCCTGCAGACCCCTGGCAGTGTACTTTGACAGTTGCCACTCATATCTGGTGTCTCTATGGCGTGCATTTACAAAGAAAAAAAGTTTTCCAGTGTAAGCTAATAGCAGTCAGTGTCCTTAAAGCGGGTGTGTCAAGCCTTCAGCGTGTGCTCTGCAGACCCCTGGCAGTGTACTTTGACCGTTGCCACTCATATCTGGTGTCTCTATAGCGTACTTTTACAAAGAAAAAAAGTTTTCCAGTGTAAGCTAATAGCAGTCAGTGTCCTTAAAGCGGGTGTGTCAGGCCTTCAGCGTGTGGCCTGCAGACCCCTGGCAGTGTACTTTGACAGTTGCCACTCATATCTGTTGTCTCTATAGCGTGCTTTTACAAAGAAAAAAAGATTTCCAGTGTAAGCTAATAGCAGTCAGTGTCCTTAAAGCGGGTGTGTCAGGCCTTCAGCGTGTGCCCTGCAGAGCCATGGCAGTGTACTTTGACAGTTGGCACTCATATCTGGTGTCTCTATAGCGTGCTTTTACAAAAAAAAAAGTTTTCCAGTGTAAGCTAATATCAGTCAGTGTCCATAAAACGGGTGTGTCAGGCCTTCAGCGTGAGCTCTGCAGACCCCTAGCAGTGTACTTTGACAGTGGCCACTGATAACTGGTGTCTCTATAGCGTGCTTTTAAAAAGAAAACAAGTTTTCCAGTGTAAGCTAATAGCAGTCAGTGTCCTTAAAGCGGGTGTGTCAGGCCTTCAGCGTGTGCCCTGCAGACCCCTGGCAGTGTACTTTGACAGTTGCCACTCATATCTGGTGTCTCTATAGCGTGCTTTTACAAAGAAAAAAATGTTTTCCAGTGTAAGCTAATAGCAGTCAGTGTCCTTAAAGCGGGTTTGTCAGGCCTTCAGCGTGTGCCCTGCAGACCCCTGGCAGTGTACTTTGACAGTTGCCACTCATATCTAGTGTCTCTATAGCGTGCTTTTACAAAGAAAAAAAAGTTTTCCAGTGTAAGCTAATAGCAGTCAGTGTCCTTAAAGCGGGTGTGTCAGGCCTTCAGCGTGTGCCCTACAGACCCCTGGCAGTGTACTTTGACAGTTGCCTCTCATATCTGGTGTCTCTATAGCGTGCTTTTACAAAGAAAAAAAAAAGTTTTCCAGTGTAAGCTAATAGCATTCAGTGTCCTTAAAGCGGGTGTGTCAGGCCTTCAGCGTGTGCCCTGCAGACCCCTGGCAGTGTACTTTGACAGTTGCCACTCATATCTGGTGTCTCTATAGCGTGCTTTTACAAAGAAAACAAGTTTTCCAGTGTAAGCTAATAGCAGTCAGTGTCCTTAAAGCGGGTGTGTCAGGCCTTCAGCGTGTGCCCTGCAGACCCTTCGCAGAGTAATTTGACAGTTGCCACTCATATCTGGTGTCTCTATAGCATGCTTTTACAAAGAAAACAAGTTTTCCAGTGTAAGCTAATAGCAGTCAGTGTTCTTAAAGCGGGTGTGTCAGGCCTTCAGCGTGTGCCCTGCAGACCCCTGGCAGTGTACTTTGACAGTTGACACTCATATCTGGTGTCTCTATAGCGTGCTGTTACAAAGAAAAAAAGCTTTCCAGTGTAAACTAATAGCAGTCAGTGTCCTTAAAGCGGGTGTGTCAGGCCTTCAGCGTGTGCCCTGCAGACCCCTGGCAGTGTACTTTGACAGTTGCCACTCATATCCGGTGTCTCTATAGCGTGCTTTTACGAAGAAAAAAAGTTTTCAAGTGTAAGCTAATAGCAGTCAGTGTCCTTAAAGCGGGCGTGTCAGGCCTTCAGCGTGTGCCCTGCTTACCCCTGGCAGTGTACTTTGACAGTTGCCACTCATATCTGGTGTCTCTATAGCGTGCTTTTACAAAGAAAAAAAGTTTTACAGTGTAAGCTAATAGCAGTCAGTGTCCTTAAAACGGGTGTGTCAGGCCTTCAGCGTGTGCCCTGCAGGCCCCTGGCAGTGTACTTTGACAGTTGGCACTCATATCTGGTGTCTCTATAGCGTGCAGTTACAAAGAAAAAAAGTTTTCCAGTGTAAACTAATAGCAGTCAGTGTCCTTAAAGCGGGTGTGTCAGGCCTTCAACGTGTGCCCTGCAGTGTACTTTGACAGTTGCCACTCATATCTGGTGTCTCTATAGCGTGCTTGTACAAAGAAATAAAGTTTTCCAGTGTAAGCTAATAGCAGTCAGCGTCCTAAAGCGGGTGTGTCAGGCCTTCAGCGTGTGCCCTGCAGACCCCTGGCAGTGTACTTTGACAGTTGCCACTCATATCTGGTGTCTCTATAGTGTGCTTTTACAAAGAAAAAAAGTTTTCCAGTGTAAGCTAATAGCAGTCAGTGTCCTTAAAGCGGGTGTGTCAGGCCTTCAGCGTGTGCTCTGCAGACCCCTTGCAGTGTACTTTGACAGTTGCCATTCATATCTGGTGTCTCTATAGCGTGCTTTTACAAAGAAAAAAAGTTTTCCAGTGTAAGCTAATAGCAGTCAGTGTCCTTAAAGCGGGTGTGTCAGGCCTTCAGCGTGTGCCCTGCAGACCCCTGGCAGTGTACTTTGACAGTTGCCACTCATATCCGGTGTCTTTATAGCGTGCTTTTACAAAGAAAAAAGTTTTCAAGTGTAAGCTAATAGCAGTCAGTGTCCTTAAAGCGGGCGTGTCAGGCCTTCAGCGTAGGCCCTGCAGACCCCTGGCAGTGTACTTTGACAGTTGCCACTCATATCTAGTGTCTCTATAGCGTGCTTTTACAAAGAAAAAAAAGTTTTCCAGTGTAAGCTAATAGCAGTCAGTGTCCTTAAAGCGGGTGTGTCAGGCCTTCAGCGTGTGCCCTACAGACCCCTGGCAGTGTACTTTGACAGTTGCCTCTCATATCTGGTGTCTCTATAGCGTGCTTTTACAAAGAAAAAAAAAAGTTTTCCAGTGTAAGCTAATAGCATTCAGTGTCCTTAAAGCGGGTGTGTCAGGCCTTCAGCGTGTGCCCTGCAGACCCCTGGCAGTGTACTTTGACAGTTGCCACTCATATCTAGTGTCTCTATAGCGTGCTTTTACAAAGAAAAAAAGTTTTCCAGTGTAAGCTAATAGCAGTCAGTGTCCTTAAAGCGGGTGTGTCAGGCCTTCAGCGTGTGCGCTGCAGACCCTTGGCAGAGTAATTTGACAGTTGCCACTCATATCTGGTGTCTCTATAGCATGCTTTTACAAAGAAAACAAGTTTTCCAGTGTAAGCTAATAGCAGTCAGTGTTCTTAAAGCGGGTGTGTCAGGCCTTCAGCGTGTGCCCTGCAGACCCCTGGCAGTGTACTTTGACAGTTGACACTCATATCTGGTGTCTCTATAGCGTGCTGTTACAAAGAAAAAAAGTTTTCCAGTGTAAACTAATAGCAGTCAGTGTCCTTAAAGTGGGTGTGTCAGGCCTTCAACGTGTGCCCTGCAGACCCCTGGCAGTGTACTTTGACAGTTGCCACTCATATCTGGTGTCTCTATAGCGTGCTTGTACAAAGAAATAAAGTTTTCCAGTGTAAGCTAATAGCAGTCAGCGTCCTAAAGCGGGTGTGTCAGGCCTTCAGCGTGTGCCCTGCAGACCCCTGGCAGTGTACTTTGACAGTTGCCACTCATATCTGGTGTCTCTATAGTGTGCTTTTACAAAGAAAAAAAGTTTTCCAGTGTAAGCTAATAGCAGTCAGTGTCCTTAAAGCGGGTGTGTCAGGCCTTCAGCGTGTGCTCTGCAGACCCCTTGCAGTGTACTTTGACAGTTGCCACTCATATCCGGTGTCTTTATAGCGTGCTTTTACAAAGAAAAAAGTTTTCAAGTGTAAGCTAATAGCAGTCAGTGTCCTTAAAGCGGGCGTGTCAGGCCTTCAGCGTAGGCCCTGCAGACCCCTGGCAGTGTACTTTGACAGTTGCCACTCATATCTGGTGTCTCTATAGCGTGCTTTTACAAAGAAAACAAGTTTTCCAGTGTAAGCTAATAGCAGTCAGTGTCCTTAAAGCTGGTGTGTCAGGCCTTCAGCGTGTGCCCTGCAGACCCCTGGCAGTGTACTTTGACAGTTGCCACTCATATCTGGTGTCTCTATAGCGTGCATTTACAAAGAAAAAAAGTTTTCCAGTGTAAGCTAATAGCAGTCAGTGTCCTTAAAGCGGGTGTGTCAGGCCTTCAGTTTGTGCCCTGCAGACCCCTGGCAGTGTACTTTGACAGTTGCCACTCATATCTGGTGTCTCTATGGCGTGCATTTACAAAGAAAAAAGTTTTCCAGTGTAAGCTAATAGCAGTCAGTGTCCTTAAAGCGGGTGTGTCAAGCCTTCAGCGTGTGCTCTGCAAACCCCTGGCAGTGTACTTTGACCGTTGCCACTCATATCTGGTGTCTCTATAGCGTGCTTTTACAAAGAAAAAAAGTTTCCAGTGTAAGCTAATAGCAGTCAGTGTACTTAAAGCGGTTGTGTCAGGCCTTCAGCGTGTGGCCTGCAGACCCCTGGCAGTGTACTTTGACAGTTGCCACTCATATCTGGTGTCTCTATAGCGTGCTTTTACAAAGAAAAAAAGATTTCCAGTGTAAGCTAATAGCAGTCAGTGTCCTTAAAGCGGGTGTGTCAGGCCTTCAGCGTGTGCCCTGCAGAGCCATGGCAGTGTACTTTGACAGTTGGCACTCATATCTGGTGTCTCTATAGCGTGCTTTTACAAAAAAAAAAATTTCAAGTGTAAGCTAATATCAGTCAGTGTCCATAAAACGGGTGTGTCAGGCCTTCAGTGTGAGCTCTGCAGACCCCTAGCAGTGTACTTTGACAGTGGCCAATGATAACTGGTGTCTCTATTGCGTGCTTTTAAAAAGAAAACAAGTTTTCCAGTGTAAGCTAATAGCAGTCAGTGTCCTTAAAGCGGTGTGTCAGGCCTTCTGCGTGTGCCCTGCAGACCCCTGACAGTGTACTTTGACAGTTGCCACTCATATCTGGTGTCTCTATAGCGTGCTTTTACAAAGAAAAAAAATGTTTTCTTGTGTAAGCTAATAGCAGTCAGTGTCCTTAAAACGGGTCTGTCAGGCCTTCAGCGTGTGCTCTGCAGACCCCTAGCAGTGTACTTTGACAGTGGCCACTGATATCTGGTGTCTCTATAGCGTGCTTTTACAAAGAAAATAAGTTTTCCAGTGTAAGCTAATAGAAGTCAGTGTCCTTAAAGCAGGTGTGTCAGGCCTTCAGTTTGTGCCCTGCAGACCCCTGGCAGTGTACTTTGACAGTTGCCACTCATATCTGGTGTCTCTATGGCGTGCATTTACAAAGAAAAAAAGTTTTCCAGTGTAAGCTAATAGCAGTCAGTGTCCTTAAAGCGGGTGTGTCAAGCCTTCAGCGTGTGCTCTGCAGACCCCTGGCAGTGTACTTTGACCGTTGCCACTCATATCTGGTGTCTCTATAGCGTGCTTTTACAAAGAAAAAAAGTTTTCCAGTGTAAGCTAATAGCAGTCAGTGTCCTTAAAGCGGGTGTGTCAGGCCTTCAGCGTGTGGCCTGCAGACCCCTGGCAGTGTACTTTGACAGTTGCCACTCATATCTGTTGTCTCTATAGCGTGCTTTTACAAAGAAAAAAAGATTTCCAGTGTAAGCTAATAGCAGTCAGTGTCCTTAAAGCGGGTGTGTCAGGCCTTCAGCGTGTGCCCTGCAGAGCCATGGCAGTGTACTTTGACAGTTGGCACTCATATCCGGTGTCTTTATAGCGTGCTTTTACAAAGAAAAAAGTTTTCAAGTGTAAGCTAATAGCAGTCAGTGTCCTTAAAGCGGGCGTGTCAGGCCTTCAGCGTGTGCCCTGCAGACCCCTGGCAGTGTACTTTGACAGTTGCCACTCATATCTGGTGTCTCTATAGCGTGCTTTTACAAAGAAAAAAAGTTTTCCAGTGTAAGCTAATAGCAGTCAGTGTCCTTAAAGCGGGTGTGTCAGGCCTTCAGTGTGTGCCCTGCAGACCCCTGGCAGTGTACTTTGACAGTTGCCACTCATATCCGGTGTCTTGATAGCGTGCTTTTACAAAGAAAAAAGTTTTCAAGTGTAAGCTAATAGCAGTCAGTGTCCTTAAAGCGGGCGTGTCAGGCCTTCAGCGTAGGCCCTGCAGACCCCTGGCAGTGTACTTTGACAGTTGCCACTCATATCTGGTGTCTCTATAGCGTGCTTTTACAAAGAAAAAAAGTTTTACAGTGCAAGCTAATAGCAGTCAGTGTCCTTAAAACGGGTGTGTCAGGCCTTCAGCGTGTGCTCTGCAGACCCCTGGCAGTGTACTTTGACAGTTGCCACTCATATCTGGTGTCTCTATAGCGTGCTTTTACAAAGAAAACAAGTTTTCCAGTGTAAGCTAATAGCAGTCAGTGTCCTTAAAGCTGGTGTGTCAGGCCTTCAGCGTGTGGCCTGCAGACCCCTGGCAGTGTACTTTGACCGTTGCCACTCATATCTGGTGTCTCTATAGCGTGCTTTTACAAAGAAAAAAAGTTTCCAGTGTAAGCTAATAGCAGTCAGTGTCCTTAAAGCGGTTGTGTCAGGCCTTCAGCGTGTGGCCTGCAGACCCCTGGCAGTGTACTTTGACAGTTGCCACTCATATCTGGTGTCTCTATAGCGTGCTTTTACAAAGAAAAAAAGATTTCCAGTGTAAGCTAATAGCAGTCAGTGTCCTTAAAGCGGGTGTGTCAGGCCTTCAGCGTGTGCCCTGCAGAGCCATGGCAGTGTACTTTGACAGTTGGCACTCATATCTGGTGTCTCTATAGCGTGCTTTTACAAAAAAAAAAATTTCAAGTGTAAGCTAATATCAGTCAGTGTCCATAAAACGGGTGTGTCAGGCCTTCAGTGTGAGCTCTGCAGACCCCTAGCAGTGTACTTTGACAGTGGCCAATGATAACTGGTGTCTCTATTGCGTGCTTTTAAAAAGAAAACAAGTTTTCCAGTGTAAGCTAATAGCAGTCAGTGTCCTTAAAGCGGTGTGTCAGGCCTTCTGCGTGTGCCCTGCAGACCCCTGGCAGTGTACTTTGACAGTTGCCACTCATATCTGGTGTCTCTATAGCGTGCTTTTACAAAGAAAAAAAATGTTTTCTTGTGTAAGCTAATAGCAGTCAGTGTCCTTAAAACGGGTCTGTCAGGCCTTCAGCGTGTGCTCTGCAGACCCCTAGCAGTGTACTTTGACAGTGGCCACTGATATCTGGTGTCTCTATAGCGTGCTTTTACAAAGAAAATAAGTTTTCCAGTGTAAGCTAATAGAAGTCAGTGTCCTTAAAGCAGGTGTGTCAGGCCTTCAGTTTGTGCCCTGCAGACCCCTGGCAGTGTACTTTGACAGTTGCCACTCATATCTGGTGTCTCTATGGCGTGCATTTACAAAGAAAAAAAGTTTTCCAGTGTAAGCTAATAGCAGTCAGTGTCCTTAAAGCGGGTGTGTCAAGCCTTCAGCGTGTGCTCTGCAGACCCCTGGCAGTGTACTTTGACCGTTGCCACTCATATCTGGTGTCTCTATAGCGTGCTTTTACAAAGAAAAAAAGTTTTCCAGTGTAAGCTAATAGCAGTCAGTGTCCTTAAAGCGGGTGTGTCAGGCCTTCAGCGTGTGGCCTGCAGACCCCTGGCAGTGTACTTTGACAGTTGCCACTCATATCTGTTGTCTCTATAGCGTGCTTTTACAAAGAAAAAAAGATTTCCAGTGTAAGCTAATAGCAGTCAGTGTCCTTAAAGCGGGCGTGTCAGGCCTTCAGCGTGTGCCCTGCAGACCCCTGGCAGTGTACTTTGACAGTTGCCACTCATATCTGGTGTCTCTATAGCGTGCTTTTACAAAGAAAAAAAGTTTTCCAGTGTAAGCTAATAGCAGTCAGTGTCCTTAAAGCGGGTGTGTCAGGCCTTCAGTGTGTGCCCTGCAGACCCCTGGCAGTGTACTTTGACAGTTGCCACTCATATCCGGTGTCTTGATAGCGTGCTTTTACAAAGAAAAAAGTTTTCAAGTGTAAGCTAATAGCAGTCAGTGTCCTTAAAGCGGGCGTGTCAGGCCTTCAGCGTAGGCCCTGCAGACCCCTGGCAGTGTACTTTGACAGTTGCCACTCATATCTGGTGTCTCTATAGCGTGCTTTTACAAAGAAAACAAGTTTTCCAGTGTAAGCTAATAGCAGTCAGTGTCCTTAAAGCTGGTGTGTCAGGCCTTCAGCGTGTGGCCTGCAGACCCCTGGCAGTGTACTTTGACAGTTGCCACTCATATCTGGTGTCTCTATAGCGTGCTTTTACAAAGAAAAAAAGATTTCCAGTGTAAGCTAATAGCAGTCAGTGTCCTTAAAGTGGGTGTGTCAGGCCTTCAGCGTGTGCCCTGCAGACCCCTGGCAGTGTACTTTGACAGTTGCCACTCATATCTGGTGTCTCTATAGCGTGCTTTTACAAAGAAAAAAAGATTTCCAGTGAAAGCTAATAGCAGTCAGTGTCCTTAAAGCGGGTGTGTCAGGCCTTCAGCGTGTGCCCTGCAGAGCCATGGCAGTGTACTTTGACAGTTGGCACTCATATCTGGTGTCTCTATAGCGTGCTTTTACAAAAAAAAAAATTCAAGTGTAAGCTAATATCAGTCAGTGTCCATAAAACGGGTGTGTCAGGCCTTCAGCGTGAGCTCTGCAGACCCCTAGCAGTGTACTTTGACAGTGGCCACTGATAACTGGTGTCTCTATTGCGTGTTTTTAAAAAGAAAACAAGTTTTCCAGTGTAAGCTAATAGCAGTCAGTGTCCTTAAAGCGGTGTGTCAGGCCTTCAGCGTGTGCCCTGCAGACCCCTGGCAGTGTACTTTGACAGTTGCCACTCATATCTGGTGTCTCTATAGCGTGCTTTTACAAAGAAAAAAAATGTTTTCTTGTGTAAGCTAATAGCAG
Organism: Pelobates fuscus; assembly: GCF_036172605.1. NCBI lineage: Eukaryota > Metazoa > Chordata > Amphibia > Anura > Pelobatidae > Pelobates > Pelobates fuscus. The sequence goes on from NC_086325.1 coordinate 114,044,670, forward strand.
TCAGTGTCCTTAAAGCGGGTGTGTCAGGCCTTCAGCGTGTGCCTTGCAGAGTCCTGGCAGTGTACTTTGACAGTTGCCACTCATATCTGGTGTCTCTATAGCGTGCTTTTACAAAGAAAAAAGTTTTCAAGTGTAAGCTAATAGCAGTCAGTGTCCTTAAAACGGGTCTGTCAGGCCTTCAGCGTGTGCTCTGCAGACCCCTAGCAGTGTACTTTGACAGTGGCCACTGATATCTGGTGTCTCTATAGCGTGCTTTTACAAAGAAAATAAGTTTTCCAGTGTAAGCTAATAGAAGTCAGTGTCCTTAAAGCGGGTGTGTCAGGCCTTCAGCATGTGCCCTGCAGACCCCTGGCAGTGTACTTTGACAGTTGCCACTCATATCTGGTGTCTCTATAGCGTGCTTTTACAATGAAAAAATGTTTTACAGTGCAAGCTAATAGCAGTCAGTGTTCTTAAAGCGGGTGTGTCAGGCCTTCAGCGTGTGCCCTGCAGGCCCCTGGCAGTGTACTTTGACAGTTGGCACTCATATCTGGTGTCTCTATAGCGTGCAGTTACAAAGAAAAAAAGTTTTCCAGTGTAAACTAATAGCAGTCAGTGTCCTTAAAGCGGGTGTGTCAGGCCTTCAACGTGTGCCCTGCAGACCCCTGGCAGTGTACTTTGACAGTTGCCACTCATATCTGGTGTCTCTATAGCGTGCTTGTACAAAGAAATAAAGTTTTCCAGTGTAAGCTAATAGCAGTCAGCGTCCTAAAGCGGGTGTGTCAGGCCTTCAGCGTGTGCCCTGCAGACCCCTGGCAGTGTACTTTGACAGTTGCCATTCATATCTGGTGTCTCTATAGCGTGCTTTTACAAAGAAAAAAAGTTTTCCAGTGTAAGCTAATAGCAGTCAGTGTCCTTAAAGCGGGTGTGTCAGGCCTTCAGTGTGTGCCCTGCAGACCCATGGCAGTGTACTTTGACAGTTGCCATTCATATCCGGTGTCTTTATAGCGTGCTTTTACAAAGAAAAAAGTTTTCAAGTGTAAGCTAATAGCAGTCAGTGTCCTTAAAGCGGGCGTGTCAGGCCTTCAGCGTAGGCCCTGCAGACCCCTGGCAGTGTACTTTGACAGTTGCCACTCATATCTGGTGTCTCTATAGCGTGCTTTTACAAAGAAAAAAAGTTTTACAGTGCAAGCTAATAGCAGTCAGTGTCCTTAAAACGGGTGTGTCAGGCCTTCAGCGTGTGCTCTGCAGACCCCTGGCAGTGTACTTTGACAGTTGCCACTCATATCTGGTGTCTCTATAGCGTGCTTTTACAAAGAAAACAAGTTTTCCAGTGTAAGCTAATAGCAGTCAGTGTCCTTAAAGCTGGTGTGTCAGGCCTTCAGCGTGTGCCCTGCAGACCCCTGGCAGTGTACTTTGACAGTTGCCACTCATATCTCGTGTCTCTATAGCGTGCATTTACAAAGAAAAAAAGTTTTCCAGTGTAAGCTAATAGCAGTCAGTGTCCTTAAAGCGGGTGTGTCAGGCCTTCAGTTTGTGCCCTGCAGACCCCTGGCAGTGTACTTTGACAGTTGCCACTCATATCTGGTGTCTCTATAGCGTGCTTTTACAAAGAAAACAAGTTTTCCAGTGTAAGCTAATAGCAGTCAGTGTCCTTAAAGCTGGTGTGTCAGGCCTTCAGCGTGTGCCCTGCAGACCCCTGGCAGTGTACTTTGACAGTTGCCACTCATATCTGGTGTCTCTATAGCGTGCATTTACAAAGAAAAAAAGTTTTCCAGTGTAAGCTAATAGCAGTCAGTGTCCTTAAAGCGGGTGTGTCAAGCCTTCAGCGTGTGCTCTGCAGACCCCTGGCAGTGTACTTTGACAGTTGCCACTCATATCTGGTGTCTCTATAGCGTGCTTTTACAAAGAAAACAAGTTTTCCAGTGTAAGCTAATAGCAGTCAGTGTCCTTAAAGCTGGTGTGTCAAGCCTTCAGCGTGTGCTCTGCAGACCCCTGGCAGTGTACTTTGACCGTTGCCACTCATATCTGGTGTCTCTATAGCGTGCTTTTACAAAGAAAAAAAGTTTTCCAGTGTAAGCTAATAGCAGTCAGTGTCCTTAAAGCGGTTGTGTCAGGCCTTCAGCGTGTGGCCTGCAGACCCCTGGCAGTGTACTTTGACAGTTGCCACTCATATCTGGTGTCTCTATAGCGTGCTTTTACAAAGAAAAAAAGATTTCCAGTGTAAGCTAATAGCAGTCAGTGTCCTTAAAGCGGGTGTGTCAGGCCTTCAGCGTGTGCCCTGCAGAGCCATGGCAGTGTACTTTGACAGTTGGCACTCATATCTGGTGTCTCTATAGCGTGCTTTTACAAAAAAAAAAAATTTCAAGTGTAAGCTAATATCAGTCAGTGTCCATAAAACGGGTGTGTCAGGCCTTCAGCGTGAGCTCTGCAGACCCCTAGCAGTGTACTTTGACAGTGGCCAATGATAACTGGTGTCCTGGTGTCTCTATAGCGTGCTTTTAAAAAGAAAACAAGTTTTCCAGTGTAAGCTAATAGCAGTCAGTGTCCTTAAAGCGGGTGTGTCAGGCCTTCAGCGTGTGCCCTGCAGACCCCTGGCAGTGTACTTTGACAGTTGCCACTCATATCTGGTGTCTCTATAGCGTGCTTTTACAAAGAAAAAAAATGTTTTCTTGTGTAAGCTAATAGCAGTCAGTGTCCTTAAAGCGGGTGTGTCAGGCCTTCAGCGTGTGCCCTGCAGACCCTTCGCAGAGTAATTTGACAGTTGCCACTCATATCTGGTGTCTCTATAGCATGCTTTTACAAAGAAAACAAGTTTTCCAGTGTAAGCTAATAGCAGTCAGTGTTCTTAAAGCGGGTGTGTCAGGCCTTCAGCGTGTGCCCTGCAGACCCCTGGCAGTGTACTTTGACAGTTGACACTCATATCTGGTGTCTCTATAGCGTGCTGTTACAAAGAAAAAAAGCTTTCCAGTGTAAACTAATAGCAGTCAGTGTCCTTAAAGCGGGTGTGTCAGGCCTTCAGCGTGTGCCCTGCAGACCCCTGGCAGTGTACTTTGACATTTGCCACTCATATCCGGTGTCTCTATAGCGTGCTTTTACGAAGAAAAAAAGTTTTCAAGTGTAAGCTAATAGCAGTCAGTGTCCTTAAAGCGGGCGTGTCAGGCCTTCAGCGTGTGCCCTGCTTACCCCTGGCAGTGTACTTTGACAGTTGCCACTCATATCTGGTGTCTCTATAGCGTGCTTTTACAAAGAAAAAAAGTTTTACAGTGTAAGCTAATAGCAGTCAGTGTCCTTAAAACGGGTGTGTCAGGCCTTCAGCGTGTGCCCTGCAGGCCCCTGGCAGTGTACTTTGACAGTTGGCACTCATATCTGGTGTCTCTATAGCGTGCAGTTACAAAGAAAAAAAGTTTTCCAGTGTAAACTAATAGCAGTCAGTGTCCTTAAAGCGGGTGTGTCAGGCCTTCAGCGTGTGCCCTGCAGACCCCTGGCAGTGTACTTTGACAGTTGCCACTCATATCCGGTGTCTTTATAGCGTGCTTTTACAAAGAAAAAAGTTTTCAAGTGTAAGCTAATAGCAGTCAGTGTCCTTAAAGCGGGCGTGTCAGGCCTTCAGCGTAGGCCCTGCAGACCCCTGGCAGTGTACTTTGACAGTTGCCACTCATATCTAGTGTCTCTATAGCGTGCTTTTACAAAGAAAAAAAAGTTTTCCAGTGTAAGCTAATAGCAGTCAGTGTCCTTAAAGCGGGTGTGTCAGGCCTTCAGCGTGTGCCCTACAGACCCCTGGCAGTGTACTTTGACAGTTGCCTCTCATATCTGGTGTCTCTATAGCGTGCTTTTACAAAGAAAAAAAAAAGTTTTCCAGTGTAAGCTAATAGCATTCAGTGTCCTTAAAGCGGGTGTGTCAGGCCTTCAGCGTGTGCCCTGCAGACCCCTGGCAGTGTACTTTGACAGTTGCCACTCATATCTAGTGTCTCTATAGCGTGCTTTTACAAAGAAAAAAAGTTTTCCAGTGTAAGCTAATAGCAGTCAGTGTCCTTAAAGCGGGTGTGTCAGGCCTTCAGCGTGTGCGCTGCAGACCCTTGGCAGAGTAATTTGACAGTTGCCACTCATATCTGGTGTCTCTATAGCATGCTTTTACAAAGAAAACAAGTTTTCCAGTGTAAGCTAATAGCAGTCAGTGTTCTTAAAGCGGGTGTGTCAGGCCTTCAGCGTGTGCCCTGCAGACCCCTGGCAGTGTACTTTGACAGTTGACACTCATATCTGGTGTCTCTATAGCGTGCTGTTACAAAGAAAAAAAGTTTTCCAGTGTAAACTAATAGCAGTCAGTGTCCTTAAAGTGGGTGTGTCAGGCCTTCAACGTGTGCCCTGCAGACCCCTGGCAGTGTACTTTGACAGTTGCCACTCATATCTGGTGTCTCTATAGCGTGCTTGTACAAAGAAATAAAGTTTTCCAGTGTAAGCTAATAGCAGTCAGCGTCCTAAAGCGGGTGTGTCAGGCCTTCAGCGTGTGCCCTGCAGACCCCTGGCAGTGTACTTTGACAGTTGCCACTCATATCTGGTGTCTCTATAGTGTGCTTTTACAAAGAAAAAAAGTTTTCCAGTGTAAGCTAATAGCAGTCAGTGTCCTTAAAGCGGGTGTGTCAGGCCTTCAGCGTGTGCTCTGCAGACCCCTTGCAGTGTACTTTGACAGTTGCCACTCATATCCGGTGTCTTTATAGCGTGCTTTTACAAAGAAAAAAGTTTTCAAGTGTAAGCTAATAGCAGTCAGTGTCCTTAAAGCGGGCGTGTCAGGCCTTCAGCGTAGGCCCTGCAGACCCCTGGCAGTGTACTTTGACAGTTGCCACTCATATCTGGTGTCTCTATAGCGTGCTTTTACAAAGAAAACAAGTTTTCCAGTGTAAGCTAATAGCAGTCAGTGTCCTTAAAGCTGGTGTGTCAGGCCTTCAGCGTGTGCCCTGCAGACCCCTGGCAGTGTACTTTGACAGTTGCCACTCATATCTGGTGTCTCTATAGCGTGCATTTACAAAGAAAAAAAGTTTTCCAGTGTAAGCTAATAGCAGTCAGTGTCCTTAAAGCGGGTGTGTCAGGCCTTCAGTTTGTGCCCTGCAGACCCCTGGCAGTGTACTTTGACAGTTGCCACTCATATCTGGTGTCTCTATGGCGTGCATTTACAAAGAAAAAAGTTTTCCAGTGTAAGCTAATAGCAGTCAGTGTCCTTAAAGCGGGTGTGTCAAGCCTTCAGCGTGTGCTCTGCAAACCCCTGGCAGTGTACTTTGACCGTTGCCACTCATATCTGGTGTCTCTATAGCGTGCTTTTACAAAGAAAAAAAGTTTCCAGTGTAAGCTAATAGCAGTCAGTGTACTTAAAGCGGTTGTGTCAGGCCTTCAGCGTGTGGCCTGCAGACCCCTGGCAGTGTACTTTGACAGTTGCCACTCATATCTGGTGTCTCTATAGCGTGCTTTTACAAAGAAAAAAAGATTTCCAGTGTAAGCTAATAGCAGTCAGTGTCCTTAAAGCGGGTGTGTCAGGCCTTCAGCGTGTGCCCTGCAGAGCCATGGCAGTGTACTTTGACAGTTGGCACTCATATCTGGTGTCTCTATAGCGTGCTTTTACAAAAAAAAAAATTTCAAGTGTAAGCTAATATCAGTCAGTGTCCATAAAACGGGTGTGTCAGGCCTTCAGTGTGAGCTCTGCAGACCCCTAGCAGTGTACTTTGACAGTGGCCAATGATAACTGGTGTCTCTATTGCGTGCTTTTAAAAAGAAAACAAGTTTTCCAGTGTAAGCTAATAGCAGTCAGTGTCCTTAAAGCGGTGTGTCAGGCCTTCTGCGTGTGCCCTGCAGACCCCTGACAGTGTACTTTGACAGTTGCCACTCATATCTGGTGTCTCTATAGCGTGCTTTTACAAAGAAAAAAAATGTTTTCTTGTGTAAGCTAATAGCAGTCAGTGTCCTTAAAACGGGTCTGTCAGGCCTTCAGCGTGTGCTCTGCAGACCCCTAGCAGTGTACTTTGACAGTGGCCACTGATATCTGGTGTCTCTATAGCGTGCTTTTACAAAGAAAATAAGTTTTCCAGTGTAAGCTAATAGAAGTCAGTGTCCTTAAAGCAGGTGTGTCAGGCCTTCAGTTTGTGCCCTGCAGACCCCTGGCAGTGTACTTTGACAGTTGCCACTCATATCTGGTGTCTCTATGGCGTGCATTTACAAAGAAAAAAAGTTTTCCAGTGTAAGCTAATAGCAGTCAGTGTCCTTAAAGCGGGTGTGTCAAGCCTTCAGCGTGTGCTCTGCAGACCCCTGGCAGTGTACTTTGACCGTTGCCACTCATATCTGGTGTCTCTATAGCGTGCTTTTACAAAGAAAAAAAGTTTTCCAGTGTAAGCTAATAGCAGTCAGTGTCCTTAAAGCGGGTGTGTCAGGCCTTCAGCGTGTGGCCTGCAGACCCCTGGCAGTGTACTTTGACAGTTGCCACTCATATCTGTTGTCTCTATAGCGTGCTTTTACAAAGAAAAAAAGATTTCCAGTGTAAGCTAATAGCAGTCAGTGTCCTTAAAGCGGGTGTGTCAGGCCTTCAGCGTGTGCCCTGCAGAGCCATGGCAGTGTACTTTGACAGTTGGCACTCATATCCGGTGTCTTTATAGCGTGCTTTTACAAAGAAAAAAGTTTTCAAGTGTAAGCTAATAGCAGTCAGTGTCCTTAAAGCGGGCGTGTCAGGCCTTCAGCGTGTGCCCTGCAGACCCCTGGCAGTGTACTTTGACAGTTGCCACTCATATCTGGTGTCTCTATAGCGTGCTTTTACAAAGAAAAAAAGTTTTCCAGTGTAAGCTAATAGCAGTCAGTGTCCTTAAAGCGGGTGTGTCAGGCCTTCAGTGTGTGCCCTGCAGACCCCTGGCAGTGTACTTTGACAGTTGCCACTCATATCCGGTGTCTTGATAGCGTGCTTTTACAAAGAAAAAAGTTTTCAAGTGTAAGCTAATAGCAGTCAGTGTCCTTAAAGCGGGCGTGTCAGGCCTTCAGCGTAGGCCCTGCAGACCCCTGGCAGTGTACTTTGACAGTTGCCACTCATATCTGGTGTCTCTATAGCGTGCTTTTACAAAGAAAAAAAGTTTTACAGTGCAAGCTAATAGCAGTCAGTGTCCTTAAAACGGGTGTGTCAGGCCTTCAGCGTGTGCTCTGCAGACCCCTGGCAGTGTACTTTGACAGTTGCCACTCATATCTGGTGTCTCTATAGCGTGCTTTTACAAAGAAAACAAGTTTTCCAGTGTAAGCTAATAGCAGTCAGTGTCCTTAAAGCTGGTGTGTCAGGCCTTCAGCGTGTGGCCTGCAGACCCCTGGCAGTGTACTTTGACCGTTGCCACTCATATCTGGTGTCTCTATAGCGTGCTTTTACAAAGAAAAAAAGTTTCCAGTGTAAGCTAATAGCAGTCAGTGTCCTTAAAGCGGTTGTGTCAGGCCTTCAGCGTGTGGCCTGCAGACCCCTGGCAGTGTACTTTGACAGTTGCCACTCATATCTGGTGTCTCTATAGCGTGCTTTTACAAAGAAAAAAAGATTTCCAGTGTAAGCTAATAGCAGTCAGTGTCCTTAAAGCGGGTGTGTCAGGCCTTCAGCGTGTGCCCTGCAGAGCCATGGCAGTGTACTTTGACAGTTGGCACTCATATCTGGTGTCTCTATAGCGTGCTTTTACAAAAAAAAAAATTTCAAGTGTAAGCTAATATCAGTCAGTGTCCATAAAACGGGTGTGTCAGGCCTTCAGTGTGAGCTCTGCAGACCCCTAGCAGTGTACTTTGACAGTGGCCAATGATAACTGGTGTCTCTATTGCGTGCTTTTAAAAAGAAAACAAGTTTTCCAGTGTAAGCTAATAGCAGTCAGTGTCCTTAAAGCGGTGTGTCAGGCCTTCTGCGTGTGCCCTGCAGACCCCTGGCAGTGTACTTTGACAGTTGCCACTCATATCTGGTGTCTCTATAGCGTGCTTTTACAAAGAAAAAAAATGTTTTCTTGTGTAAGCTAATAGCAGTCAGTGTCCTTAAAACGGGTCTGTCAGGCCTTCAGCGTGTGCTCTGCAGACCCCTAGCAGTGTACTTTGACAGTGGCCACTGATATCTGGTGTCTCTATAGCGTGCTTTTACAAAGAAAATAAGTTTTCCAGTGTAAGCTAATAGAAGTCAGTGTCCTTAAAGCAGGTGTGTCAGGCCTTCAGTTTGTGCCCTGCAGACCCCTGGCAGTGTACTTTGACAGTTGCCACTCATATCTGGTGTCTCTATGGCGTGCATTTACAAAGAAAAAAAGTTTTCCAGTGTAAGCTAATAGCAGTCAGTGTCCTTAAAGCGGGTGTGTCAAGCCTTCAGCGTGTGCTCTGCAGACCCCTGGCAGTGTACTTTGACCGTTGCCACTCATATCTGGTGTCTCTATAGCGTGCTTTTACAAAGAAAAAAAGTTTTCCAGTGTAAGCTAATAGCAGTCAGTGTCCTTAAAGCGGGTGTGTCAGGCCTTCAGCGTGTGGCCTGCAGACCCCTGGCAGTGTACTTTGACAGTTGCCACTCATATCTGTTGTCTCTATAGCGTGCTTTTACAAAGAAAAAAAGATTTCCAGTGTAAGCTAATAGCAGTCAGTGTCCTTAAAGCGGGCGTGTCAGGCCTTCAGCGTGTGCCCTGCAGACCCCTGGCAGTGTACTTTGACAGTTGCCACTCATATCTGGTGTCTCTATAGCGTGCTTTTACAAAGAAAAAAAGTTTTCCAGTGTAAGCTAATAGCAGTCAGTGTCCTTAAAGCGGGTGTGTCAGGCCTTCAGTGTGTGCCCTGCAGACCCCTGGCAGTGTACTTTGACAGTTGCCACTCATATCCGGTGTCTTGATAGCGTGCTTTTACAAAGAAAAAAGTTTTCAAGTGTAAGCTAATAGCAGTCAGTGTCCTTAAAGCGGGCGTGTCAGGCCTTCAGCGTAGGCCCTGCAGACCCCTGGCAGTGTACTTTGACAGTTGCCACTCATATCTGGTGTCTCTATAGCGTGCTTTTACAAAGAAAACAAGTTTTCCAGTGTAAGCTAATAGCAGTCAGTGTCCTTAAAGCTGGTGTGTCAGGCCTTCAGCGTGTGGCCTGCAGACCCCTGGCAGTGTACTTTGACAGTTGCCACTCATATCTGGTGTCTCTATAGCGTGCTTTTACAAAGAAAAAAAGATTTCCAGTGTAAGCTAATAGCAGTCAGTGTCCTTAAAGCGGGTGTGTCAGGCCTTCAGCGTGTGCCCTGCAGACCCCTGGCAGTGTACTTTGACAGTTGCCACTCATATCTGGTGTCTCTATAGCGTGCTTTTACAAAGAAAAAAAGATTTCCAGTGAAAGCTAATAGCAGTCAGTGTCCTTAAAGCGGGTGTGTCAGGCCTTCAGCGTGTGCCCTGCAGAGCCATGGCAGTGTACTTTGACAGTTGGCACTCATATCTGGTGTCTCTATAGCGTGCTTTTACAAAAAAAAAAATTCAAGTGTAAGCTAATATCAGTCAGTGTCCATAAAACGGGTGTGTCAGGCCTTCAGCGTGAGCTCTGCAGACCCCTAGCAGTGTACTTTGACAGTGGCCACTGATAACTGGTGTCTCTATTGCGTGTTTTTAAAAAGAAAACAAGTTTTCCAGTGTAAGCTAATAGCAGTCAGTGTCCTTAAAGCGGTGTGTCAGGCCTTCAGCGTGTGCCCTGCAGACCCCTGGCAGTGTACTTTGACAGTTGCCACTCATATCTGGTGTCTCTATAGCGTGCTTTTACAAAGAAAAAAAATGTTTTCTTGTGTAAGCTAATAGCAGTCAGTGTCCTTAAAGCGGGTGTGTCAGGCCTTCAGCGTGTGCCTTGCAGAGTCCTGGCAGTGTACTTTGACAGTTGCCACTCATATCTGGTGTCTCTATAGCGTGCTTTTACAAAGAAAAAAGTTTTCAAGTGTAAGCTAATAGCAGTCAGTGTCCTTAAAACGGGTCTGTCAGGCCTTCAGCGTGTGCTCTGCAGACCCCTAGCAGTGTACTTTGACAGTGGCCACTGATATCTGGTGTCTCTATAGCGTGCTTTTACAAAGAAAATAAGTTTTCCAGTGTAAGCTAATAGAAGTCAGTGTCCTTAAAGCGGGTGTGTCAGGCCTTCAGCATGTGCCCTGCAGACCCCTGGCAGTGTACTTTGACAGTTGCCACTCATATCTGGTGTCTCTATAGCGTGCTTTTACAATGAAAAAATGTTTTACAGTGCAAGCTAATAGCAGTCAGTGTTCTTAAAGCGGGTGTGTCAGGCCTTCAGCGTGTGCCCTGCAGGCCCCTGGCAGTGTACTTTGACAGTTGGCACTCATATCTGGTGTCTCTATAGCGTGCAGTTACAAAGAAAAAAAGTTTTCCAGTGTAAACTAATAGCAGTCAGTGTCCTTAAAGCGGGTGTGTCAGGCCTTCAACGTGTGCCCTGCAGACCCCTGGCAGTGTACTTTGACAGTTGCCACTCATATCTGGTGTCTCTATAGCGTGCTTGTACAAAGAAATAAAGTTTTCCAGTGTAAGCTAATAGCAGTCAGCGTCCTAAAGCGGGTGTGTCAGGCCTTCAGCGTGTGCCCTGCAGACCCCTGGCAGTGTACTTTGACAGTTGCCATTCATATCTGGTGTCTCTATAGCGTGCTTTTACAAAGAAAAAAAGTTTTCCAGTGTAAGCTAATAGCAGTCAGTGTCCTTAAAGCGGGTGTGTCAGGCCTTCAGTGTGTGCCCTGCAGACCCATGGCAGTGTACTTTGACAGTTGCCATTCATATCCGGTGTCTTTATAGCGTGCTTTTACAAAGAAAAAAGTTTTCAAGTGTAAGCTAATAGCAGTCAGTGTCCTTAAAGCGGGCGTGTCAGGCCTTCAGCGTAGGCCCTGCAGACCCCTGGCAGTGTACTTTGACAGTTGCCACTCATATCTGGTGTCTCTATAGCGTGCTTTTACAAAGAAAAAAAGTTTTACAGTGCAAGCTAATAGCAGTCAGTGTCCTTAAAACGGGTGTGTCAGGCCTTCAGCGTGTGCTCTGCAGACCCCTGGCAGTGTACTTTGACAGTTGCCACTCATATCTGGTGTCTCTATAGCGTGCTTTTACAAAGAAAACAAGTTTTCCAGTGTAAGCTAATAGCAGTCAGTGTCCTTAAAGCTGGTGTGTCAGGCCTTCAGCGTGTGCCCTGCAGACCCCTGGCAGTGTACTTTGACAGTTGCCACTCATATCTCGTGTCTCTATAGCGTGCATTTACAAAGAAAAAAAGTTTTCCAGTGTAAGCTAATAGCAGTCAGTGTCCTTAAAGCGGGTGTGTCAGGCCTTCAGTTTGTGCCCTGCAGACCCCTGGCAGTGTACTTTGACAGTTGCCACTCATATCTGGTGTCTCTATAGCGTGCTTTTACAAAGAAAACAAGTTTTCCAGTGTAAGCTAATAGCAGTCAGTGTCCTTAAAGCTGGTGTGTCAGGCCTTCAGCGTGTGCCCTGCAGACCCCTGGCAGTGTACTTTGACAGTTGCCACTCATATCTGGTGTCTCTATAGCGTGCATTTACAAAGAAAAAAAGTTTTCCAGTGTAAGCTAATAGCAGTCAGTGTCCTTAAAGCGGGTGTGTCAAGCCTTCAGCGTGTGCTCTGCAGACCCCTGGCAGTGTACTTTGACAGTTGCCACTCATATCTGGTGTCTCTATAGCGTGCTTTTACAAAGAAAACAAGTTTTCCAGTGTAAGCTAATAGCAGTCAGTGTCCTTAAAGCTGGTGTGTCAAGCCTTCAGCGTGTGCTCTGCAGACCCCTGGCAGTGTACTTTGACCGTTGCCACTCATATCTGGTGTCTCTATAGCGTGCTTTTACAAAGAAAAAAAGTTTTCCAGTGTAAGCTAATAGCAGTCAGTGTCCTTAAAGCGGTTGTGTCAGGCCTTCAGCGTGTGGCCTGCAGACCCCTGGCAGTGTACTTTGACAGTTGCCACTCATATCTGGTGTCTCTATAGCGTGCTTTTACAAAGAAAAAAAGATTTCCAGTGTAAGCTAATAGCAGTCAGTGTCCTTAAAGCGGGTGTGTCAGGCCTTCAGCGTGTGCCCTGCAGAGCCATGGCAGTGTACTTTGACAGTTGGCACTCATATCTGGTGTCTCTATAGCGTGCTTTTACAAAAAAAAAAAATTTCAAGTGTAAGCTAATATCAGTCAGTGTCCATAAAACGGGTGTGTCAGGCCTTCAGCGTGAGCTCTGCAGACCCCTAGCAGTGTACTTTGACAGTGGCCAATGATAACTGGTGTCCTGGTGTCTCTATAGCGTGCTTTTAAAAAGAAAACAAGTTTTCCAGTGTAAGCTAATAGCAGTCAGTGTCCTTAAAGCGGGTGTGTCAGGCCTTCAGCGTGTGCCCTGCAGACCCCTGGCAGTGTACTTTGACAGTTGCCACTCATATCTGGTGTCTCTATAGCGTGCTTTTACAAAGAAAAAAAATGTTTTCTTGTGTAAGCTAATAGCAGTCAGTGTCCTTAAAGCGGGTGTGTCAGGCCTTCAGCGTGTGCCTTGCAGAGTCCTGGCATTGTACTTTGACAGTTGCCACTCATATCTGGTGTCTCTATAGCGTGCTTTTACAAAGAAAAAAGTTTTCAAGTGTAAGCTAATAGCAGTCAGTGTCCTTAAAACGGGTCTGTCAGGCCTTCAGCGTGTGCTCTGCAGACCCCTAGCAGTGTACTTTGACAGTGGCCACTGATATCTGGTGTCTCTATAGCGTGCTTTTACAAAGAAAATAAGTTTTCCAGTGTAAGCTAATAGAAGTCAGTGTCCTTAAAGCGGGTGTGTCAGGCCTTCAGCATGTGCCCTGCAGACCCCTGGCAGTGTACTTTGACAGTTGCCACTCATATCTGGTGTCTCTATAGCGTGCTTTTACAATGAAAAAATGTTTTACAGTGCAAGCTAATAGCAGTCAGTGTTCTTAAAGCGGGTGTGTCAGGCCTTCAGCGTGTGCCCTGCAGGCCCCTGGCAGTGTACTTTGACAGTTGGCACTCATATCTGGTGTCTCTATAGCGTGCAGTTACAAAGAAAAAAAGTTTTCCAGTGTAAACTAATAGCAGTCAGTGTCCTTAAAGCGGGTGTGTCAGGCCTTCAACGTGTGCCCTGCAGACCCCTGGCAGTGTACTTTGACAGTTGCCACTCATATCTGGTGTCTCTATAGCGTGCTTGTACAAAGAAATAAAGTTTTCCAGTGTAAGCTAATAGCAGTCAGCGTCCTAAAGCGGGTGTGTCAGGCCTTCAGCGTGTGCCCTGCAGACCCCTGGCAGTGTACTTTGACAGTTGCCATTCATATCTGGTGTCTCTATAGCGTGCTTTTACAAAGAAAAAAAGTTTTCCAGTGTAAGCTAATAGCAGTCAGTGTCCTTAAAGCGGGTGTGTCAGGCCTTCAGTGTGTGCCCTGCAGACCCCTGGCAGTGTACTTTGACAGTTGCCATTCATATCCGGTGTCTTTATAGCGTGCTTTTACAAAGAAAAAAGTTTTCAAGTGTAAGCTAATAGCAGTCAGTGTCCTTAAAGCGGGCGTGTCAGGCCTTCAGCGTAGGCCCTGCAGACCCCTGGCAGTGTACTTTGACAGTTGCCACTCATATCTGGTGTCTCTATAGCGTGCTTTTACAAAGAAAAAAAGTTTTACAGTGCAAGCTAATAGCAGTCAGTGTCCTTAAAATGGGTGTGTCAGGCCTTCAGCGTGTGCTCTGCAGACCCCTGGCAGTGTACTTTGACAGTTGCCACTCATATCTGGTGTCTCTATAGCGTGCTTTTACAAAGAAAACAAGTTTTCCAGTGTAAGCTAATAGCAGTCAGTGTCCTTAAAGCTGGTGTGTCAGGCCTTCAGCGTGTGCCCTGCAGACCCCTGGCAGTGTACTTTGACAGTTGCCACTCATATCTGGTGTCTCTATAGCGTGCATTTACAAAGAAAAAAAGTTTTCCAGTGTAAGCTAATAGCAGTCAGTGTCCTTAAAGCGGGTGTGCCAGGCCTTCAGTTTGTGCCCTGCAGACCCCTGGCAGTGTACTTTGACAGTTGCCACTCATATCTGGTGTCTCTATAGCGTGCTTTTACAAAGAAAACAAGTTTTCCAGTGTAAGCTAATAGCAGTCAGTGTCCTTAAAGCTGGTGTGTCAGGCCTTCAGCGTGTGCCCTGCAGACCCCTGGCAGTGTACTTTGACAGTTGCCACTCATATCTGGTGTCTCTATAGCGTGCATTTACAAAGAAAAAAAGTTTTCCAGTGTAAGCTAATAGCAGTCAGTGTCCTTAAAGCGGGTGTGTCAAGCCTTCAGCGTGTGCTCTGCAGACCCCTGGCAGTGTACTTTGACAGTTGCCACTCATATCTGGTGTCTCTAAAGCGTGCTTTTACAAAGAAAAAAAGATTTCCAGTGTAAGCTAATAGCAGTCAGTGTCCTTAAAGCGGGTGTGTCAGGCCTTCAGCGTGTGCCCTGCAGACCCCTGGCAGTGTACTTTGACAGTTGCCACTCATATCTGGTGTCTCTATAGCGTGCTTTTAAAAAGAAAAAAAATGTTTTCCAGTGTAAGCTAATAGCAGTCAGTGTCCTTAAAGCGGGTGTGTCAGGCCTTCAGCGTGTGCCTTGCAGAGTCCTGGCAGTGTACTTTGACAGTTGCCACTCATATCTGGTGTCTCTATAGCGTGCTTTTACAAAGAAAAAAGTTTTCAAGTGTAAGCGAATAGCAGTCAGTGTCCTTAAAACGGGTCTGTCAGGCCTTCAGCGTGTGCTCTGCAGACCCCTAGCAGTGTACTTTGACAGTGGCCACTGATATCTGGTGTCTCTATAGCGTGCTTTTACAAAGAAAATAAGTTTTCCAGTGTAAGCTAATAGAAGTCAGTGTCCTTAAAGCGGGTGTGTCAGGCCTTCAGCGTGTGCCCTGCAGACCCCTGGCAGTGTACTTTGACAGTTGCCACTCATAACTGGTGTCTCTATAGCGTGCTTTTACAATGAAAAAAAGTTTTACAGTGCAAGCTAATAGCAGTCAGTGTCCTTAAAACGGGTGTGTCAGGCCTTCAGCGTGTGCTCTGCAGACCCCTGGCAGTGTACTTTGACAGTTGCCACTGATATCTGATATCTGGTGTCTCTATAGTGTGCTTTTACAAAGAAAACAAGTTTTCAAGTGTAAGCTAATAGCAGTCAGTGTCCTTAAAGCGGGTGTGTCAGGCCTTCAGCGTGTGCCCTGCAGACCCCTGGCAGTGTACTTTGTCAGTTGCCACTCATATCTGGTGTCTGTATAGCGTGCATTTACAAAGAAAAAAAGTTTTCCAGTGTAAGCTAATAGCAGTCAGTGTCCTTAAAGCGGGTGTGTCAGGCCTTCAGTGTGTGCTCTGCAGACCCCTGGCAGTGTACTTTGACAGTTGCCACTCATATCTGGTGTCTCTATAGCGTGCTTTTACAAAGAAAAAAGTTTTCCAGTGTAAGCTAATAGCAGTCAGTGTCCTTAAAGCGGATTGTCAGGCCTTCAGCGTGTGGCCTGCAGACCCCTGGCAGTGTACTTTGACAGTTGCCACTCATATCTGGTGTCTCTATAGCGTGATTTTACAAAGAAAAAAAGATTTCCAGTGTAAGCTAATAGCAGTCAGTGTCCTTAAAGCGGGTGTGTCAGGCCTTCAGCGTGTGCTCTGCAGACCCCTGGCAGTGTACTTTGACAGTTGCCACTCATATCTGGTGTCTCTAAAGCGTGCTTTTAAAAAAGAAAAAAAGATTTCCAGTGTAAGCTAATAGCAGTCAGTGTCCTTAAAGCGGGTGTGTCAGGCCTTCAGCGTGTGCCCTGCAGACCCCTGGCAGTGTACTTTGACAGTTGCCACTCATATCTGGTGTCTCTATAGCGTGCTTTTACAAAGAAAAAAGTTTTCAAGTGTAAGCGAATAGCAGTCAGTGTCCTTAAAACGGGTCTGTCAGGCCTTCAGCGTGTGCTCTGCAGACCCCTAGCAGTGTACTTTGACAGTGGCCACTGATATCTGGTGTCTCTATAGCGTGCTTTTACAAAGAAAATAAGTTTTCCAGTGTAAGCTAATAGAAGTCAGTGTCCTTAAAGCGGGTGTGTCAGGCCTTCAGCGTGTGCCCTGCAGACCCCTGGCAGTGTACTTTGACAGTTGCCACTCATAACTGGTGTCTCTATAGCGTGCTTTTACAATGAAAAAAAGTTTTACAGTGCAAGCTAATAGCAGTCAGTGTCCTTAAAACGGGTGTGTCAGGCCTTCAGCGTGTGCTCTGCAGACCCCTGGCAGTGTACTTTGACAGTTGCCACTGATATCTGGTGTCTCTATAGTGTGCTTTTACAAAGAAAACAAGTTTTCAAGTGTAAGCTAATAGCAGTCAGTGTCCTTAAAGCGGGTGTGTCAGGCCTTCAGCGTGTGCCCTGCAGACCCCTGGCAGTGTACTTTGTCAGTTGCCACTCATATCTGGTGTCTGTATAGCGTGCATTTACAAAGAAAAAAAGTTTTCCAGTGTAATCTAATAGCAGTCAGTGTCCTTAAAGTGGGTGTGTCAGGCCTTCAGCGTGTGCCCTGCAGACCCCTGGCAGTGTACTTTGACAGTTGCCACTCATATCTGCTGTCTCTATAGCGTGCATTTACAAAGAAAAAAAGTTTTCCAGTGTAAGCTAATAGCAGTCAGTGTCCTTAAAGCGGGTGTGTCAGGCCTTCAGTGTGTGCTCTGCAGACCCCTGGCAGTGTACTTTGACAGTTGCCACTCATATCTGGTGTCTCTATAGCGTGCTTTTACAAAGAAAAAAGTTTTCCAGTGTAAGCTAATAGCAGTCAGTGTCCTTAAAGCGGAGTGTCAGGCCTTCAGCGTGTGGCCTGCAGACCCCTGGCAGTGTACTTTGACAGTTGCCACTCATATCTGGTGTCTCTATAGCGTGATTTTACAAAGAAAAAAAGATTTCCAGTGTAAGCTAATAGCAGTCAGTGTCCTTAAAGCGGGTGTGTCAGGCCTTCAGCGTGTGCCCTGCAGAGCCATGGCAGTGTACTTTGACAGTTGGCACTCATATCTGGTGTCTCTATAGCGTGCTTTTACAAAAAAAAAAAATTTCAAGTGTAAGCTAATATCAGTCAGTGTCCATAAAACGGGTGTGTCAGGCCTTCAGCGTGAGCTCTGCAGACCCCTAGCAGTGTACTTTGACAGTGGCCACTGATAACTGGTGTCTCTATTGCGTGTTTTTAAAAAGAAAACAAGTTTTCCAGTGTAAGCTAATAGCAGTCAGTGTCCTTAAAGCGGGTGTGTCAGGCCTTCAGCGTGTGCCCTGCAGACCCCTGGCAGTGTACTTTGACAGTTGCCACTCATATCTGGTGTCTCTATAGCGTGCTTTTACAAAGTAAAAAGTTTTCAAGTGTAAGCTAATAGCAGTCAGTGTCCTTAAAACGGGTCTGTCAGGCCTTCAGCGTGTGCTCTGCAGACCCCTAGCAGTGTACTTTGACAGTGGCCACTGATATCTGGTGTCTCTATAGCGTGCTTTTACAAAGAAAATACGTTTTCCAGTGTAAGCTAATAGAAGTCAGTGTCCTTAAAGCGGGCGTGTCAGGCCTTCAGCGTAGGCCCTGCAGACCCCTGGCAGTGTACTTTGACAGTTGCCACTCATATCTGGTGTCTCTATAGCGTGCTTTTACAAAGAAAAAAAGTTTTCCAGTGTAAGCTAATAGCAGTCAGTGTCCTTAAAGCTGGTGTGTCAGGCCTTCAGCGTGTGCCCTGCATACCCCTGGCAGTGTACTTTGACAGTTGCCACTCATATCTGGTGTCTCTATAGCGTGCATTTACAAAGAAAAAAAGTTCTCCAGTGTAAGCTAATAGCAGTCAGTGTCCTTAAAGCGGGTGTGTCAGGCCTTCAGTTTGTGCCCTGCAGACCCCTAGCAGTGTACTTTGACAGTGGCCAATGATAACTGGTGTCTCTATAGCGTGCTTTTAAAAAGAAAACAAGTTTTCCAGTGTAAGCTAATAGCAGTCAGTGTCCTTAAAGCGGGTGTGTCAGGCCTTCAGCGTGTGCCCTGCAGACCCCTGGCAGTGTACTTTGACAGTTGCCACTCATATCTGGTGTCTCTATAGCGTGCTTTTATAAAGAAAAAAAGATTTCCAGTGAAAGCTAATAGCAGTCAGTGTCCTTAAAGCGGGTGTGTCAGGCCTTCAGCGTGTGCCCTGCAGAGCCATGGCAGTGTACTTTGACAGTGGCCACTGATAACTGGTGTCTCTATTGCGTGTTTTTAAAAAGAAAACAAGTTTTCCAGTGTAAGCTAATAGCAGTCAGTGTCCTTAAAGCGGGTGTGTCAGGCCTTCAGCGTGTGCCCTGCAGACCCCTGGCAGTGTACTTTGACAGTTGCCACTCATATCTGGTGTCTCTATAGCGTGCTTTTACAAAGAAAAAAGTTTTCAAGTGTAAGCTAATAGCAGTCAGTGTCCTTAAAACGGGTCTGTCAGGCCTTCAGCGTGTGCTCTGCAGACCCCTAGCAGTGTACTTTGACAGTGGCCACTGATATCTGGTGTCTCTATAGCGTGCTTTTACAAAGAAAATACGTTTTCCAGTGTAAGCTAATAGAAGTCAGTGTCCTTAAAGCGGGCGTGTCAGGCCTTCAGCGTAGGCCCTGCAGACCCCTGGCAGTGTACTTTGACAGTTGCCACTCATATCTGGTGTCTCTATAGCGTGCTTTTACAAAGAAAAAAAGTTTTCCAGTGTAAGCTAATAGCAGTCAGTGTCCTTAAAGCTGGTGTGTCAGGCCTTCAGCGTGTGCCCTGCAGACCCCTGGCAGTGTACTTTGACAGTTGCCACTCATATCTGGTGTCTCTATAGCGTGCATTTACAAAGAAAAAAAGTTCTCCAGTGTAAGCTAATAGCAGTCAGTGTCCTTAAAGCGGGTGTGTCAGGCCTTCAGTTTGTGCCCTGCAGACCCCTAGCAGTGTACTTTGACAGTGGCCAATGATAACTGGTGTCTCTATAGCGTGCTTTTAAAAAGAAAACAAGTTTTCCAGTGTAAGCTAATAGCAGTCAGTGTCCTTAAAGCGGGTGTGTCAGGCCTTCAGCGTGTGCCCTGCAGACCCCTGGCAGTGTACTTTGACAGTTGCCACTCATATCTGGTGTCTCTATAGCGTGCTTTTATAAAGAAAAAAAGATTTCCAGTGAAAGCTAATAGCAGTCAGTGTCCTTAAAGCGGGTGTGTCAGGCCTTCAGCGTGTGCCCTGCAGAGCCATGGCAGTGTACTTTGACAGTGGCCACTGATAACTGGTGTCTCTATTGCGTGTTTTTAAAAAGAAAACAAGTTTTCCAGTGTAAGCTAATAGCAGTCAGTGTCCTTAAAGCGGTGTGTCAGGCCTTCAGCGTGTGCCCTGCAGACCCCTGGCAGTGTACTTTGACAGTTGCCACTCATATCTGGTGTCTCTATAGCGTGCTTTTACAAAGAAAAAAAATGTTTTCTTGTGTAAGCTAATAGCAGTCAGTGTCCTTAAAGCGGGTGTGTCAGGCCTTCAGCGTGTGCCTTGCAGAGTCCTGGCAGTGTACTTTGACAGTTGCCACTCATATCTGGTGTCTCTATAGCGTGCTTTTACAAAGAAAAAAGTTTTCAAGTGTAAGCTAATAGCAGTCAGTGTCCTTAAAACGGGTCTGTCAGGCCTTCAGCGTGTGCTCTGCAGACCCCTAGCAGTGTACTTTGACAGTGGCCACTGATATCTGGTGTCTCTATAGCGTGCTTTTACAAAGAAAATAAGTTTTCCAGTGTAAGCTAATAGAAGTCAGTGTCCTTAAAGCGGGTGTGTCAGGCCTTCAGCATGTTCCCTGCAGACCCCTGGCAGTGTACTTTGACAGTTGCCACTCATATCTGGTGTCTCTATAGCGTGCTTTTACAATGAAAAAATGTTTTACAGTGCAAGCTAATAGCAGTCAGTGTTCTTAAAGCGGGTGTGTCAGGCCTTCAACGTGTGCCCTGCAGACCCCTGGCAGTGTACTTTGACAGTTGCCACTCATATCTGGTGTCTCTATAGCGTGCTTGTACAAAGAAATAAAGTTTTCCAGTGTAAGCTAATAGCAGTCAGCGTCCTAAAGCGGGTGTGTCAGGCCTTCAGCGTGTGCCCTGCAGACCCCTGGCAGTGTACTTTGACAGTTGCCATTCATATCTGGTGTCTCTATAGCGTGCTTTTACAAAGAAAAAAAGTTTTCCAGTGTAAGCTAATAGCAGTCAGTGTCCTTAAAGCGGGTGTGTCAGGCCTTCAGTGTGTGCCCTGCAGACCCCTGGCAGTGTACTTTGACAGTTGCCATTCATATCCGGTGTCTTTATAGCGTGCTTTTACAAAGAAAAAAGTTTTCAAGTGTAAGCTAATAGCAGTCAGTGTCCTTAAAGCGGGCGTGTCAGGCCTTCAGCGTAGGCCCTGCAGACCCCTGGCAGTGTACTTTGACAGTTGCCACTCATATCTGGTGTCTCTATAGCGTGCTTTTACAAAGAAAAAAAGTTTTACAGTGCAAGCTAATAGCAGTCAGTGTCCTTAAAACGGGTGTGTCAGGCCTTCAGCGTGTGCTCTGCAGACCCCTGGCAGTGTACTTTGACAGTTGCCACTCATATCTGGTGTCTCTATAGCGTGCTTTTACAAAGAAAACAAGTTTTCCAGTGTAAGCTAATAGCAGTCAGTGTCCTTAAAGCTGGTGTGTCAGGCCTTCAGCGTGTGCCCTGCAGACCCCTGGCAGTGTACTTTGACAGTTGCCACTCATATCTGGTGTCTCTATAGCGTGCATTTACAAAGAAAAAAAGTTTTCCAGTGTAAGCTAATAGCAGTCAGTGTCCTTAAAGCGGGTGTGTCAGGCCTTCAGTTTGTGCCCTGCAGACCCCTGGCAGTGTACTTTGACAGTTGCCACTCATATCTGGTGTCTCTATAGCGTGCTTTTACAAAGAAAAAAAGTTTTCCAGTGTAAGCTAATAGCAGTCAGTGTCCTTAAAGCTGGTGTGTCAGGCCTTCAGCGTGTGCCCTGCAGACCCCTGGCAGTGTACTTTGACAGTTGCCACTCATATCTGGTGTCTCTATAGCGTGCATTTACAAAGAAAAAAAGTTTTCCAGTGTAAGCTAATAGCAGTCAGTGTCCTTAAAGCGGGTGTGTCAAGCCTTCAGCGTGTGCTCTGCAGACCCCTGGCAGTGTACTTTGACAGTTGCCACTCATATCTGGTGTCTCTATAGCGTGCTTTTACAAAGAAAACAAGTTTTCCAGTGTAAGCTAATAGCAGTCAGTGTCCTTAAAGCTGGTGTGTCAAGCCTTCAGCGTGTGCTCTGCAGACCCCTGGCAGTGTACTTTGACCGTTGCCACTCATATCTGGTGTCTCTATAGCGTGCTTTTACAAAGAAAAAAAGTTTTCCAGTGTAAGCTAATAGCAGTCAGTGTCCTTAAAGCGGTTGTGTCAGGCCTTCAGCGTGTGGCCTGCAGACCCCTGGCAGTGTACTTTGACAGTTGCCACTCATATCTGGTGTCTCTATAGCGTGCTTTTACAAAGAAAAAAAGATTTCCAGTGTAAGCTAATAGCAGTCAGTGTCCTTAAAGCGGGTGTGTCAGGCCTTCAGCGTGTGCCCTGCAGAGCCATGGCAGTGTACTTTGACAGTTGGCACTCATATCTGGTGTCTCTATAGCGTGCTTTTACAAAAAAAAAAAATTTCAAGTGTAAGCTAATATCAGTCAGTGTCCATAAAACGGGTGTGTCAGGCCTTCAGCGTGAGCTCTGCAGACCCCTAGCAGTGTACTTTGACAGTGGCCAATGATAACTGGTGTCTCTATAGCGTGCTTTTAAAAAGAAAACAAGTTTTCCAGTGTAAGCTAATAGCAGTCAGTGTCCTTAAAGCGGTGTGTCAGGCCTTCAGCGTGTGCCCTGCAGACCCCTGGCAGTGTACTTTGACAGTTGCCACTCATATCTGGTGTCTCTATAGCGTGCTTTTACAAAGAAAAAAAATGTTTTCTTGTGTAAGCTAATAGAAGTCAGTGTCCTTAAAGCTGGTGTGTCAGGCCTTCAGCGTGTGCCCTGCAGACCCCTGGCAGTGTACTTTGACAGTTGCCACTCATATCTGGTGTCTCTATAGCGTGCATTTACAAAGAAAAAAAGTTTTCCAGTGTAAGCTAATAGCAGTCAGTGTCCTTAAAGCGGGTGTGTCAAGCCTTCAGCGTGTGCTCTGCAGACCCCTGGCAGTGTACTTTGACAGTTGCCACTCATATCTGGTGTCTCTAAAGCGTGCTTTTACAAAGAAAAAAAGATTTCCAGTGTAAGCTAATAGCAGTCAGTGTCCTTAAAGCGGGTGTGTCAGGCCTTCAGCGTGTGCCCTGCAGACCCCTGGCAGTGTACTTTGACAGTTGCCACTCATATCTGGTGTCTCTATAGCGTGCTTTTACAAAGAAAAAAAATGTTTTCCAGTGTAAGCTAATAGCAGTCAGTGTCCTTAAAGCGGGTGTGTCAGGCCTTCAGCGTGTGCCTTGCAGAGTCCTGGCAGTGTACTTTGACAGTTGCCACTCATATCTGGTGTCTCTATAGCGTGCTTTTACAAAGAAAAAAGTTTTCAAGTGTAAGCGAATAGCAGTCAGTGTCCTTAAAACGGGTCTGTCAGGCCTTCAGCGTGTGCTCTGCAGACCCCTAGCAGTGTACTTTGACAGTGGCCACTGATATCTGGTGTCTCTATAGCGTGCTTTTACAAAGAAAATAAGTTTTCCAGTGTAAGCTAATAGAAGTCAGTGTCCTTAAAGCGGGTGTGTCAGGCCTTCAGCGTGTGCCCTGCAGACCCCTGGCAGTGTACTTTGACAGTTGCCACTCATATCTGGTGTCTCTATAGCGTGCTTTTACAAAGAAAAAAAGTTTTACAGTGCAAGCTAATAGCAGTCAGTGTCCTTAAAACGGGTGTGTCAGGCCTTCAGCGTGTGCTCTGCAGACCCCTGGCAGTGTACTTTGACAGTTGCCACTCATATCTGGTGTCTCTATAGCGTGCTTTTACAAAGAAAACAAGTTTTCCAGTGTAAGCTAATAGCAGTCAGTGTCCTTAAAGCTGGTGTGTCAGGCCTTCAGCGTGTGCCCTGCAGACCCCTGGCAGTGTACTTTGACAGTTGCCACTCATATCTGGTGTCTCTATAGCGTGCATTTACAAAGAAAAAAAGTTTTCCAGTGTAAGCTAATAGCAGTCAGTGTCCTTAAAGCGGGTGTGTCAGGCCTTCAGTTTGTGCCCTGCAGACCCCTGGCAGTGTACTTTGACAGTTGCCACTCATATCTGGTGTCTCTATAGCGTGCTTTTACAAAGAAAAAAAGTTTTCCAGTGTAAGCTAATAGCAGTCAGTGTCCTTAAAGCTGGTGTGTCAGGCCTTCAGCGTGTGCCCTGCAGACCCCTGGCAGTGTACTTTGACAGTTGCCACTCATATCTGGTGTCTCTATAGCGTGCATTTACAAAGAAAAAAAGTTTTCCAGTGTAAGCTAATAGCAGTCAGTGTCCTTAAAGCGGGTGTGTCAAGCCTTCAGCGTGTGCTCTGCAGACCCCTGGCAGTGTACTTTGACAGTTGCCACTCATATCTGGTGTCTCTATAGCGTGCTTTTACAAAGAAAACAAGTTTTCCAGTGTAAGCTAATAGCAGTCAGTGTCCTTAAAGCTGGTGTGTCAAGCCTTCAGCGTGTGCTCTGCAGACCCCTGGCAGTGTACTTTGACCGTTGCCACTCATATCTGGTGTCTCTATAGCGTGCTTTTACAAAGAAAAAAAGTTTTCCAGTGTAAGCTAATAGCAGTCAGTGTCCTTAAAGCGGTTGTGTCAGGCCTTCAGCGTGTGGCCTGCAGACCCCTGGCAGTGTACTTTGACAGTTGCCACTCATATCTGGTGTCTCTATAGCGTGCTTTTACAAAGAAAAAAAGATTTCCAGTGTAAGCTAATAGCAGTCAGTGTCCTTAAAGCGGGTGTGTCAGGCCTTCAGCGTGTGCCCTGCAGAGCCATGGCAGTGTACTTTGACAGTTGGCACTCATATCTGGTGTCTCTATAGCGTGCTTTTACAAAAAAAAAAATTTCAAGTGTAAGCTAATATCAGTCAGTGTCCATAAAACGGGTGTGTCAGGCCTTCAGCGTGAGCTCTGCAGACCCCTAGCAGTGTACTTTGACAGTGGCCAATGATAACTGGTGTCTCTATAGCGTGCTTTTAAAAAGAAAACAAGTTTTCCAGTGTAAGCTAATAGCAGTCAGTGTCCTTAAAGCGGTGTGTCAGGCCTTCAGCGTGTGCCCTGCAGACCCCTGGCAGTGTACTTTGACAGTTGCCACTCATATCTGGTGTCTCTATAGCGTGCTTTTACAAAGAAAAAAAATGTTTTCTTGTGTAAGCTAATAGAAGTCAGTGTCCTTAAAGCTGGTGTGTCAGGCCTTCAGCGTGTGCCCTGCAGACCCCTGGCAGTGTACTTTGACAGTTGCCACTCATATCTGGTGTCTCTATAGCGTGCATTTACAAAGAAAAAAAGTTTTCCAGTGTAAGCTAATAGCAGTCAGTGTCCTTAAAGCGGGTGTGTCAAGCCTTCAGCGTGTGCTCTGCAGACCCCTGGCAGTGTACTTTGACAGTTGCCACTCATATCTGGTGTCTCTAAAGCGTGCTTTTACAAAGAAAAAAAGATTTCCAGTGTAAGCTAATAGCAGTCAGTGTCCTTAAAGCGGGTGTGTCAGGCCTTCAGCGTGTGCCCTGCAGACCCCTGGCAGTGTACTTTGACAGTTGCCACTCATATCTGGTGTCTCTATAGCGTGCTTTTACAAAGAAAAAAAATGTTTTCCAGTGTAAGCTAATAGCAGTCAGTGTCCTTAAAGCGGGTGTGTCAGGCCTTCAGCGTGTGCCTTGCAGAGTCCTGGCAGTGTACTTTGACAGTTGCCACTCATATCTGGTGTCTCTATAGCGTGCTTTTACAAAGAAAAAAGTTTTCAAGTGTAAGCGAATAGCAGTCAGTGTCCTTAAAACGGGTCTGTCAGGCCTTCAGCGTGTGCTCTGCAGACCCCTAGCAGTGTACTTTGACAGTGGCCACTGATATCTGGTGTCTCTATAGCGTGCTTTTACAAAGAAAATAAGTTTTCCAGTGTAAGCTAATAGAAGTCAGTGTCCTTAAAGCGGGTGTGTCAGGCCTTCAGCGTGTGCCCTGCAGACCCCTGGCAGTGTACTTTGACAGTTGCCACTCATAACTGGTGTCTCTATAGCGTGCTTTTACAATGAAAAAAAGTTTTACAGTGCAAGCTAATAGCAGTCAGTGTCCTTAAAACGGGTGTGTCAGGCCTTCAGCGTGTGCTCTGCAGACCCCTGGCAGTGTACTTTGACAGTTGCCACTGATATCTGGTGTCTCTATAGTGTGCTTTTACAAAGAAAACAAGTTTTCAAGTGTAAGCTAATAGCAGTCAGTGTCCTTAAAGCGGGTGTGTCAGGCCTTCAGCGTGTGCCCTGCAGACCCCTGGCAGTGTACTTTGACAGTTGCCACTCATATCTGGTGTCTGTATAGCGTGCATTTACAAAGAAAAAAAGTTTTCCAGTGTAATCTAATAGCAGTCAGTGTCCTTAAAGTGGGTGTGTCAGGCCTTCAGCGTGTGCCCTGCAGACCCCTGGCAGTGTACTTTGACAGTTGCCACTCATATCTGCTGTCTCTATAGCGTGCATTTACAAAGAAAAAAAGTTTTCCAGTGTAAGCTAATAGCAGTCAGTGTCCTTAAAGCGGGTGTGTCAGGCCTTCAGTGTGTGCTCTGCAGACCCCTGGCAGTGTACTTTGACAGTTGCCACTCATATCTGGTGTCTCTATAGCGTGCTTTTACAAAGAAAAAAGTTTTCCAGTGTAAGCTAATAGCAGTCAGTGTCCTTAAAGCGGAGTGTCAGGCCTTCAGCGTGTGGCCTGCAGACCCCTGGCAGTGTACTTTGACAGTTGCCACTCATATCTGGTGTCTCTATAGCGTGATTTTACAAAGAAAAAAAGATTTCCAGTGTAAGCTAATAGCAGTCAGTGTCCTTAAAGCGGGTGTGTCAGGCCTTCAGCGTGTGCTCTGCAGACCCCTGGCAGTGTACTTTGACAGTTGCCACTCATATCTGGTGTCTCTAAAGCGTGCTTTTAAAAAAGAAAAAAAGATTTCCAGTGTAAGCTAATAGCAGTCAGTGTCCTTAAAGCGGGTGTGTCAGGCCTTCAGCGTGTGCCCTGCAGACCCCTGGCAGTGTACTTTGACAGTTGCCACTCATATCTGGTGTCTCTATAGCGTGCTTTTACAAAGAAAAAAGTTTTCAAGTGTAAGCGAATAGCAGTCAGTGTCCTTAAAACGGGTCTGTCAGGCCTTCAGCGTGTGCTCTGCAGACCCCTAGCAGTGTACTTTGACAGTGGCCACTGATATCTGGTGTCTCTATAGCGTGCTTTTACAAAGAAAATAAGTTTTCCAGTGTAAGCTAATAGAAGTCAGTGTCCTTAAAGCGGGTGTGTCAGGCCTTCAGCGTGTGCCCTGCAGACCCCTGGCAGTGTACTTTGACAGTTGCCACTCATAACTGGTGTCTCTATAGCGTGCTTTTACAATGAAAAAAAGTTTTACAGTGCAAGCTAATAGCAGTCAGTGTCCTTAAAACGGGTGTGTCAGGCCTTCAGCGTGTGCTCTGCAGACCCCTGGCAGTGTACTTTGACAGTTGCCACTGATATCTGGTGTCTCTATAGTGTGCTTTTACAAAGAAAACAAGTTTTCAAGTGTAAGCTAATAGCAGTCAGTGTCCTTAAAGCGGGTGTGTCAGGCCTTCAGCGTGTGCCCTGCAGACCCCTGGCAGTGTACTTTGTCAGTTGCCACTCATATCTGGTGTCTGTATAGCGTGCATTTACAAAGAAAAAAAGTTTTCCAGTGTAATCTAATAGCAGTCAGTGTCCTTAAAGTGGGTGTGTCAGGCCTTCAGCGTGTGCCCTGCAGACCCCTGGCAGTGTACTTTGACAGTTGCCACTCATATCTGCTGTCTCTATAGCGTGCATTTACAAAGAAAAAAAGTTTTCCAGTGTAAGCTAATAGCAGTCAGTGTCCTTAAAGCGGGTGTGTCAGGCCTTCAGTGTGTGCTCTGCAGACCCCTGGCAGTGTACTTTGACAGTTGCCACTCATATCTGGTGTCTCTATAGCGTGCTTTTACAAAGAAAAAAGTTTTCCAGTGTAAGCTAATAGCAGTCAGTGTCCTTAAAGCGGAGTGTCAGGCCTTCAGCGTGTGGCCTGCAGACCCCTGGCAGTGTACTTTGACAGTTGCCACTCATATCTGGTGTCTCTATAGCGTGATTTTACAAAGAAAAAAAGATTTCCAGTGTAAGCTAATAGCAGTCAGTGTCCTTAAAGCGGGTGTGTCAGGCCTTCAGCGTGTGCCCTGCAGAGCCATGGCAGTGTACTTTGACAGTTGGCACTCATATCTGGTGTCTCTATAGCGTGCTTTTACAAAAAAAAAAAATTTCAAGTGTAAGCTAATATCAGTCAGTGTCCATAAAACGGGTGTGTCAGGCCTTCAGCGTGAGCTCTGCAGACCCCTAGCAGTGTACTTTGACAGTGGCCACTGATAACTGGTGTCTCTATTGCGTGTTTTTAAAAAGAAAACAAGTTTTCCAGTGTAAGCTAATAGCAGTCAGTGTCCTTAAAGCGGGTGTGTCAGGCCTTCAGCGTGTGCCCTGCAGACCCCTGGCAGTGTACTTTGACAGTTGCCACTCATATCTGGTGTCTCTATAGCGTGCTTTTACAAAGAAAAAAGTTTTCAAGTGTAAGCTAATAGCAGTCAGTGTCCTTAAAACGGGTCTGTCAGGCCTTCAGCGTGTGCTCTGCAGACCCCTAGCAGTGTACTTTGACAGTGGCCACTGATATCTGGTGTCTCTATAGCGTGCTTTTACAAAGAAAATACGTTTTCCAGTGTAAGCTAATAGAAGTCCACACAAAAGATTAGTGTTCAAACTCAAGGAAATCGGTCTCGATGAAAATGCTTGTTCTTGGGTAGAACATTGGCTTAAAAACAGAATACAAAGAGTTGTTGTTAATGGTAAATTTTCAAGCTGGACAGAGGTGGCAAGTGGTGTCCCTCAGGGGTCTGTTCTGGGACCCCTTCTATTTAACATTTTTATAAATGATCTTGAAGACAGCATTGAAAGTCATGTTTCAGTGTTTGCAGATGACAC
Source organism: Pelobates fuscus (assembly GCF_036172605.1). Lineage (NCBI taxonomy): Eukaryota > Metazoa > Chordata > Amphibia > Anura > Pelobatidae > Pelobates > Pelobates fuscus. Next base: position 114,072,734 of record NC_086325.1, read on the forward strand.
AAAACTTTGTAAAATAATACAATGTGAGCAAGATATTACTTTGCTGCAGAAGGATTTAGATAGACTGGGGGACTGGGCACTCAAATGGCAGATGAAATTTAATGTTGAAAAATGCAAAGTTATGCACTTCGGCGTAAAGAATACACAAGCAACGTATACCCTTAATGGAAGCGAATTAGGGATAACAACACACGAAAAGGACTTGGGAATTGTTATAGACAACAAACTATGCAACAATGTGCAATGTCAATCAGCAGTGGCCAAGGCCAGTAAGGTATTGTCATGCATGAAAAAGGGCATTCATTCTCGGGACGAGAATATCATTTTGCCTCTCTATAAATCACTGGTAAGACCACATATTGAATATGCTGTGCAATTTTGGGCACCTGTTCTAAAGAAGGATATCATGGCACTAGAAAAAGTGCAGAGGCGGGCTACAAAATTAATAAAAGGAATGGAACATATCAGCTATGAAGAAAGGTTAACAAATTTAAACCTATTTAGTTTAGAAAAACGTCGCCTGAGAGGGGATATGATAACATTATACAAATATATTCGGGGCCAATACAAACCATTGTGTGGAAATCTATTCACAAACCGGACTTTACATAGGACACGAGGCCATGCGTTTAGACTGGAAGAAAGAAGATTTCGTCTAAGGCAAAGGAAAGGTTTTTTTACTGTAAGAACAATCAGGATGTGGAATTCTCTGCCTGAAGAAGTGGTTTTATCAGAGTCCATACAGATGTTCAAACAGCTACTAGATGCATACTTGCAAAGACAGAATATTCAAGGATATAATCTTTCAATGTAGGGTAATAACTGCTTGATTCAAGGATAAATCTGACTGCCATTCTGGGGTCAAGAAGGAATTTTTTGTCCTAGCTTGTTGCAAAATTGTGCTTCAAACTGGGTTTTTTTCTTTTTTTTTTTTTTTTTTTTTTTTTTTTTTTCTTTTCTTTTGGATCAACAGCAAAAAACAGGTGTGAGGAAGGCTGAACTTGATGGACGCAAGTCTCTTTTCAGCTATCTAACTATGTAACTATGTAAGTCAGTGTCCTTAAAGCGGGCGTGTCAGGCCTTCAGCGTAGGCCCTGCAGACCCCTGGCAGTGTACTTTGACAGTTGCCACTCATATCTGGTGTCTCTATAGCGTGCATTTACAAAGAAAAAAAGTTCTCCAGTGTAAGCTAATAGCAGTCAGTGTCCTTAAAGCGGGTGTGTCAGGCCTTCAGTTTGTGCCCTGCAGACCCCTAGCAGTGTACTTTGACAGTGGCCAATGATAACTGGTGTCTCTATAGCGTGCTTTTAAAAAGAAAACAAGTTTTCCAGTGTAAGCTAATAGCAGTCAGTGTCCTTAAAGCGGGTGTGTCAGGCCTTCAGCGTGTGCCCTGCAGACCCCTGGCAGTGTACTTTGACAGTTGCCACTCATATCTGGTGTCTCTATAGCGTGCTTTTATAAAGAAAAAAAGATTTCCAGTGAAAGCTAATAGCAGTCAGTGTCCTTAAAGCGGGTGTGTCAGGCCTTCAGCGTGTGCCCTGCAGAGCCATGGCAGTGTACTTTGACAGTGGCCACTGATAACTGGTGTCTCTATTGCGTGTTTTTAAAAAGAAAACAAGTTTTCCAGTGTAAGCTAATAGCAGTCAGTGTCCTTAAAGCGGGTGTGTCAGGCCTTCAGCGTGTGCCCTGCAGACCCCTGGCAGTGTACTTTGACAGTTGCCACTCATATCTGGTGTCTCTATAGCGTGCTTTTACAAAGAAAAAAGTTTTCAAGTGTAAGCTAATAGCAGTCAGTGTCCTTAAAACGGGTCTGTCAGGCCTTCAGCGTGTGCTCTGCAGACCCCTAGCAGTGTACTTTGACAGTGGCCACTGATATCTGGTGTCTCTATAGCGTGCTTTTACAAAGAAAATACGTTTTCCAGTGTAAGCTAATAGAAGTCAGTGTCCTTAAAGCGGGCGTGTCAGGCCTTCAGCGTAGGCCCTGCAGACCCCTGGCAGTGTACTTTGACAGTTGCCACTCATATCTGGTGTCTCTATAGCGTGCTTTTACAAAGAAAAAAAGTTTTCCAGTGTAAGCTAATAGCAGTCAGTGTCCTTAAAGCTGGTGTGTCAGGCCTTCAGCGTGTGCCCTGCAGACCCCTGGCAGTGTACTTTGACAGTTGCCACTCATATCTGGTGTCTCTATAGCGTGCATTTACAAAGAAAAAAAGTTCTCCAGTGTAAGCTAATAGCAGTCAGTGTCCTTAAAGCGGGTGTGTCAGGCCTTCAGTTTGTGCCCTGCAGACCCCTAGCAGTGTACTTTGACAGTGGCCAATGATAACTGGTGTCTCTATAGCGTGCTTTTAAAAAGAAAACAAGTTTTCCAGTGTAAGCTAATAGCAGTCAGTGTCCTTAAAGCGGGTGTGTCAGGCCTTCAGCGTGTGCCCTGCAGACCCCTGGCAGTGTACTTTGACAGTTGCCACTCATATCTGGTGTCTCTATAGCGTGCTTTTATAAAGAAAAAAAGATTTCCAGTGAAAGCTAATAGCAGTCAGTGTCCTTAAAGCGGGTGTGTCAGGCCTTCAGCGTGTGCCCTGCAGAGCCATGGCAGTGTACTTTGACAGTGGCCACTGATAACTGGTGTCTCTATTGCGTGTTTTTAAAAAGAAAACAAGTTTTCCAGTGTAAGCTAATAGCAGTCAGTGTCCTTAAAGCGGTGTGTCAGGCCTTCAGCGTGTGCCCTGCAGACCCCTGGCAGTGTACTTTGACAGTTGCCACTCATATCTGGTGTCTCTATAGCGTGCTTTTACAAAGAAAAAAAATGTTTTCTTGTGTAAGCTAATAGCAGTCAGTGTCCTTAAAGCGGGTGTGTCAGGCCTTCAGCGTGTGCCTTGCAGAGTCCTGGCAGTGTACTTTGACAGTTGCCACTCATATCTGGTGTCTCTATAGCGTGCTTTTACAAAGAAAAAAGTTTTCAAGTGTAAGCTAATAGCAGTCAGTGTCCTTAAAACGGGTCTGTCAGGCCTTCAGCGTGTGCTCTGCAGACCCCTAGCAGTGTACTTTGACAGTGGCCACTGATATCTGGTGTCTCTATAGCGTGCTTTTACAAAGAAAATAAGTTTTCCAGTGTAAGCTAATAGAAGTCAGTGTCCTTAAAGCGGGTGTGTCAGGCCTTCAGCATGTTCCCTGCAGACCCCTGGCAGTGTACTTTGACAGTTGCCACTCATATCTGGTGTCTCTATAGCGTGCTTTTACAATGAAAAAATGTTTTACAGTGCAAGCTAATAGCAGTCAGTGTTCTTAAAGCGGGTGTGTCAGGCCTTCAGCGTTTGCCCTGCAGGCCCCTGGCAGTGTACTTTGACAGTTGGCACTCATATCTGGTGTCTCTATAGCGTGCAGTTACAAAGAAAAAAAGTTTTCCAGTGTAAACTAATAGCAGTCAGTGTCCTTAAAGCGGGTGTGTCAGGCCTTCAACGTGTGCCCTGCAGACCCCTGGCAGTGTACTTTGACAGTTGCCACTCATATCTGGTGTCTCTATAGCGTGCTTGTACAAAGAAATAAAGTTTTCCAGTGTAAGCTAATAGCAGTCAGCGTCCTAAAGCGGGTGTGTCAGGCCTTCAGCGTGTGCCCTGCAGACCCCTGGCAGTGTACTTTGACAGTTGCCATTCATATCTGGTGTCTCTATAGCGTGCTTTTACAAAGAAAAAAGTTTTCAAGTGTAAGCTAATAGCAGTCAGTGTCCTTAAAGCTGGTGTGTCAGGCCTTCAGCGTGTGCCCTGCAGACCCCTGGCAGTGTACTTTGACAGTTGCCACTCATATCTGGTGTCTCTATAGCGTGCATTTACAAAGAAAAAAAGTTTTCCAGTGTAAGCTAATAGCAGTCAGTGTCCTTAAAGCGGGTGTGTCAGGCCTTCAGTTTGTGCCCTGCAGACCCCTGGCAGTGTACTTTGACAGTTGCCACTCATATCTGGTGTCTCTATAGCGTGCTTTTACAAAGAAAACAAGTTTTCCAGTGTAAGCTAATAGCAGTCAGTGTCCTTAAAGCGGGTGTGTCAAGCCTTCAGCGTGTGCTCTGCAGACCCCTGGCAGTGTACTTTGACAGTTGCCACTCATATCTGGTGTCTCTATAGCGTGATTTTACAAAGAAAAAAAGATTTCCAGTGTAAGCTAATAGCAGTCAGTGTCCTTAAAGCGGGTGTGTCAGGCCTTCAGTGTGTGCCCTGCAGACCCCTGGCAGTGTACTTTGACAGTTGCCATTCATATCCGGTGTCTTTATAGCGTGCTTTTACAAAGAAAAAAGTTTTCAAGTGTAAGCTAATAGCAGTCAGTGTCCTTAAAGCTGGTGTGTCAGGCCTTCAGCGTGTGCCCTGCAGACCCCTGGCAGTGTACTTTGACAGTTGCCACTCATATCTGGTGTCTCTATAGCGTGCATTTACAAAGAAAAAAAGTTTTCCAGTGTAAGCTAATAGCAGTCAGTGTCCTTAAAGCGGGTGTGTCAGGCCTTCAGTTTGTGCCCTGCAGACCCCTGGCAGTGTACTTTGACAGTTGCCACTCATATCTGGTGTCTCTATAGCGTGCTTTTACAAAGAAAACAAGTTTTCCAGTGTAAGCTAATAGCAGTCAGTGTCCTTAAAGCTGGTGTGTCAGGCCTTCAGCGTGTGCCCTGCAGACCCCTGGCAGTGTACTTTGACAGTTGCCACTCATATCTGGTGTCTCTATAGCGTGCATTTACAAAGAAAAAAAGTTTTCCAGTGTAAGCTAATAGCAGTCAGTGTCCTTAAAGCGGGTGTGTCAAGCCTTCAGCGTGTGCTCTGCAGACCCCTGGCAGTGTACTTTGACAGTTGCCACTCATATCTGGTGTCTCTAAAGCGTGCTTTTACAAAGAAAAAAAGATTTCCAGTGTAAGCTAATAGCAGTCAGTGTCCTTAAAGCGGGTGTGTCAGGCCTTCAGCGTGTGCCCTGCAGACCCCTGGCAGTGTACTTTGACAGTTGCCACTCATATCTGGTGTCTCTATAGCGTGCTTTTACAAAGAAAAAAAATGTTTTCCAGTGTAAGCTAATAGCAGTCAGTGTCCTTAAAGCGGGTGTGTCAGGCCTTCAGCGTGTGCCTTGCAGAGTCCTGGCAGTGTACTTTGACAGTTGCCACTCATATCTGGTGTCTCTATAGCGTGCTTTTACAAAGAAAAAAGTTTTCAAGTGTAAGCGAATAGCAGTCAGTGTCCTTAAAACGGGTCTGTCAGGCCTTCAGCGTGTGCTCTGCAGACCCCTAGCAGTGTACTTTGACAGTGGCCACTGATATCTGGTGTCTCTATAGCGTGCTTTTACAAAGAAAATAAGTTTTCCAGTGTAAGCTAATAGAAGTCAGTGTCCTTAAAGCGGGTGTGTCAGGCCTTCAGCGTGTGCCCTGCAGACCCCTGGCAGTGTACTTTAACAGTTGCCACTCATAACTGGTGTCTCTATAGCGTGCTTTTACAATGAAAAAAAGTTTTACAGTGCAAGCTAATAGCAGTCAGTGTCCTTAAAACGGGTGTGTCAGGCCTTCAGCGTGTGCTCTGCAGACCCCTGGCAGTGTACTTTGACAGTTGCCACTGATATCTGGTGTCTCTATAGTGTGCTTTTACAAAGAAAACAAGTTTTCAAGTGTAAGCTAATAGCAGTCAGTGTCCTTAAAGCGGGTGTGTCAGGCCTTCAGCGTGTGCCCTGCAGACCCCTGGCAGTGTACTTTGTCAGTTGCCACTCATATCTGGTGTCTGTATAGCGTGCATTTACAAAGAAAAAAAGTTTTCCAGTGTAATCTAATAGCAGTCAGTGTCCTTAAAGTGGGTGTGTCAGGCCTTCAGCGTGTGCCCTGCAGACCCCTGGCAGTGTACTTTGACAGTTGCCACTCATATCTGCTGTCTCTATAGCGTGCATTTACAAAGAAAAAAAGTTTTCCAGTGTAAGCTAATAGCAGTCAGTGTCCTTAAAGCGGGTGTGTCAGGCCTTCAGTGTGTGCTCTGCAGACCCCTGGCAGTGTACTTTGACAGTTGCCACTCATATCTGGTGTCTCTATAGCGTGCTTTTACAAAGAAAAAAGTTTTCCAGTGTAAGCTAATAGCAGTCAGTGTCCTTAAAGCGGAGTGTCAGGCCTTCAGCGTGTGGCCTGCAGACCCCTGGCAGTGTACTTTGACAGTTGCCACTCATATCTGGTGTCTCTATAGCGTGATTTTACAAAGAAAAAAAGATTTCCAGTGTAAGCTAATAGCAGTCAGTGTCCTTAAAGCGGGTGTGTCAGGCCTTCAGCGTGTGCCCTGCAGAGCCATGGCAGTGTACTTTGACAGTTGGCACTCATATCTGGTGTCTCTATAGCGTGCTTTTACAAAAAAAAAAAATTTCAAGTGTAAGCTAATATCAGTCAGTGTCCATAAAACGGGTGTGTCAGGCCTTCAGCGTGAGCTCTGCAGACCCCTAGCAGTGTACTTTGACAGTGGCCACTGATAACTGGTGTCTCTATTGCGTGTTTTTAAAAAGAAAACAAGTTTTCCAGTGTAAGCTAATAGCAGTCAGTGTCCTTAAAGCGGGTGTGTCAGGCCTTCAGCGTGTGCCCTGCAGACCCCTGGCATTGTACTTTGACAGTTGCCACTCATATCTGGTGTCTCTATAGCGTGCTTTTACAAAGAAAAAAGTTTTCAAGTGCAAGCTAATAGCAGTCAGTGTCCTTAAAACGGGTCTGACAGGCCTTCAGCGTGTGCTCTGCAGACCCCTAGCAGTGTACTTTGACAGTGGCCACTGATATCTGGTGTCTCTATAGCGTGCTTTTACAAAGAAAATACGTTTTCCAGTGTAAGCTAATAGAAGTCAGTGTCCTTAAAGCGGGCGTGTCAGGCCTTCAGCGTAGGCCCTGCAGACCCCTGGCAGTGTACTTTGACAGTTGCCACTCATATCTGGTGTCTCTATAGCGTGCTTTTACAAAGAAAAAAAGTTTTCCAGTGTAAGCTAATAGCAGTCAGTGTCCTTAAAGCTGGTGTGTCAGGCCTTCAGCGTGTGCCCTGCAGACCCCTGGCAGTGTACTTTGACAGTTGCCACTCATATCTGGTGTCTCTATAGCGTGCATTTACAAAGAAAAAAAGTTCTCCAGTGTAAGCTAATAGCAGTCAGTGTCCTTAAAGCGGGTGTGTCAGGCCTTCAGTTTGTGCCCTGCAGACCCCTGGCAGTGTACTTTGACCGTTGCCACTCATATCTGGTGTCTCTATAGCGTGCTTTTACAAAGAAAAAAAGTTTTCCAGTGTAAGCTAATAGCAGTCAGTGTCCTTAAAGCGGGTGTGTCAGGCCTTCAGCGTGTGGCCTGCAGACCCCTGGCAGTGTACTTTGACAGTTGCCACTCATATCTGGTGTCTCTATAGCGTGCTTTTACAAAGAAAAAAAGATTTCCAGTGTAAGCTAATAGCAGTCAGTGTCCTTAAAGCGGGTGTGTCAGGCCTTCAGCGTGTGCCCTGCAGACCCCTGGCAGTGTACTTTGACAGTTACCACTCATATCTGGTGTCTCTATAGCGTGCTTTTACAAAGAAAGAAGTTTTCCAGTGTAAGCTAATAGCAGTCAGTGTCCTTAAAGCGGTGTGTCAGGCCTTCAGCGTGTGGCCTGCAGACCCCTGGCAGTGTACTTTGACAGTTGCCACTCATATCTGGTGTCTCTATAGCGTGATTTTACAAAGAAAAAAAGTTTTCAAGTGTAAGCTAATATCAGTCAGTGTCCATAAAACGGGTATGTCAGGCCTTCAGCGTGAGCTCTGCAGACCCCTAGCAGTGTACTTTGACAGTGGTCACTGATAACTGGTGTCTCTATTGCGTGTTTTTAAAAAGAAAACAAGTTTTCCAGTGTAAGCTAATAGCAGTCAGTGTCCTTAAAGCGGGTGTGTCAGGCCTTCAGCGTGTGCCCTGCAGACCCCTGGCAGTGTACTTTGACAGTTGCCACTCATATCTGGTGTCTCTATAGCGTGCTTTTACAAAGAAAAAAAATGTTTTCCAGTGTAAGCTAATAGCAGTCAGTGTCCTTAAAGCGGGTGTGTCAGGCCTTCAGCGTGTGCCTTGCAGAGTCCTGACAGTGTACTTTGACAGTTGGCACTCATATCTGGTGTCACTATAGCGTGCTTTTACAAAGAAAAAAGTTTTCAAGTGTAAGCTAATAGCAGTCAGTGTCCTTAAAACGGGTCTGTCAGGCCTTCAGCGTGTGCCCTGCAGACCCCTGGCAGTGTACTTTGACAGTTGCCACTCATATCTGGTGTCTCTATAGCGTGCTTTTACAATGAAAAAAAGTTTTACAGTGCAAGCTAATAGCAGTCAGTGTCCTTAAAACGGGTGTGTCAGGCCTTCAGCGTGTGCTCTGCAGACCCCTGGCAGTGTACTTTGACAGTTGCCACTGATATCTGGTGTCTCTATAGTGTGCTTTTACAAAGAAAACAAGTTTTCAAGTGTAAGCTAATAGCAGTCAGTGTCCTTAAAGCGGGTGTGTCAGGCCTTCAGCGTGTGCCCTGCAGACCCCTGGCAGTGTACTTTGTCAGTTGCCACTCATATCTGGTGTCTCTATAGCGTGCATTTACAAAGAAAAAAAGTTTTCCAGTGTAATCTAATAGCAGTCAGTGTCCTTAAAGTGGGTGTGTCAGGCCTTCAGCGTGTGCCCTGCAGACCCCTGGCAGTGTACTTTGACAGTTGCCACTCATATCTGGTGTCTCTATAGCGTGCATTTACAAAGAAAAAAAGTTTTCCAGTGTAAGCTAATAGCAGTCAGTGTCCTTAAAGCGGGTGTGTCAGGCCTTCAGTGTGTGCTCTGCAGACCCCTGGCAGTGTACTTTGACAGTTGCCACTCATATCTGGTGTCTCTATAGCGTGCTTTTACAAAGAAAAAAGTTTTCCAGTGTAAGCTAATAGCAGTCAGTGTCCTTAAAGCGGAGTGTCAGGCCTTCAGCGTGTGGCCTGCAGACCTCTGGCAGTGTACTTTGACAGTTGCCACTCATATCTGGTGTCTCTATAGCGTGATTTTACAAAGAAAAAAAGATTTCCAGTGTAAGCTAATAGCAGTCAGTGTCCTTAAAGCGGGTGTGTCAGGCCTTTAGCGTGTGACCTGCAGAGCCATGGCAGTGTACTTTGACAGTTGGCACTCATATCTGGTGTCTCTATAGCGTGCTTTTAGAAAAAAAAATTTTTTCAAGTGTAAGCTAATATCAGTCAGTGTCCATAAAACGAGTGTGTCAGGCCTTCAGCGTGAGCTCTGCAGACCCCTAGCAGTGTACTTTGACAGTGGCCACTGATAACTGGTGTCTCTATTGCGTGTTTTTAAAAAGAAAACAAGTTTTCCAGTGTAAGCTAAAAGCAGTCAGTGTCCTTAAAGCGGTTGTGTCAGGCCTTCAGCGTGTGCCCTGCAGACCCCTGGCAGTGTACTTTGACAGTTGCCACTCATATCTGGTGTCTCTATAGCGTGCTTTTACAAAGAAAAAAAATGTTTTCTTGTGTAAGCTAATAGCAGTCAGTGTCCTTAAAGCGGGTGTGTCAGGCCTTCAGCGTGTGCCTTGCAGAGTCCTGGCAGTGTACTTTGACAGGTGCCACTCATATCTGGTGTCTCTATAGCATGCTTTTACAAAGAAAAAAGTTTTCAAGTGTAAGCTAATAGCAGTCAGTGTCCTTAAAACGGGTCTGTCAGGCCTTCAGCGTGTGCTCTGCAGACCCCTAGCAGTGTACTTTGACAGTGGCCACTGATATCTGGTGTCTCTATAGCGTGCTTTTACAAAGAAAATACGTTTTCCAGTGTAAGCTAATAGAAGTCAGTGTCCTTAAAGCGGGTGTGTCAGGCCTTCAGCGTGTGCCCTGCAGACCCCTGGCAGTGTACTTTGACAGTTGCCACTCATATCTGGTGTCTCTATAGCGTGCTTTTACAATGAAAAAAAGTTTTACAGTGCAAGCTAATAGCAGTCAGTGTCCTTAAAACGGGTGTGTCAGGCCTTCAGCGTGTGCTCTGCAGACCCCTGGCAGTGTACTTTGACAGTTGCCACTGATATCTGGTGTCTCTATAGTGTGCTTTTACAAAGAAAACAAGTTTTCCAGTGAAAGCTAATAGCAGTCAGTGTCCTTAAAGCGGTTGTGTCAGGCCTTCAGCGTGTGCCCTGCAGACCCCTGGCAGTGTACTTTGACAGTTGCCACTCATATCTGGTGTCTCTATAGCGTGCTTTTACAAAGAAAAAAGTTTTCTTGTGAAAGCTAATAGCAGTCAGTGTCCTTAAAGCGGGTGTGTCAGGCCTTCAGTGTATGCCCTGCAGACCCCTGGCAGTGTACTTTGACAGTTGCCACTCATATCCGGTGTCTTTATAGCGTGCTTTTACAAAGAAAAAAGTTTTCAAGTGTAAGTTAATAGCAGTCAGTGTCCTTAAAGCGGGCGTGTCAGGCCTTCAGCGTAGGCCCTGCAGAGCCCTGGCAGTGTACTTTGACAGTTGCCACTCATATCTGGTGTCTCTATAGCGTGCTTTTACAAAGAAAAAAATGTTTTCCAGTGTAAGCTAATAGCAGTCAGTGTCCTTAAAGCGGGTATGTCAGGCCTTCAGCGTGTGCCCTGCAGAGTCCTGGCAGTGTACTTTGACAGTTGCCACTCATATCTGGTGTCTCTATAGCGTGCTTTTACAAAGAAAAAAAGTTTTCCAGTGTAAGCTAATAGCAGTCAATGTCCTTAAAGCGGGTGTGTCAGGCCTTCAGCGTGTGCCCTGCAGACCCCTGGCAGTGTACTTTGACAGTTGCCACTCATATCTGGTTTCTCTAGCCTGCTTTTACAAAGAAAGAAGTTTTCCAGTGTAAGCTAATAGCAGTCAGTGTCCTTAAAGCGGTGTGTCAGGCCTTCAGCGTGTGGCCTGCAGACCCCTGGCAGTGTACTTTGACAGTTGCCACTCATATCTGGTGTCTCTATAGCGTGATTTTACAAAGAAAAAAAGTTTTCAAGTGTAAGCTAATATCAGTCAGTGTCCATAAAACGGGTGTGTCAGGCCTTCAGCGTGAGCTCTGCAGACCCCTAGCAGTGTACTTTGACAGTGGCCACTGATAACTGGTGTCTCTATTGCGTGTTTTTAAAAAGAAAACAAGTTTTCCAGTGTAAGCTAATAGCAGTCAGTGTCCTTAAAGCGGGTGTGTCAGGCCTTCAGCGTGTGCCCTGCAGACCCCTGGCAGTGTACTTTGACAGTTGCCACTCATATCTGGTGTCTCTATAGCGTGCTTTTACAAAGAAAAAAAATGTTTTCCAGTGTAAGCTAATAGCAGTCAGTGTCCTTAAAGCGGGTGTGTCAGGCCTTCAGCGTGTGCCTTGCAGAGTCCTGACAGTGTACTTTGACAGTTGCCACTCATATCTGGTGTCTCTATAGCGTGCTTTTACAAAGAAAAAAGTTTTCAAGTGTAAGCTAATAGCAGTCAGTGTCCTTAAAACGGGTCTGTCAGGCCTTCAGCGTGTGCCCTGCAGACCCCTGGCAGTGTACTTTGACAGTTGCCACTCATATCTGGTGTCTCTATAGCGTGCTTTTACAATGAAAAAAAGTTTTACAGTGCAAGCTAATAGCAGTCAGTGTCCTTAAAACGGGTGTGTCAGGCCTTCAGCGTGTGCTCTGCAGACCCCTGGCAGTGTACTTTGACAGTTGCCACTGATATCTGGTGTCTCTATAGTGTGCTTTTACAAAGAAAACAAGTTTTCAAGTGTAAGCTAATAGCAGTCAGTGTCCTTAAAGCGGGTGTGTCAGGCCTTCAGCGTGTGCCCTGCAGACCCCTGGCAGTGTACTTTGTCAGTTGCCACTCATATCTGGTGTCTCTATAGCGTGCATTTACAAAGAAAAAAAGTTTTCCAGTGTAATCTAATAGCAGTCAGTGTCCTTAAAGTGGGTGTGTCAGGCCTTCAGCGTGTGCCCTGCAGACCCCTGGCAGTGTACTTTGACAGTTGCCACTCATATCTGGTGTCTCTATAGCGTGCATTTACAAAGAAAAAAAGTTTTCCAGTGTAAGCTAATAGCAGTCAGTGTCCTTAAAGCGGGTGTGTCAGGCCTTCAGTGTGTGCTCTGCAGACCCCTGGCAGTGTACTTTGACAGTTGCCACTCATATCTGGTGTCTCTATAGCGTGCTTTTACAAAGAAAAAAGTTTTCCAGTGTAAGCTAATAGCAGTCAGTGTCTTTAAAGCGGAGTGTCAGGCCTTCAGCGTGTGGCCTGCAGACCCCTGGCAGTGTACTTTGACAGTTGCCACTCATATCTGGTGTCTCTATAGCGTGATTTTACAAAGAAAAAAAGATTTCCAGTGTAAGCTAATAGCAGTCAGTGTCCTTAAAGCGGGTGTGTCAGGCCTTCAGCGTGTGCCCTGCAGAGCCATGGCAGTGTACTTTGACAGTTGGCACTCATATCTGGTGTCTCTATAGCGTGCTTTTAGAAAAAAAATTTTTTTCAAGTGTAAGCTAATATCAGTCAGTGTCCATAAAACGAGTGTGTCAGGCCTTCAGCGTGAGCTCTGCAGACCCCTAGCAGTGTACTTTGACAGTGGCCACTGATAACTGGTGTCTCTATTGCGTGTTTTTAAAAAGAAAACAAGTTTTCCAGTGTAAGCTAAAAGCAGTCAGTGTCCTTAAAGCGGTTGTGTCAGGCCTTCAGCGTGTGCCCTGCAGACCCCTGGCAGTGTACTTTGACAGTTGCCACTCATATCTGGTGTCTCTATAGCGTGCTTTTACAAAGAAAAAAGTTTTCCAGTGTAAGCTAATAGCAGTCAGTGTCCTTAAAGCGGAGTGTCAGGCCTTCAGCGTGTGGCCTGCAGACCCCTGGCAGTGTACTTTGACAGTTGCCACTCATATCTGGTGTCTCTATAGCGTGATTTTACAAAGAAAAAAAGATTTCCAGTGTAAGCTAATAGCAGTCAGTGTCCTTAAAGCGGGTGTGTCAGGCCTTCAGCGTGTGCCCTGCAGAGCCATGGCAGTGTACTTTGACAGTTGGCACTCATATCTGGTGTCTCTATAGCGTGCTTTTACAAAAAAAAAAAATTTCAAGTGTAAGCTAATATCAGTCAGTGTCCATAAAACGGGTGTGTCAGGCCTTCAGCGTGAGCTCTGCAGACCCCTAGCAGTGTACTTTGACAGTGGCCACTGATAACTGGTGTCTCTATTGCGTGTTTTTAAAAAGAAAACAAGTTTTCCAGTGTAAGCTAATAGCAGTCAGTGTCCTTAAAGCGGGTGTGTCAGGCCTTCAGCGTGTGCCCTGCAGACCCCTGGCAGTGTACTTTGACAGTTGCCACTCATATCTGGTGTCTCTATAGCGTGCTTTTACAAAGAAAAAAAATGTTTTCTTGTGTAAGCTAATAGCAGTCAGTGTCCTTAAAGCGGGTGTGTCAGGCCTTCAGCGTGTGCCTTGCAGAGTCCTGGCATTGTACTTTGACAGTTGCCACTCATATCTGGTGTCTCTATAGCGTGCTTTTACAAAGAAAAAAGTTTTCAAGTGCAAGCTAATAGCAGTCAGTGTCCTTAAAACGGGTCTGACAGGCCTTCAGCGTGTGCTCTGCAGACCCCTAGCAGTGTACTTTGACAGTGGCCACTGATATCTGGTGTCTCTATAGCGTGCTTTTACAAAGAAAATACGTTTTCCAGTGTAAGCTAATAGAAGTCAGTGTCCTTAAAGCGGGCGTGTCAGGCCTTCAGCGTAGGCCCTGCAGACCCCTGGCAGTGTACTTTGACAGTTGCCACTCATATCTGGTGTCTCTATAGCGTGCTTTTACAAAGAAAAAAAGTTTTCCAGTGTAAGCTAATAGCAGTCAGTGTCCTTAAAGCTGGTGTGTCAGGCCTTCAGCGTGTGCCCTGCAGACCCCTGGCAGTGTACTTTGACAGTTGAAACTCATATCTGGTGTCTCTATAGCGTGCATTTACAAAGAAAAAAAGTTCTCCAGTGTAAGCTAATAGCAGTCAGTGTCCTTAAAGCGGGTGTGTCAGGCCTTCAGTTTGTGCCCTGCAGACCCCTGGCAGTGTACTTTGACCGTTGCCACTCATATCTGGTGTCTCTATAGCGTGCTTTTACAAAGAAAAAAAGTTTTCCAGTGTAAGCTAATAGCAGTCAGTGTCCTTAAAGCGGGTGTGTCAGGCCTTCAGCGTGTGGCCTGCAGACCCCTGGCAGTGTACTTTGACAGTTGCCACTCATATCTGGTGTCTCTATAGCGTGCTTTTACAAAGAAAAAAAGATTTCCAGTGTAAGCTAATAGCAGTCAGTGTCCTTAAAGCGGGTGTGTCAGGCCTTCAGCGTGTGCCCTGCAGAGCCATGGCAGTGTACTTTGACAGTTGGCACTCATATCTGGTGTCTCTATAGCGTGCTTTTACAAAAAAAAATTTTTTCAAGTGTAAGCTAATATCAGTCAGTGTCCATAAAACGGGTGTGTCAGGCCTTCAGCGTGAGCTCTGCAGACCCCTAGCAGTGTACTTTGACAGTGGCCACTGATAACTGGTGTCTCTATAGCGTGCTTTTAAAAAGAAAACAAGTTTTCCAGTGTAAGCTAATAGCAGTCAGTGTCCTTAAAGCGGGTGTGTCAGGCCTTCAGCGTGTGCCCTGCAGACCCCTGGCAGTGTACTTTGACAGTTACCACTCATATCTGGTGTCTCTATAGCGTGCTTTTACAAAGAAAGAAGTTTTCCAGTGTAAGCTAATAGCAGTCAGTGTCCTTAAAGCGGTGTGTCAGGCCTTCAGCGTGTGGCCTGCAGACCCCTGGCAGTGTACTTTGACAGTTGCCACTCATATCTGGTGTCTCTATAGCGTGATTTTACAAAGAAAAAAAGTTTTCAAGTGTAAGCTAATATCAGTCAGTGTCCATAAAACGGGTATGTCAGGCCTTCAGCGTGAGCTCTGCAGACCCCTAGCAGTGTACTTTGACAGTGGTCACTGATAACTGGTGTCTCTATTGCGTGTTTTTAAAAAGAAAACAAGTTTTCCAGTGTAAGCTAATAGCAGTCAGTGTCCTTAAAGCGGGTGTGTCAGGCCTTCAGCGTGTGCCCTGCAGACCCCTGGCAGTGTACTTTGACAGTTGCCACTCATATCTGGTGTCTCTATAGCGTGCTTTTACAAAGAAAAAAAATGTTTTCCAGTGTAAGCTAATAGCAGTCAGTGTCCTTAAAGCGGGTGTGTCAGGCCTTCAGCGTGTGCCTTGCAGAGTCCTGACAGTGTACTTTGACAGTTGGCACTCATATCTGGTGTCACTATAGCGTGCTTTTACAAAGAAAAAAGTTTTCAAGTGTAAGCTAATAGCAGTCAGTGTCCTTAAAACGGGTCTGTCAGGCCTTCAGCGTGTGCCCTGCAGACCCCTGGCAGTGTACTTTGACAGTTGCCACTCATATCTGGTGTCTCTATAGCGTGCTTTTACAATGAAAAAAAGTTTTACAGTGCAAGCTAATAGCAGTCAGTGTCCTTAAAACGGGTGTGTCAGGCCTTCAGCGTGTGCTCTGCAGACCCCTGGCAGTGTACTTTGACAGTTGCCACTGATATCTGGTGTCTCTATAGTGTGCTTTTACAAAGAAAACAAGTTTTCAAGTGTAAGCTAATAGCAGTCAGTGTCCTTAAAGCGGGTGTGTCAGGCCTTCAGCGTGTGCCCTGCAGACCCCTGGCAGTGTACTTTGACAGTTGCCACTCATATCTGGTGTCTCTATAGCGTGCTTTTACAATGAAAAAAAGTTTTACAGTGCAAGCTAATAGCAGTCAGTGTCCTTAAAACGGGTGTGTCAGGCCTTCAGCGTGTGCTCTGCAGACCCCTGGCAGTGTACTTTGACAGTTGCCACTGATATCTGGTGTCTCTATAGCGTGCATTTACAAAGAAAAAAAGTTTTCCAGTGTAATCTAATAGCAGTCAGTGTCCTTAAAGTGGGTGTGTCAGGCCTTCAGCGTGTGCCCTGCAGACCCCTGGCAGTGTACTTTGACAGTTGCCACTCATATCTGGTGTCTCTATAGCGTGCATTTACAAAGAAAAAAAGTTTTACAGTGCAAGCTAATAGCAGTCAGTGTCCTTAAAACGGGTGTGTCAGGCCTTCAGCGTGTGCTCTGCAGACCCCTGGCAGTGTACTTTGACAGTTGCCACTGATATCTGGTGTCTCTATAGTGTGCTTTTACAAAGAAAACAAGTTTTCAAGTGTAAGCTAATAGCAGTCAGTGTCCTTAAAGCGGGTGTGTCAGGCCTTCAGCGTGTGCCCTGCAGACCCCTGGCAGTGTACTTTGACAGTTGCCACTCATATCTGGTGTCTCTATAGCGTGCTTTTACAATGAAAAAAAGTTTTACAGTGCAAGCTAATAGCAGTCAGTGTCCTTAAAACGGGTGTGTCAGGCCTTCAGCGTGTGCTCTGCAGACCCCTGGCAGTGTACTTTGACAGTTGCCACTGATATCTGGTGTCTCTATAGCGTGCATTTACAAAGAAAAAAAGTTTTCCAGTGTAATCTAATAGCAGTCAGTGTCCTTAAAGTGGGTGTGTCAGGCCTTCAGCGTGTGCCCTGCAGACCCCTGGCAGTGTACTTTGACAGTTGCCACTCATATCTGGTGTCTCTATAGCGTGCATTTACAAAGAAAAAAAGTTTTCCAGTGTAAGCTAATAGCAGTCAGTGTCCTTAAAGCGGGTGTGTCAGGCCTTCAGTGTGTGCTCTGCAGACCCCTGGCAGTGTACTTTGACAGTTGCCACTCATATCTGGTGTCTCTATAGCGTGCTTTTACAAAGAAAAAAGTTTTCCAGTGTAAGCTAATAGCAGTCAGTGTCCTTAAAGCGGAGTGTCAGG
Organism: Pelobates fuscus; assembly: GCF_036172605.1. Lineage (NCBI taxonomy): Eukaryota > Metazoa > Chordata > Amphibia > Anura > Pelobatidae > Pelobates > Pelobates fuscus. Next base: position 114,089,478 of record NC_086325.1, read on the forward strand.
CCTTCAGCGTGTGGCCTGCAGACCCCTGGCAGTGTACTTTGACAGTTGCCACTCATATCTGGTGTCTCTATAGCGTGATTTTACAAAGAAAAAAAGATTTCCAGTGTAAGCTAATAGCAGTCAGTGTCCTTAAAGCGGGTGTGTCAGGCCTTTAGCGTGTGACCTGCAGAGCCATGGCAGTGTACTTTGACAGTTGGCACTCATATCTGGTGTCTCTATAGCGTGCTTTTAGAAAAAAATTTTTTTTCAAGTGTAAGCTAATATCAGTCAGTGTCCATAAAACGAGTGTGTCAGGCCTTCAGCGTGAGCTCTGCAGACCCCTAGCAGTGTACTTTGACAGTGGCCACTGATAACTGGTGTCTCTATTGCGTGTTTTTAAAAAGAAAACAAGTTTTCCAGTGTAAGCTAAAAGCAGTCAGTGTCCTTAAAGCGGTTGTGTCAGGCCTTCAGCGTGTGCCCTGCAGACCCCTGGCAGTGTACTTTGACAGTTGCCACTCATATCTGGTGTCTCTATAGCGTGCTTTTACAAAGAAAAAAAATGTTTTCTTGTGTAAGCTAATAGCAGTCAGTGTCCTTAAAGCGGGTGTGTCAGGCCTTCAGCGTGTGCCTTGCAGAGTCCTGGCAGTGTACTTTGACAGGTGCCACTCATATCTGGTGTCTCTATAGCATGCTTTTACAAAGAAAAAAGTTTTCAAGTGTAAGCTAATAGCAGTCAGTGTCCTTAAAACGGGTCTGTCAGGCCTTCAGCGTGTGCTCTGCAGACCCCTAGCAGTGTACTTTGACAGTGGCCACTGATATCTGGTGTCTCTATAGCGTGCTTTTACAAAGAAAATACGTTTTCCAGTGTAAGCTAATAGAAGTCAGTGTCCTTAAAGCGGGTGTGTCAGGCCTTCAGCGTGTGCCCTGCAGACCCCTGGCAGTGTACTTTGACAGTTGCCACTCATATCTGGTGTCTCTATAGCGTGCTTTTACAATGAAAAAAAGTTTTACAGTGCAAGCTAATAGCAGTCAGTGTCCTTAAAACGGGTGTGTCAGGCCTTCAGCGTGTGCTCTGCAGACCCCTGGCAGTGTACTTTGACAGTTGCCACTGATATCTGGTGTCTCTATAGTGTGCTTTTACAAAGAAAACAAGTTTTCCAGTGAAAGCTAATAGCAGTCAGTGTCCTTAAAGCGGTTGTGTCAGGCCTTCAGCGTGTGCCCTGCAGACCCCTGGCAGTGTACTTTGACAGTTGCCACTCATATCTGGTGTCTCTATAGCGTGCTTTTACAAAGAAAAAAAGTTTTCTTGTGAAAGCTAATAGCAGTCAGTGTCCTTAAAGCGGGTGTGTCAGGCCTTCAGTGTATGCCCTGCAGACCCCTGGGAGTGTACTTTGACAGTTGCCACTCATATCCGGTGTCTTTATAGCGTGCTTTTACAAAGAAAAAAGTTTTCAAGTGTAAGTTAATAGCAGTCAGTGTCCTTAAAGCGGGCGTGTCAGGCCTTCAGCGTAGGCCCTGCAGAGCCCTGGCAGTGTACTTTGACAGTTGCCACTCATATCTGGTGTCTCTATAGCGTGCTTTTACAAAGAAAAAAATGTTTTCCAGTGTAAGCTAATAGCAGTCAGTGTCCTTAAAGCGGGTATGTCAGGCCTTCAGCGTGTGCCCTGCAGAGTCCTGGCAGTGTACTTTGACAGTTGCCACTCATATCTGGTGTCTCTATAGCGTGCTTTTACAAAGAAAAAAAGTTTTCCAGTGTAAGCTAATAGCAGTCAATGTCCTTAAAGCGGGTGTGTCAGGCCTTCAGCGTGTGCCCTGCAGACCCCTGGCAGTGTACTTTGACAGTTGCCACTCATATCTGGTTTCTCTAGCCTGCTTTTACAAAGAAAGAAGTTTTCCAGTGTAAGCTAATAGCAGTCAGTGTCCTTAAAGCGGTGTGTCAGGCCTTCAGCGTGTGGCCTGCAGACCCCTGGCAGTGTACTTTGACAGTTGCCACTCATATCTGGTGTCTCTATAGCGTGATTTTACAAAGAAAAAAAGTTTTCAAGTGTAAGCTAATATCAGTCAGTGTCCATAAAACGGGTGTGTCAGGCCTTCAGCGTGAGCTCTGCAGACCCCTAGCAGTGTACTTTGACAGTGGCCACTGATAACTGGTGTCTCTATTGCGTGTTTTTAAAAAGAAAACAAGTTTTCCAGTGTAAGCTAATAGCAGTCAGTGTCCTTAAAGCGGGTGTGTCAGGCCTTCAGCGTGTGCCCTGCAGACCCCTGGCAGTGTACTTTGACAGTTGCCACTCATATCTGGTGTCTCTATAGCGTGCTTTTACAAAGAAAAAAAATGTTTTCCAGTGTAAGCTAATAGCAGTCAGTGTCCTTAAAGCGGGTGTGTCAGGCCTTCAGCGTGTGCCTTGCAGAGTCCTGACAGTGTACTTTGACAGTTGCCACTCATATCTGGTGTCTCTATAGCGTGCTTTTACAAAGAAAAAAGTTTTCAAGTGTAAGCTAATAGCAGTCAGTGTCCTTAAAACGGGTCTGTCAGGCCTTCAGCGTGTGCCCTGCAGACCCCTGGCAGTGTACTTTGACAGTTGCCACTCATATCTGGTGTCTCTATAGCGTGCTTTTACAATGAAAAAAAGTTTTACAGTGCAAGCTAATAGCAGTCAGTGTCCTTAAAACGGGTGTGTCAGGCCTTCAGCGTGTGCTCTGCAGACCCCTGGCAGTGTACTTTGACAGTTGCCACTGATATCTGGTGTCTCTATAGTGTGCTTTTACAAAGAAAACAAGTTTTCAAGTGTAAGCTAATAGCAGTCAGTGTCCTTAAAGCGGGTGTGTCAGGCCTTCAGCGTGTGCCCTGCAGACCCCTGGCAGTGTACTTTGTCAGTTGCCACTCATATCTGGTGTCTCTATAGCGTGCATTTACAAAGAAAAAAAGTTTTCCAGTGTAATCTAATAGCAGTCAGTGTCCTTAAAGTGGGTGTGTCAGGCCTTCAGCGTGTGCCCTGCAGACCCCTGGCAGTGTACTTTGACAGTTGCCACTCATATCTGGTGTCTCTATAGCGTGCATTTACAAAGAAAAAAAGTTTTCCAGTGTAAGCTAATAGCAGTCAGTGTCCTTAAAGCGGGTGTGTCAGGCCTTCAGTGTGTGCTCTGCAGACCCCTGGCAGTGTACTTTGACAGTTGCCACTCATATCTGGTGTCTCTATAGCGTGCTTTTACAAAGAAAAAAGTTTTCCAGTGTAAGCTAATAGCAGTCAGTGTCCTTAAAGCGGAGTGTCAGGCCTTCAGCGTGTGGCCTGCAGACCCCTGGCAGTGTACTTTGACAGTTGCCACTCATATCTGGTGTCTCTATAGCGTGATTTTACAAAGAAAAAAAGATTTCCAGTGTAAGCTAATAGCAGTCAGTGTCCTTAAAGCGGGTGTGTCAGGCCTTCAGCGTGTGCCCTGCAGAGCCATGGCAGTGTACTTTGACAGTTGGCACTCATATCTGGTGTCTCTATAGCGTGCTTTTAGAAAAAAAATTTTTTTCAAGTGTAAGCTAATATCAGTCAGTGTCCATAAAACGAGTGTGTCAGGCCTTCAGCGTGAGCTCTGCAGACCCCTAGCAGTGTACTTTGACAGTGGCCACTGATAACTGGTGTCTCTATTGCGTGTTTTTAAAAAGAAAACAAGTTTTCCAGTGTAAGCTAAAAGCAGTCAGTGTCCTTAAAGCGGTTGTGTCAGGCCTTCAGCGTGTGCCCTGCAGACCCCTGGCAGTGTACTTTGACAGTTGCCACTCATATCTGGTGTCTCTATAGCGTGCTTTTACAAAGAAAAAAAATGTTTTCTTGTGTAAGCTAATAGCAGTCAGTGTCCTTAAAGCGGGTGTGTCAGGCCTTCAGCGTGTGCCTTGCAGAGTCCTGGCAGTGTACTTTGACAGGTGCCACTCATATCTGGTGTCTCTATAGCATGCTTTTACAAATAAAAAAGTTTTCAAGTGTAAGCTAATAGCAGTCAGTGTCCTTAAAACGGGTCTGTCAGGCCTTCAGCGTGTGCTCTGCAGACCCCTAGCAGTGTACTTTGACAGTGGCCACTGATATCTGGTGTCTCTATAGCGTGCTTTTACAAAGAAAATACGTTTTCCAGTGTAAGCTAATAGAAGTCAGTGTCCTTAAAGCGGGTGTGTCAGGCCTTCAGCGTGTGCCCTGCAGACCCCTGGCAGTGTACTTTGACAGTTGCCACTCATATCTGGTGTCTCTATAGCGTGCTTTTACAATGAAAAAAAGTTTTACAGTGCAAGCTAATAGCAGTCAGTGTCCTTAAAACGGGTGTGTCAGGCCTTCAGCGTGTGCTCTGCAGACCCCTGGCAGTGTACTTTGACAGTTGCCACTGATATCTGGTGTCTCTATAGTGTGCTTTTACAAAGAAAACAAGTTTTCCAGTGAAAGCTAATAGCAGTCAGTGTCCTTAAAGCGGTTGTGTCAGGCCTTCAGCGTGTGCCCTGCAGACCCCTGGCAGTGTACTTTGACAGTTGCCATTCATATCTGGTGTCTCTATAGCGTGCTTTTACAAAGAAAAAAAGTTTTCTTGTGAAAGCTAATAGCAGTCAGTGTCCTTAAAGCGGGTGTGTCAGGCCTTCAGTGTATGCCCTGCAGACCCCTGGCAGTGTACTTTGACAGTTGCCACTCATATCCGGTGTCTTTATAGCGTGCTTTTACAAAGAAAAAAGTTTTCAAGTGTAAGTTAATAGCAGTCAGTGTCCTTAAAGCGGGCGTGTCAGGCCTTCAGCGTAGGCCCTGCAGAGCCCTGGCAGTGTACTTTGACAGTTGCCACTCATATCTGGTTTCTCTATAGCGTGCTTTTACAAAGAAAAAAATGTTTTCCAGTGTAAGCTAATAGCAGTCAGTGTCCTTAAAGCGGGTATGTCAGGCCTTCAGCGTGTGCCCTGCAGAGTCCTGGCAGTGTACTTTGACAGTTGCCACTCATATCTGGTGTCTCTATAGCGTGCTTTTACAAAGAAAAAAAGTTTTCCAGTGTAAGCTAATAGCAGTCAGTGTCCTTAAAGCGGGTGTGTCAGGCCTTCCTTCAGCGTGTGCCCTGCAGACCCCTGGCAGTGTGCATTGACAGTTGCCACTCATATCTGGTGTCTCTATAGCGTGCTTTTACAAAGAAAACAAGTTTTCCAGTGTAAGCTAATAGCAGTCAGTGTCCTTAAAGCGGGTGTGTCAGGCCTTCAGCGTGTTCCCTGCAGACCCCTGGCAGTGTACTTTGACAGTTGCCACTCATATCTGGTGTCTCTATAGCCTGCTTTTACAAAGAAAAAAAGTTTTCCAGTGTAAGCTAATAGCAGTCAGTGTCCTTAAAGCGGGTGTGTCAGGCCTTCCTTCAGCATGTGCCCTGCAGACCCCTGGCAGTGTGCATTGACAGTTGCCACTCATATCTGGTGTCTCTATAGCGTGCTTTTACAAAGAAAAAAAGTTTTCCAGTGTAAGCTAATAGCAGTCAGTGTCCTTAAAGCAGGTGTGTCAGGCCTTCAGCGTGTGCCCTGCAGACCCCTGCCAGTGTACTTTGACAGTAGCCACTCATATCTGGTGTCTCTATAGCGTGCTTTTACAAAGAAAACAAGTTTTCCAGTGTAAGCTAATGGCAGTCAGTGTCCTTAAAGCGGGTGTGTCAGGCCTTCAGCGTGTGCCCTGCAGACCCCTGGCAGTGTACTTTGACAGTTGCCACTCATATCTGGTTTCTCTATAGCCTGCTTTTACAAAGAAAAAAAGTTTTCCAGTGTAAGCTAATAGCAGTCAGTGTCCTTAAAGCGGGTGTGTCAGGCCTTCCTTCAGTGTGTGCCCTGCAGACCCCTGGCAGTGTGCATTGACAGTTGCCACTCATATCTGGTGTCTCTATAGCGTGCTTTTACAAAGAAAACAAGTTTTCCAGTGTAAGCTAATAGCAGTCAGTGTCCTTAAAGCGGGTGTGTCAGGCCTTCAGCGTGTGCCCTGCAGACCCCTGGCAGTGTACTTTGACAGTTGCCACTCATATCTGGTGTCTCTATAGCCTGCTTTTACAAAGAAAACAAGTTTTCCAGTGTAAGCTAATAGCAGTCAGTGTCCTTAAAGCGGGTGTGTCAGGCCTTCCTTCAGCGTGTGCCCTGCAGACCCCTGGCAGTGTGCATTGACAGTTGCCACTCATATCTGGTGTCTCTATAGCGTGCTTTTACAAAGAAAACAAGTTTTCCAGTGTAAGCTAATAGCAGTCAGTGTCCTTAAAGCGGGTGTGTCAGGCCTTCAGCGTGTGCCCTGCAGACCCCTGGCAGTGTACTTTGACAGTTGCCACTCATATCTGGTTTCTCTATAGCCTGCTTTTACAAAGAAAAAAAGTTTTCCAGTGTAAGCTATTAGCAGTCAGTGTCCTTAAAGCGGGTGTGTCAGGCCTTCTTTCAGTGTGTGCCCTGCAGACCCCTGGCAGTGCGCATTGACAGTTGCCACTCATATCTTATGTCTCTATATCGTGCTTTTACAAAGAAAACAAGTTTTCCAGTATAAGCTAATAGCAGTCAGTGTCCTTAAAGCGGGTGTGTCAGGCCTTCAGCGTGTGCCCTGCAGACCCCTGGCAGTGTACTTTGACAGTTGCCACTCATATCTGGTGTCTCTATAGACTGCTTTTACAAAGAAAAAAAGTTTTCCAGTGTAAGCTAATAGCAGTCAGTGTCCTTAAAGCGGGTGTGTCAGGCCTTCCTTCAGCGTGTGCCCTGAAGACTCCTGGCAGTGTGCATTGACAGTTGCCACTCATATCTGGTGTCTCTATAGCGTGCTTTTACAAAGAAAAAAAGTTTTCCAGTGTAAGCTAATAGCAGTCAGTGTCCTTAAAGCGGGTGTGTCAGGCCTTCCTTCAGCGTGTGCCCTGCAGACCCCTGGCAGTGTGCATTGACAGTTGCCACTCATATCTGGTGTCTCTATAGCGTGCTTTTACAAAGAAAACAAGTTTTCCAGTGTAAGCTAATAGCAGTCAGTGTCCTTAAAGCGGGTGTGTCAGGCCTTCAGCGTGTTCCCTGCAGACCCCTGGCAGTGTACTTTGACAGTTGCCACTCATATCTGGTGTCTCTATAGCCTGCTTTTACAAAGAAAAAAAGTTTTCCAGTGTAAGCTAATAGCAGTCAGTGTCCTTAAAGCGGGTGTGTCAGGCCTTCCTTCAGCATGTGCCCTGCAGACCCCTGGCAGTGTGCATTGACAGTTGCCACTCATATCTGGTGTCTCTATAGCGTGCTTTTACAAAGAAAAAAAGTTTTCCAGTGTAAGCTAATAGCAGTCAGTGTCCTTAAAGCAGGTGTGTCAGGCCTTCAGCGTGTGCCCTGCAGACCCCTGCCAGTGTACTTTGACAGTAGCCACTCATATCTGGTGTCTCTATAGCGTGCTTTTACAAAGAAAACAAGTTTTCCAGTGTAAGCTAATGGCAGTCAGTGTCCTTAAAGCGGGTGTGTCAGGCCTTCAGCGTGTGCCCTGCAGACCCCTGGCAGTGTACTTTGACAGTTGCCACTCATATCTGGTTTCTCTATAGCCTGCTTTTACAAAGAAAAAAAGTTTTCCAGTGTAAGCTAATAGCAGTCAGTGTCCTTAAAGCGGGTGTGTCAGGCCTTCCTTCAGTGTGTGCCCTGCAGACCCCTGGCAGTGTGCATTGACAGTTGCCACTCATATCTGGTGTCTCTATAGCGTGCTTTTACAAAGAAAACAAGTTTTCCAGTGTAAGCTAATAGCAGTCAGTGTCCTTAAAGCGGGTGTGTCAGGCCTTCAGCGTGTGCCCTGCAGACCCCTGGCAGTGTACTTTGACAGTTGCCACTCATATCTGGTGTCTCTATAGCCTGCTTTTACAAAGAAAACAAGTTTTCCAGTGTAAGCTAATAGCAGTCAGTGTCCTTAAAGCGGGTGTGTCAGGCCTTCCTTCAGCGTGTGCCCTGCAGACCCCTGGCAGTGTGCATTGACAGTTGCCACTCATATCTGGTGTCTCTATAGCGTGCTTTTACAAAGAAAACAAGTTTTCCAGTGTAAGCTAATAGCAGTCAGTGTCCTTAAAGCGGGTGTGTCAGGCCTTCAGCGTGTGCCCTGCAGACCCCTGGCAGTGTACTTTGACAGTTGCCACTCATATCTGGTTTCTCTATAGCCTGCTTTTACAAAGAAAAAAAGTTTTCCAGTGTAAGCTATTAGCAGTCAGTGTCCTTAAAGCGGGTGTGTCAGGCCTTCTTTCAGTGTGTGCCCTGCAGACCCCTGGCAGTGCGCATTGACAGTTGCCACTCATATCTTATGTCTCTATATCGTGCTTTTACAAAGAAAACAAGTTTTCCAGTATAAGCTAATAGCAGTCAGTGTCCTTAAAGCGGGTGTGTCAGGCCTTCAGCGTGTGCCCTGCAGACCCCTGGCAGTGTACTTTGACAGTTGCCACTCATATCTGGTGTCTCTATAGACTGCTTTTACAAAGAAAAAAAGTTTTCCAGTGTAAGCTAATAGCAGTCAGTGTCCTTAAAGCGGGTGTGTCAGGCCTTCCTTCAGCGTGTGCCCTGAAGACTCCTGGCAGTGTGCATTGACAGTTGCCACTCATATCTGGTGTCTCTATAGCGTGCTTTTACAAAGAAAAAAAGTTTTCCAGTGTAAGCTAATAGCAGTCAGTGTCCTTAAAGCGGGTGTGTCAGGCCTTCAGCGTGTGCCCTGCAGACCCCTGCCAGTGTACTTTGACAGTTGCCACTCATATCTGGTGTCTCTATAGCGTGCTTTTACAAAGAAAACAAGTTTTCCAGTGTAAGCTAATAGCAGTCAGTGTCCTTAAAGCGGGTGTGTCAGGCCTTCAGCGTGTGCCCTGCAGACCCCTGGCAGTGTACTTTGACAGTTGCCACTCATATCTGGTTTCTCTATAGCCTGCTTTTACAAAGAAAAAAAGTTTTCCAGTGTAAGCTAATAGCAGTCAGTGTCCTTAAAGCGGGTGTGTCAGGCCTTCCTTCAGTGTGTGCCCTGCAGACCCCTGGCAGTGTGCATTGACAGTTGCCACTCATATCTGGTGTCTCTATAGCGTGCTTTTACAAAGAAAACAAGTTTTCCAGTGTAAGCTAATAGCAGTCAGTGTCCTTAAAGCGGGTGTGTCAGGCCTTCAGCGTGTGCCCTGCAGACCCCTGGCAGTGTACTTTGACAGTTGCCACTCATATCTGGTGTCTCTATAGCCTGCTTTTACAAAGAAAACAAGTTTTCCAGTGTAAGCTAATAGCAGTCAGTGTCCTTAAAGCGGGTGTGTCAGGCCTTCCTTCAGCGTGTGCCCTGCAGACCCCTGGCAGTGTGCATTGACAGTTGCCACTCATATCTGGTGTCTCTATAGCGTGCTTTTACAAAGAAAACAAGTTTTCCAGTGTAAGCTAATAGCAGTCAGTGTCCTTAAAGCGGGTGTGTCAGGCCTTCAGCGTGTGCCCTGCAGACCCCTGGCAGTGTACTTTTGACAGTTGCCACTCATATCTGGTTTCTCTATAGCCTGCTTTTACAAAGAAAAAAAGTTTTCCAGTGTAAGCTAATAGCAGTCAGTGTCCTTAAAGCGGGTGTGTCAGGCCTTCAGCGTGTGCCCTGCAGACCCCTGGCAGTGTACTTTGACAGTTGCCACTCATATCTGGTGTCTCTATAGCCTGCTTTTACAAAGAAAACAAGTTTTCCAGTGTAAGCTAATAGCAGTCAGTGTCCTTAAAGCGGGTGTGTCAGGCCTTCCTTCAGCGTGTGCCCTGCAGACCCCTGGCAGTGTGCATTGACAGTTGCCACTCATATCTGGTGTCTCTATAGCGTGCTTTTACAAAGAAAACAAGTTTTCCAGTGTAAGCTAATAGCAGTCAGTGTCCTTAAAGCGGGTGTGTCAGGCCTTCAGCGTGTGCCCTGCAGACCCCTGGCAGTGTACTTTGACAGTTGCCACTCATATCTGGTTTCTCTATAGCCTGCTTTTACAAAGAAAAAAAGTTTTCCAGTGTAAGCTATTAGCAGTCAGTGTCCTTAAAGCGGGTGTGTCAGGCCTTCTTTCAGTGTGTGCCCTGCAGACCCCTGGCAGTGCGCATTGACAGTTGCCACTCATATCTTATGTCTCTATATCGTGCTTTTACAAAGAAAATAAGTTTTTCAGTATAAGCTAATAGCAGTCAGTGTCCTTAAAGCGGGTGTGTCAGGCCTTCAGCGTGTGCCCTGCAGACCCCTGGCAGTGTACTTTGACAGTTGCCACTCATATCTGGTTTCTCTATAGCCTGCTTTTACAAAGAAAAAAAGTTTTCCAGTGTAAGCTAATAGCAGTCAGTGTCCTTAAAGCGGGTGTGTCAGGCCTTCCTTCAGTGTGTGCCCTGCAGACCCCTGGCAGTGTGCATTGACAGTTGCCACTCATATCTGGTGTCTCTATAGCGTGCTTTTACAAAGAAAACAAGTTTTCCAGTGTAAGCTAATAGCAGTCAGTGTCCTTAAAGCTGGTGTGTCAGGCCTTCAGCGTGTGGCCTGCAGACCCCTGGCAGTGTACTTTGACCGTTGCCACTCATATCTGGTGTCTCTATAGCGTGCTTTTACAAAGAAAAAAAGTTTCCAGTGTAAGCTAATAGCAGTCAGTGTCCTTAAAGCGGTTGTGTCAGGCCTTCAGCGTGTGGCCTGCAGACCCCTGGCAGTGTACTTTGACAGTTGCCACTCATATCTGGTGTCTCTATAGCGTGCTTTTACAAAGAAAAAAAGATTTCCAGTGTAAGCTAATAGCAGTCAGTGTCCTTAAAGCGGGTGTGTCAGGCCTTCAGCGTGTGCCCTGCAGAGCCATGGCAGTGTACTTTGACAGTTGGCACTCATATCTGGTGTCTCTATAGCGTGCTTTTACAAAAAAAAAAATTTCAAGTGTAAGCTAATATCAGTCAGTGTCCATAAAACGGGTGTGTCAGGCCTTCAGTGTGAGCTCTGCAGACCCCTAGCAGTGTACTTTGACAGTGGCCAATGATAACTGGTGTCTCTATTGCGTGCTTTTAAAAAGAAAACAAGTTTTCCAGTGTAAGCTAATAGCAGTCAGTGTCCTTAAAGCGGTGTGTCAGGCCTTCTGCGTGTGCCCTGCAGACCCCTGGCAGTGTACTTTGACAGTTGCCACTCATATCTGGTGTCTCTATAGCGTGCTTTTACAAAGAAAAAAAATGTTTTCTTGTGTAAGCTAATAGCAGTCAGTGTCCTTAAAACGGGTCTGTCAGGCCTTCAGCGTGTGCTCTGCAGACCCCTAGCAGTGTACTTTGACAGTGGCCACTGATATCTGGTGTCTCTATAGCGTGCTTTTACAAAGAAAATAAGTTTTCCAGTGTAAGCTAATAGAAGTCAGTGTCCTTAAAGCAGGTGTGTCAGGCCTTCAGTTTGTGCCCTGCAGACCCCTGGCAGTGTACTTTGACAGTTGCCACTCATATCTGGTGTCTCTATGGCGTGCATTTACAAAGAAAAAAAGTTTTCCAGTGTAAGCTAATAGCAGTCAGTGTCCTTAAAGCGGGTGTGTCAAGCCTTCAGCGTGTGCTCTGCAGACCCCTGGCAGTGTACTTTGACCGTTGCCACTCATATCTGGTGTCTCTATAGCGTGCTTTTACAAAGAAAAAAAGTTTTCCAGTGTAAGCTAATAGCAGTCAGTGTCCTTAAAGCGGGTGTGTCAGGCCTTCAGCGTGTGGCCTGCAGACCCCTGGCAGTGTACTTTGACAGTTGCCACTCATATCTGTTGTCTCTATAGCGTGCTTTTACAAAGAAAAAAAGATTTCCAGTGTAAGCTAATAGCAGTCAGTGTCCTTAAAGCGGGCGTGTCAGGCCTTCAGCGTGTGCCCTGCAGACCCCTGGCAGTGTACTTTGACAGTTGCCACTCATATCTGGTGTCTCTATAGCGTGCTTTTACAAAGAAAAAAAGTTTTCCAGTGTAAGCTAATAGCAGTCAGTGTCCTTAAAGCGGGTGTGTCAGGCCTTCAGTGTGTGCCCTGCAGACCCCTGGCAGTGTACTTTGACAGTTGCCACTCATATCCGGTGTCTTGATAGCGTGCTTTTACAAAGAAAAAAGTTTTCAAGTGTAAGCTAATAGCAGTCAGTGTCCTTAAAGCGGGCGTGTCAGGCCTTCAGCGTAGGCCCTGCAGACCCCTGGCAGTGTACTTTGACAGTTGCCACTCATATCTGGTGTCTCTATAGCGTGCTTTTACAAAGAAAAAAAGTTTTACAGTGCAAGCTAATAGCAGTCAGTGTCCTTAAAACGGGTGTGTCAGGCCTTCAGCGTGTGCTCTGCAGACCCCTGGCAGTGTACTTTGACAGTTGCCACTCATATCTGGTGTCTCTATAGCGTGCTTTTACAAAGAAAACAAGTTTTCCAGTGTAAGCTAATAGCAGTCAGTGTCCTTAAAGCTGGTGTGTCAGGCCTTCAGCGTGTGGCCTGCAGACCCCTGGCAGTGTACTTTGACAGTTGCCACTCATATCTGGTGTCTCTATAGCGTGCTTTTACAAAGAAAAAAAGATTTCCAGTGTAAGCTAATAGCAGTCAGTGTCCTTAAAGCGGGTGTGTCAGGCCTTCAGCGTGTGCCCTGCAGAGCCATGGCAGTGTACTTTGACAGTTGGCACTCATATCTGGTGTCTCTATAGCGTGCTTTTACAAAAAAAAAAAATTTCAAGTGTAAGCTAATATCAGTCAGTGTCCATAAAACGGGTGTGTCAGGCCTTCAGCGTGAGCTCTGCAGACCCCTAGCAGTGTACTTTGACAGTGGCCAATGATAACTGGTGTCTCTATAGCGTGCTTTTAAAAAGAAAACAAGTTTTCCAGTGTAAGCTAATAGCAGTCAGTGTCCTTAAAGCGGGTGTGTCAGGCCTTCAGCGTGTGCCCTGCAGACCCCTGGCAGTGTACTTTGACAGTTGCCACTCATATCTGGTGTCTCTATAGCGTGCTTTTACAAATAAAAAAAGATTTCCAGTGAAAGCTAATAGCAGTCAGTGTCCTTAAAGCGGGTGTGTCAGGCCTTCAGCGTGTGCCCTGCAGAGCCATGGCAGTGTACTTTGACAGTTGGCACTCATATCTGGTGTCTCTATAGCGTGCTTTTACAAAAAAAAAAATTCAAGTGTAAGCTAATATCAGTCAGTGTCCATAAAACGGGTGTGTCAGGCCTTCAGCGTGAGCTCTGCAGACCCCTAGCAGTGTACTTTGACAGTGGCCACTGATAACTGGTGTCTCTATTGCGTGTTTTTAAAAAGAAAACAAGTTTTCCAGTGTAAGCTAATAGCAGTCAGTGTCCTTAAAGCGGTGTGTCAGGCCTTCAGCGTGTGCCCTGCAGACCCCTGGCAGTGTACTTTGACAGTTGCCACTCATATCTGGTGTCTCTATAGCGTGCTTTTACAAAGAAAAAAAATGTTTTCTTGTGTAAGCTAATAGCAGTCAGTGTCCTTAAAGCGGGTGTGTCAGGCCTTCAGCGTGTGCCTTGCAGAGTCCTGGCAGTGTACTTTGACAGTTGCCACTCATATCTGGTGTCTCTATAGCGTGCTTTTACAAAGAAAAAAGTTTTCAAGTGTAAGCTAATAGCAGTCAGTGTCCTTAAAACGGGTCTGTCAGGCCTTCAGCGTGTGCTCTGCAGACCCCTAGCAGTGTACTTTGACAGTGGCCACTGATATCTGGTGTCTCTATAGCGTGCTTTTACAAAGAAAATAAGTTTTCCAGTGTAAGCTAATAGAAGTCAGTGTCCTTAAAGCGGGTGTGTCAGGCCTTCAGCATGTGCCCTGCAGACCCCTGGCAGTGTACTTTGACAGTTGCCACTCATATCTGGTGTCTCTATAGCGTGCTTTTACAATGAAAAAATGTTTTACAGTGCAAGCTAATAGCAGTCAGTGTTCTTAAAGCGGGTGTGTCAGGCCTTCAGCGTGTGCCCTGCAGGCCCCTGGCAGTGTACTTTGACAGTTGGCACTCATATCTGGTGTCTCTATAGCGTGCAGTTACAAAGAAAAAAAGTTTTCCAGTGTAAACTAATAGCAGTCAGTGTCCTTAAAGCGGGTGTGTCAGGCCTTCAACGTGGGCCCTGCAGACCCCTGGCAGTGTACTTTGACAGTTGCCACTCATATCTGGTGTCTCTATAGCGTGCTTGTACAAAGAAATAAAGTTTTCCAGTGTAAGCTAATAGCAGTCAGCGTCCTAAAGCGGGTGTGTCAGGCCTTCAGCGTGTGCCCTGCAGACCCCTGGCAGTGTACTTTGACAGTTGCCATTCATATCTGGTGTCTCTATAGCGTGCTTTTACAAAGAAAAAAAGTTTTCCAGTGTAAGCTAATAGCAGTCAGTGTCCTTAAAGCGGGTGTGTCAGGCCTTCAGTGTGTGCCCTGCAGACCCCTGGCAGTGTACTTTGACAGTTGCCATTCATATCCGGTGTCTTTATAGCGTGCTTTTACAAAGAAAAAAGTTTTCAAGTGTAAGCTAATAGCAGTCAGTGTCCTTAAAGCGGGCGTGTCAGGCCTTCAGCGTAGGCCCTGCAGACCCCTGGCAGTGTACTTTGACAGTTGCCACTCATATCTGGTGTCTCTATAGCGTGCTTTTACAAAGAAAAAAAGTTTTACAGTGCAAGCTAATAGCAGTCAGTGTCCTTAAAACGGGTGTGTCAGGCCTTCAGCGTGTGCTCTGCAGACCCCTGGCAGTGTACTTTGACAGTTGCCACTCATATCTGGTGTCTCTATAGCGTGCTTTTACAAAGAAAACAAGTTTTCCAGTGTAAGCTAATAGCAGTCAGTGTCCTTAAAGCTGGTGTGTCAGGCCTTCAGCGTGTGCCCTGCAGACCCCTGGCAGTGTACTTTGACAGTTGCCACTCATATCTCGTGTCTCTATAGCGTGCATTTACAAAGAAAAAAAGTTTTCCAGTGTAAGCTAATAGCAGTCAGTGTCCTTAAAGCGGGTGTGTCAGGCCTTCAGTTTGTGCCCTGCAGACCCCTGGCAGTGTACTTTGACAGTTGCCACTCATATCTGGTGTCTCTATAGCGTGCTTTTACAAAGAAAACAAGTTTTCCAGTGTAAGCTAATAGCAGTCAGTGTCCTTAAAGCTGGTGTGTCAGGCCTTCAGCGTGTGCCCTGCAGACCCCTGGCAGTGTACTTTGACAGTTGCCACTCATATCTGGTGTCTCTATAGCGTGCATTTACAAAGAAAAAAAGTTTTCCAGTGTAAGCTAATAGCAGTCAGTGTCCTT
Organism: Pelobates fuscus; assembly: GCF_036172605.1. Lineage (NCBI taxonomy): Eukaryota > Metazoa > Chordata > Amphibia > Anura > Pelobatidae > Pelobates > Pelobates fuscus. The sequence continues at coordinate 114,104,612 of NC_086325.1, forward strand.
AAAGCTGGTGTGTCAAGCCTTCAGCGTGTGCTCTGCAGACCCCTGGCAGTGTACTTTGACCGTTGCCACTCATATCTGGTGTCTCTATAGCGTGCTTTTACAAAGAAAAAAAGTTTTCCAGTGTAAGCTAATAGCAGTCAGTGTCCTTAAAGCGGTTGTGTCAGGCCTTCAGCGTGTGGCCTGCAGACCCCTGGCAGTGTACTTTGACAGTTGCCACTCATATCTGGTGTCTCTATAGCGTGCTTTTACAAAGAAAAAAAGATTTCCAGTGTAAGCTAATAGCAGTCAGTGTCCTTAAAGCGGGTGTGTCAGGCCTTCAGCGTGTGCCCTGCAGAGCCATGGCAGTGTACTTTGACAGTTGGCACTCATATCTGGTGTCTCTATAGCGTGCTTTTACAAAAAAAAAAAATTTCAAGTGTAAGCTAATATCAGTCAGTGTCCATAAAACGGGTGTGTCAGGCCTTCAGCGTGAGCTCTGCAGACCCCTAGCAGTGTACTTTGACAGTGGCCAATGATAACTGGTGTCCTGGTGTCTCTATAGCGTGCTTTTAAAAAGAAAACAAGTTTTCCAGTGTAAGCTAATAGCAGTCAGTGTCCTTAAAGCGGGTGTGTCAGGCCTTCAGCGTGTGCCCTGCAGACCCCTGGCAGTGTACTTTGACAGTTGCCACTCATATCTGGTGTCTCTATAGCGTGCTTTTACAAAGAAAAAAAATGTTTTCTTGTGTAAGCTAATAGCAGTCAGTGTCCTTAAAGCGGGTGTGTCAGGCCTTCAGCGTGTGCCTTGCAGAGTCCTGGCATTGTACTTTGACAGTTGCCACTCATATCTGGTGTCTCTATAGCGTGCTTTTACAAAGAAAAAAGTTTTCAAGTGTAAGCTAATAGCAGTCAGTGTCCTTAAAACGGGTCTGTCAGGCCTTCAGCGTGTGCTCTGCAGACCCCTAGCAGTGTACTTTGACAGTGGCCACTGATATCTGGTGTCTCTATAGCGTGCTTTTACAAAGAAAATAAGTTTTCCAGTGTAAGCTAATAGAAGTCAGTGTCCTTAAAGCGGGTGTGTCAGGCCTTCAGCATGTGCCCTGCAGACCCCTGGCAGTGTACTTTGACAGTTGCCACTCATATCTGGTGTCTCTATAGCGTGCTTTTACAATGAAAAAATGTTTTACAGTGCAAGCTAATAGCAGTCAGTGTTCTTAAAGCGGGTGTGTCAGGCCTTCAGCGTGTGCCCTGCAGGCCCCTGGCAGTGTACTTTGACAGTTGGCACTCATATCTGGTGTCTCTATAGCGTGCAGTTACAAAGAAAAAAAGTTTTCCAGTGTAAACTAATAGCAGTCAGTGTCCTTAAAGCGGGTGTGTCAGGCCTTCAACGTGTGCCCTGCAGACCCCTGGCAGTGTACTTTGACAGTTGCCACTCATATCTGGTGTCTCTATAGCGTGCTTGTACAAAGAAATAAAGTTTTCCAGTGTAAGCTAATAGCAGTCAGCGTCCTAAAGCGGGTGTGTCAGGCCTTCAGCGTGTGCCCTGCAGACCCCTGGCAGTGTACTTTGACAGTTGCCATTCATATCTGGTGTCTCTATAGCGTGCTTTTACAAAGAAAAAAAGTTTTCCAGTGTAAGCTAATAGCAGTCAGTGTCCTTAAAGCGGGTGTGTCAGGCCTTCAGTGTGTGCCCTGCAGACCCCTGGCAGTGTACTTTGACAGTTGCCATTCATATCCGGTGTCTTTATAGCGTGCTTTTACAAAGAAAAAAGTTTTCAAGTGTAAGCTAATAGCAGTCAGTGTCCTTAAAGCGGGCGTGTCAGGCCTTCAGCGTAGGCCCTGCAGACCCCTGGCAGTGTACTTTGACAGTTGCCACTCATATCTGGTGTCTCTATAGCGTGCTTTTACAAAGAAAAAAAGTTTTACAGTGCAAGCTAATAGCAGTCAGTGTCCTTAAAATGGGTGTGTCAGGCCTTCAGCGTGTGCTCTGCAGACCCCTGGCAGTGTACTTTGACAGTTGCCACTCATATCTGGTGTCTCTATAGCGTGCTTTTACAAAGAAAACAAGTTTTCCAGTGTAAGCTAATAGCAGTCAGTGTCCTTAAAGCTGGTGTGTCAGGCCTTCAGCGTGTGCCCTGCAGACCCCTGGCAGTGTACTTTGACAGTTGCCACTCATATCTGGTGTCTCTATAGCGTGCATTTACAAAGAAAAAAAGTTTTCCAGTGTAAGCTAATAGCAGTCAGTGTCCTTAAAGCGGGTGTGTCAGGCCTTCAGTTTGTGCCCTGCAGACCCCTGGCAGTGTACTTTGACAGTTGCCACTCATATCTGGTGTCTCTATAGCGTGCTTTTACAAAGAAAACAAGTTTTCCAGTGTAAGCTAATAGCAGTCAGTGTCCTTAAAGCTGGTGTGTCAGGCCTTCAGCGTGTGCCCTGCAGACCCCTGGCAGTGTACTTTGACAGTTGCCACTCATATCTGGTGTCTCTATAGCGTGCATTTACAAAGAAAAAAAGTTTTCCAGTGTAAGCTAATAGCAGTCAGTGTCCTTAAAGCGGGTGTGTCAAGCCTTCAGCGTGTGCTCTGCAGACCCCTGGCAGTGTACTTTGACAGTTGCCACTCATATCTGGTGTCTCTAAAGCGTGCTTTTACAAAGAAAAAAAGATTTCCAGTGTAAGCTAATAGCAGTCAGTGTCCTTAAAGCGGGTGTGTCAGGCCTTCAGCGTGTGCCCTGCAGACCCCTGGCAGTGTACTTTGACAGTTGCCACTCATATCTGGTGTCTCTATAGCGTGCTTTTAAAAAGAAAAAAAATGTTTTCCAGTGTAAGCTAATAGCAGTCAGTGTCCTTAAAGCGGGTGTGTCAGGCCTTCAGCGTGTGCCTTGCAGAGTCCTGGCAGTGTACTTTGACAGTTGCCACTCATATCTGGTGTCTCTATAGCGTGCTTTTACAAAGAAAAAAGTTTTCAAGTGTAAGCGAATAGCAGTCAGTGTCCTTAAAACGGGTCTGTCAGGCCTTCAGCGTGTGCTCTGCAGACCCCTAGCAGTGTACTTTGACAGTGGCCACTGATATCTGGTGTCTCTATAGCGTGCTTTTACAAAGAAAATAAGTTTTCCAGTGTAAGCTAATAGAAGTCAGTGTCCTTAAAGCGGGTGTGTCAGGCCTTCAGCGTGTGCCCTGCAGACCCCTGGCAGTGTACTTTGACAGTTGCCACTCATAACTGGTGTCTCTATAGCGTGCTTTTACAATGAAAAAAAGTTTTACAGTGCAAGCTAATAGCAGTCAGTGTCCTTAAAACGGGTGTGTCAGGCCTTCAGCGTGTGCTCTGCAGACCCCTGGCAGTGTACTTTGACAGTTGCCACTGATATCTGATATCTGGTGTCTCTATAGTGTGCTTTTACAAAGAAAACAAGTTTTCAAGTGTAAGCTAATAGCAGTCAGTGTCCTTAAAGCGGGTGTGTCAGGCCTTCAGCGTGTGCCCTGCAGACCCCTGGCAGTGTACTTTGTCAGTTGCCACTCATATCTGGTGTCTGTATAGCGTGCATTTACAAAGAAAAAAAGTTTTCCAGTGTAAGCTAATAGCAGTCAGTGTCCTTAAAGCGGGTGTGTCAGGCCTTCAGTGTGTGCTCTGCAGACCCCTGGCAGTGTACTTTGACAGTTGCCACTCATATCTGGTGTCTCTATAGCGTGCTTTTACAAAGAAAAAAGTTTTCCAGTGTAAGCTAATAGCAGTCAGTGTCCTTAAAGCGGATTGTCAGGCCTTCAGCGTGTGGCCTGCAGACCCCTGGCAGTGTACTTTGACAGTTGCCACTCATATCTGGTGTCTCTATAGCGTGATTTTACAAAGAAAAAAAGATTTCCAGTGTAAGCTAATAGCAGTCAGTGTCCTTAAAGCGGGTGTGTCAGGCCTTCAGCGTGTGCTCTGCAGACCCCTGGCAGTGTACTTTGACAGTTGCCACTCATATCTGGTGTCTCTAAAGCGTGCTTTTAAAAAAGAAAAAAAGATTTCCAGTGTAAGCTAATAGCAGTCAGTGTCCTTAAAGCGGGTGTGTCAGGCCTTCAGCGTGTGCCTTGCAGAGTCCTGGCAGTGTACTTTGACAGTTGCCACTCATATCTGGTGTCTCTATAGCGTGCTTTTACAAAGAAAAAAGTTTTCAAGTGTAAGCGAATAGCAGTCAGTGTCCTTAAAACGGGTCTGTCAGGCCTTCAGCGTGTGCTCTGCAGACCCCTAGCAGTGTACTTTGACAGTGGCCACTGATATCTGGTGTCTCTATAGCGTGCTTTTACAAAGAAAATAAGTTTTCCAGTGTAAGCTAATAGAAGTCAGTGTCCTTAAAGCGGGTGTGTCAGGCCTTCAGCGTGTGCCCTGCAGACCCCTGGCAGTGTACTTTGACAGTTGCCACTCATAACTGGTGTCTCTATAGCGTGCTTTTACAATGAAAAAAAGTTTTACAGTGCAAGCTAATAGCAGTCAGTGTCCTTAAAACGGGTGTGTCAGGCCTTCAGCGTGTGCTCTGCAGACCCCTGGCAGTGTACTTTGACAGTTGCCACTGATATCTGATATCTGGTGTCTCTATAGTGTGCTTTTACAAAGAAAACAAGTTTTCAAGTGTAAGCTAATAGCAGTCAGTGTCCTTAAAGCGGGTGTGTCAGGCCTTCAGCGTGTGCCCTGCAGACCCCTGGCAGTGTACTTTGTCAGTTGCCACTCATATCTGGTGTCTGTATAGCGTGCATTTACAAAGAAAAAAAGTTTTCCAGTGTAAGCTAATAGCAGTCAGTGTCCTTAAAGCGGGTGTGTCAGGCCTTCAGTGTGTGCTCTGCAGACCCCTGGCAGTGTACTTTGACAGTTGCCACTCATATCTGGTGTCTCTATAGCGTGCTTTTACAAAGAAAAAAGTTTTCCAGTGTAAGCTAATAGCAGTCAGTGTCCTTAAAGCGGATTGTCAGGCCTTCAGCGTGTGGCCTGCAGACCCCTGGCAGTGTACTTTGACAGTTGCCACTCATATCTGGTGTCTCTATAGCGTGATTTTACAAAGAAAAAAAGATTTCCAGTGTAAGCTAATAGCAGTCAGTGTCCTTAAAGCGGGTGTGTCAGGCCTTCAGCGTGTGCTCTGCAGACCCCTGGCAGTGTACTTTGACAGTTGCCACTCATATCTGGTGTCTCTAAAGCGTGCTTTTAAAAAAGAAAAAAAGATTTCCAGTGTAAGCTAATAGCAGTCAGTGTCCTTAAAGCGGGTGTGTCAGGCCTTCAGCGTGTGCCCTGCAGACCCCTGGCAGTGTACTTTGACAGTTGCCACTCATATCTGGTGTCTCTATAGCGTGCTTTTACAAAGAAAAAAGTTTTCAAGTGTAAGCGAATAGCAGTCAGTGTCCTTAAAACGGGTCTGTCAGGCCTTCAGCGTGTGCTCTGCAGACCCCTAGCAGTGTACTTTGACAGTGGCCACTGATATCTGGTGTCTCTATAGCGTGCTTTTACAAAGAAAATAAGTTTTCCAGTGTAAGCTAATAGAAGTCAGTGTCCTTAAAGCGGGTGTGTCAGGCCTTCAGCGTGTGCCCTGCAGACCCCTGGCAGTGTACTTTGACAGTTGCCACTCATAACTGGTGTCTCTATAGCGTGCTTTTACAATGAAAAAAAGTTTTACAGTGCAAGCTAATAGCAGTCAGTGTCCTTAAAACGGGTGTGTCAGGCCTTCAGCGTGTGCTCTGCAGACCCCTGGCAGTGTACTTTGACAGTTGCCACTGATATCTGGTGTCTCTATAGTGTGCTTTTACAAAGAAAACAAGTTTTCAAGTGTAAGCTAATAGCAGTCAGTGTCCTTAAAGCGGGTGTGTCAGGCCTTCAGCGTGTGCCCTGCAGACCCCTGGCAGTGTACTTTGTCAGTTGCCACTCATATCTGGTGTCTGTATAGCGTGCATTTACAAAGAAAAAAAGTTTTCCAGTGTAATCTAATAGCAGTCAGTGTCCTTAAAGTGGGTGTGTCAGGCCTTCAGCGTGTGCCCTGCAGACCCCTGGCAGTGTACTTTGACAGTTGCCACTCATATCTGCTGTCTCTATAGCGTGCATTTACAAAGAAAAAAAGTTTTCCAGTGTAAGCTAATAGCAGTCAGTGTCCTTAAAGCGGGTGTGTCAGGCCTTCAGTGTGTGCTCTGCAGACCCCTGGCAGTGTACTTTGACAGTTGCCACTCATATCTGGTGTCTCTATAGCGTGCTTTTACAAAGAAAAAAGTTTTCCAGTGTAAGCTAATAGCAGTCAGTGTCCTTAAAGCGGAGTGTCAGGCCTTCAGCGTGTGGCCTGCAGACCCCTGGCAGTGTACTTTGACAGTTGCCACTCATATCTGGTGTCTCTATAGCGTGATTTTACAAAGAAAAAAAGATTTCCAGTGTAAGCTAATAGCAGTCAGTGTCCTTAAAGCGGGTGTGTCAGGCCTTCAGCGTGTGCCCTGCAGAGCCATGGCAGTGTACTTTGACAGTTGGCACTCATATCTGGTGTCTCTATAGCGTGCTTTTACAAAAAAAAAAAATTTCAAGTGTAAGCTAATATCAGTCAGTGTCCATAAAACGGGTGTGTCAGGCCTTCAGCGTGAGCTCTGCAGACCCCTAGCAGTGTACTTTGACAGTGGCCACTGATAACTGGTGTCTCTATTGCGTGTTTTTAAAAAGAAAACAAGTTTTCCAGTGTAAGCTAATAGCAGTCAGTGTCCTTAAAGCGGGTGTGTCAGGCCTTCAGCGTGTGCCCTGCAGACCCCTGGCAGTGTACTTTGACAGTTGCCACTCATATCTGGTGTCTCTATAGCGTGCTTTTACAAAGTAAAAAGTTTTCAAGTGTAAGCTAATAGCAGTCAGTGTCCTTAAAACGGGTCTGTCAGGCCTTCAGCGTGTGCTCTGCAGACCCCTAGCAGTGTACTTTGACAGTGGCCACTGATATCTGGTGTCTCTATAGCGTGCTTTTACAAAGAAAATACGTTTTCCAGTGTAAGCTAATAGAAGTCAGTGTCCTTAAAGCGGGCGTGTCAGGCCTTCAGCGTAGGCCCTGCAGACCCCTGGCAGTGTACTTTGACAGTTGCCACTCATATCTGGTGTCTCTATAGCGTGCTTTTACAAAGAAAAAAAGTTTTCCAGTGTAAGCTAATAGCAGTCAGTGTCCTTAAAGCTGGTGTGTCAGGCCTTCAGCGTGTGCCCTGCATACCCCTGGCAGTGTACTTTGACAGTTGCCACTCATATCTGGTGTCTCTATAGCGTGCATTTACAAAGAAAAAAAGTTCTCCAGTGTAAGCTAATAGCAGTCAGTGTCCTTAAAGCGGGTGTGTCAGGCCTTCAGTTTGTGCCCTGCAGACCCCTAGCAGTGTACTTTGACAGTGGCCAATGATAACTGGTGTCTCTATAGCGTGCTTTTAAAAAGAAAACAAGTTTTCCAGTGTAAGCTAATAGCAGTCAGTGTCCTTAAAGCGGGTGTGTCAGGCCTTCAGCGTGTGCCCTGCAGACCCCTGGCAGTGTACTTTGACAGTTGCCACTCATATCTGGTGTCTCTATAGCGTGCTTTTATAAAGAAAAAAAGATTTCCAGTGAAAGCTAATAGCAGTCAGTGTCCTTAAAGCGGGTGTGTCAGGCCTTCAGCGTGTGCCCTGCAGAGCCATGGCAGTGTACTTTGACAGTGGCCACTGATAACTGGTGTCTCTATTGCGTGTTTTTAAAAAGAAAACAAGTTTTCCAGTGTAAGCTAATAGCAGTCAGTGTCCTTAAAGCGGGTGTGTCAGGCCTTCAGCGTGTGCCCTGCAGACCCCTGGCAGTGTACTTTGACAGTTGCCACTCATATCTGGTGTCTCTATAGCGTGCTTTTACAAAGAAAAAAGTTTTCAAGTGTAAGCTAATAGCAGTCAGTGTCCTTAAAACGGGTCTGTCAGGCCTTCAGCGTGTGCTCTGCAGACCCCTAGCAGTGTACTTTGACAGTGGCCACTGATATCTGGTGTCTCTATAGCGTGCTTTTACAAAGAAAATACGTTTTCCAGTGTAAGCTAATAGAAGTCAGTGTCCTTAAAGCGGGCGTGTCAGGCCTTCAGCGTAGGCCCTGCAGACCCCTGGCAGTGTACTTTGACAGTTGCCACTCATATCTGGTGTCTCTATAGCGTGCTTTTACAAAGAAAAAAAGTTTTCCAGTGTAAGCTAATAGCAGTCAGTGTCCTTAAAGCTGGTGTGTCAGGCCTTCAGCGTGTGCCCTGCAGACCCCTGGCAGTGTACTTTGACAGTTGCCACTCATATCTGGTGTCTCTATAGCGTGCATTTACAAAGAAAAAAAGTTCTCCAGTGTAAGCTAATAGCAGTCAGTGTCCTTAAAGCGGGTGTGTCAGGCCTTCAGTTTGTGCCCTGCAGACCCCTAGCAGTGTACTTTGACAGTGGCCAATGATAACTGGTGTCTCTATAGCGTGCTTTTAAAAAGAAAACAAGTTTTCCAGTGTAAGCTAATAGCAGTCAGTGTCCTTAAAGCGGGTGTGTCAGGCCTTCAGCGTGTGCCCTGCAGACCCCTGGCAGTGTACTTTGACAGTTGCCACTCATATCTGGTGTCTCTATAGCGTGCTTTTATAAAGAAAAAAAGATTTCCAGTGAAAGCTAATAGCAGTCAGTGTCCTTAAAGCGGGTGTGTCAGGCCTTCAGCGTGTGCCCTGCAGAGCCATGGCAGTGTACTTTGACAGTGGCCACTGATAACTGGTGTCTCTATTGCGTGTTTTTAAAAAGAAAACAAGTTTTCCAGTGTAAGCTAATAGCAGTCAGTGTCCTTAAAGCGGTGTGTCAGGCCTTCAGCGTGTGCCCTGCAGACCCCTGGCAGTGTACTTTGACAGTTGCCACTCATATCTGGTGTCTCTATAGCGTGCTTTTACAAAGAAAAAAAATGTTTTCTTGTGTAAGCTAATAGCAGTCAGTGTCCTTAAAGCGGGTGTGTCAGGCCTTCAGCGTGTGCCTTGCAGAGTCCTGGCAGTGTACTTTGACAGTTGCCACTCATATCTGGTGTCTCTATAGCGTGCTTTTACAAAGAAAAAAGTTTTCAAGTGTAAGCTAATAGCAGTCAGTGTCCTTAAAACGGGTCTGTCAGGCCTTCAGCGTGTGCTCTGCAGACCCCTAGCAGTGTACTTTGACAGTGGCCACTGATATCTGGTGTCTCTATAGCGTGCTTTTACAAAGAAAATAAGTTTTCCAGTGTAAGCTAATAGAAGTCAGTGTCCTTAAAGCGGGTGTGTCAGGCCTTCAGCATGTTCCCTGCAGACCCCTGGCAGTGTACTTTGACAGTTGCCACTCATATCTGGTGTCTCTATAGCGTGCTTTTACAATGAAAAAATGTTTTACAGTGCAAGCTAATAGCAGTCAGTGTTCTTAAAGCGGGTGTGTCAGGCCTTCAACGTGTGCCCTGCAGACCCCTGGCAGTGTACTTTGACAGTTGCCACTCATATCTGGTGTCTCTATAGCGTGCTTGTACAAAGAAATAAAGTTTTCCAGTGTAAGCTAATAGCAGTCAGCGTCCTAAAGCGGGTGTGTCAGGCCTTCAGCGTGTGCCCTGCAGACCCCTGGCAGTGTACTTTGACAGTTGCCATTCATATCTGGTGTCTCTATAGCGTGCTTTTACAAAGAAAAAAAGTTTTCCAGTGTAAGCTAATAGCAGTCAGTGTCCTTAAAGCGGGTGTGTCAGGCCTTCAGTGTGTGCCCTGCAGACCCCTGGCAGTGTACTTTGACAGTTGCCATTCATATCCGGTGTCTTTATAGCGTGCTTTTACAAAGAAAAAAGTTTTCAAGTGTAAGCTAATAGCAGTCAGTGTCCTTAAAGCGGGCGTGTCAGGCCTTCAGCGTAGGCCCTGCAGACCCCTGGCAGTGTACTTTGACAGTTGCCACTCATATCTGGTGTCTCTATAGCGTGCTTTTACAAAGAAAAAAAGTTTTACAGTGCAAGCTAATAGCAGTCAGTGTCCTTAAAACGGGTGTGTCAGGCCTTCAGCGTGTGCTCTGCAGACCCCTGGCAGTGTACTTTGACAGTTGCCACTCATATCTGGTGTCTCTATAGCGTGCTTTTACAAAGAAAACAAGTTTTCCAGTGTAAGCTAATAGCAGTCAGTGTCCTTAAAGCTGGTGTGTCAGGCCTTCAGCGTGTGCCCTGCAGACCCCTGGCAGTGTACTTTGACAGTTGCCACTCATATCTGGTGTCTCTATAGCGTGCTTTTACAAAGAAAAAAAGTTTTCCAGTGTAAGCTAATAGCAGTCAGTGTCCTTAAAGCTGGTGTGTCAGGCCTTCAGCGTGTGCCCTGCAGACCCCTGGCAGTGTACTTTGACAGTTGCCACTCATATCTGGTGTCTCTATAGCGTGCATTTACAAAGAAAAAAAGTTTTCCAGTGTAAGCTAATAGCAGTCAGTGTCCTTAAAGCGGGTGTGTCAAGCCTTCAGCGTGTGCTCTGCAGACCCCTGGCAGTGTACTTTGACAGTTGCCACTCATATCTGGTGTCTCTATAGCGTGCTTTTACAAAGAAAACAAGTTTTCCAGTGTAAGCTAATAGCAGTCAGTGTCCTTAAAGCTGGTGTGTCAAGCCTTCAGCGTGTGCTCTGCAGACCCCTGGCAGTGTACTTTGACCGTTGCCACTCATATCTGGTGTCTCTATAGCGTGCTTTTACAAAGAAAAAAAGTTTTCCAGTGTAAGCTAATAGCAGTCAGTGTCCTTAAAGCGGTTGTGTCAGGCCTTCAGCGTGTGGCCTGCAGACCCCTGGCAGTGTACTTTGACAGTTGCCACTCATATCTGGTGTCTCTATAGCGTGCTTTTACAAAGAAAAAAAGATTTCCAGTGTAAGCTAATAGCAGTCAGTGTCCTTAAAGCGGGTGTGTCAGGCCTTCAGCGTGTGCCCCGCAGAGCCATGGCAGTGTACTTTGACAGTTGGCACTCATATCTGGTGTCTCTATAGCGTGCTTTTACAAAAAAAAAAAATTTCAAGTGTAAGCTAATATCAGTCAGTGTCCATAAAACGGGTGTGTCAGGCCTTCAGCGTGAGCTCTGCAGACCCCTAGCAGTGTACTTTGACAGTGGCCAATGATAACTGGTGTCTCTATAGCGTGCTTTTAAAAAGAAAACAAGTTTTCAAGTGTAAGCTAATAGCAGTCAGTGTCCTTAAAGCGGGTGTGTCAGGCCTTCAGCGTGTGCCCTGCAGACCCCTGGCAGTGTACTTTGTCAGTTGCCACTCATATCTGGTGTCTGTATAGCGTGCATTTACAAAGAAAAAAAGTTTTCCAGTGTAATCTAATAGCAGTCAGTGTCCTTAAAGTGGGTGTGTCAGGCCTTCAGCGTGTGCCCTGCAGACCCCTGGCAGTGTACTTTGTCAGTTGCCACTCATATCTGGTGTCTGTATAGCGTGCATTTACAAAGAAAAAAAGTTTTCCAGTGTAATCTAATAGCAGTCAGTGTCCTTAAAGTGGGTGTGTCAGGCCTTCAGCGTGTGCCCTGCAGACCCCTGGCAGTGTACTTTGACAGTTGCCACTCATATCTGCTGTCTCTATAGCGTGCATTTACAAAGAAAAAAAGTTTTCCAGTGTAAGCTAATAGCAGTCAGTGTCCTTAAAGCGGTGTGTCAGGCCTTCAGCGTGTGCCCTGCAGACCCCTGGCAGTGTACTTTGACAGTTGCCACTCATATCTGGTGTCTCTATAGCGTGCTTTTACAAAGAAAAAAAATGTTTTCTTGTGTAAGCTAATAGAAGTCAGTGTCCTTAAAGCTGGTGTGTCAGGCCTTCAGCGTGTGCCCTGCAGACCCCTGGCAGTGTACTTTGACAGTTGCCACTCATATCTGGTGTCTCTATAGCGTGCATTTACAAAGAAAAAAAGTTTTCCAGTGTAAGCTAATAGCAGTCAGTGTCCTTAAAGCGGGTGTGTCAAGCCTTCAGCGTGTGCTCTGCAGACCCCTGGCAGTGTACTTTGACAGTTGCCACTCATATCTGGTGTCTCTAAAGCGTGCTTTTACAAAGAAAAAAAGATTTCCAGTGTAAGCTAATAGCAGTCAGTGTCCTTAAAGCGGGTGTGTCAGGCCTTCAGCGTGTGCCCTGCAGACCCCTGGCAGTGTACTTTGACAGTTGCCACTCATATCTGGTGTCTCTATAGCGTGCTTTTACAAAGAAAAAAAATGTTTTCCAGTGTAAGCTAATAGCAGTCAGTGTCCTTAAAGCGGGTGTGTCAGGCCTTCAGCGTGTGCCTTGCAGAGTCCTGGCAGTGTACTTTGACAGTTGCCACTCATATCTGGTGTCTCTATAGCGTGCTTTTACAAAGAAAAAAGTTTTCAAGTGTAAGCGAATAGCAGTCAGTGTCCTTAAAACGGGTCTGTCAGGCCTTCAGCGTGTGCTCTGCAGACCCCTAGCAGTGTACTTTGACAGTGGCCACTGATATCTGGTGTCTCTATAGCGTGCTTTTACAAAGAAAATAAGTTTTCCAGTGTAAGCTAATAGAAGTCAGTGTCCTTAAAGCGGGTGTGTCAGGCCTTCAGCGTGTGCCCTGCAGACCCCTGGCAGTGTACTTTGACAGTTGCCACTCATAACTGGTGTCTCTATAGCGTGCTTTTACAATGAAAAAAAGTTTTACAGTGCAAGCTAATAGCAGTCAGTGTCCTTAAAACGGGTGTGTCAGGCCTTCAGCGTGTGCTCTGCAGACCCCTGGCAGTGTACTTTGACAGTTGCCACTGATATCTGGTGTCTCTATAGTGTGCTTTTACAAAGAAAACAAGTTTTCAAGTGTAAGCTAATAGCAGTCAGTGTCCTTAAAGCGGGTGTGTCAGGCCTTCAGCGTGTGCCCTGCAGACCCCTGGCAGTGTACTTTGACAGTTGCCACTCATATCTGGTGTCTGTATAGCGTGCATTTACAAAGAAAAAAAGTTTTCCAGTGTAATCTAATAGCAGTCAGTGTCCTTAAAGTGGGTGTGTCAGGCCTTCAGCGTGTGCCCTGCAGACCCCTGGCAGTGTACTTTGACAGTTGCCACTCATATCTGCTGTCTCTATAGCGTGCATTTACAAAGAAAAAAAGTTTTCCAGTGTAAGCTAATAGCAGTCAGTGTCCTTAAAGCGGGTGTGTCAGGCCTTCAGTGTGTGCTCTGCAGACCCCTGGCAGTGTACTTTGACAGTTGCCACTCATATCTGGTGTCTCTATAGCGTGCTTTTACAAAGAAAAAAGTTTTCCAGTGTAAGCTAATAGCAGTCAGTGTCCTTAAAGCGGAGTGTCAGGCCTTCAGCGTGTGGCCTGCAGACCCCTGGCAGTGTACTTTGACAGTTGCCACTCATATCTGGTGTCTCTATAGCGTGATTTTACAAAGAAAAAAAGATTTCCAGTGTAAGCTAATAGCAGTCAGTGTCCTTAAAGCGGGTGTGTCAGGCCTTCAGCGTGTGCTCTGCAGACCCCTGGCAGTGTACTTTGACAGTTGCCACTCATATCTGGTGTCTCTAAAGCGTGCTTTTAAAAAAGAAAAAAAGATTTCCAGTGTAAGCTAATAGCAGTCAGTGTCCTTAAAGCGGGTGTGTCAGGCCTTCAGCGTGTGCCCTGCAGACCCCTGGCAGTGTACTTTGACAGTTGCCACTCATATCTGGTGTCTCTATAGCGTGCTTTTACAAAGAAAAAAGTTTTCAAGTGTAAGCGAATAGCAGTCAGTGTCCTTAAAACGGGTCTGTCAGGCCTTCAGCGTGTGCTCTGCAGACCCCTAGCAGTGTACTTTGACAGTGGCCACTGATATCTGGTGTCTCTATAGCGTGCTTTTACAAAGAAAATAAGTTTTCCAGTGTAAGCTAATAGAAGTCAGTGTCCTTAAAGCGGGTGTGTCAGGCCTTCAGCGTGTGCCCTGCAGACCCCTGGCAGTGTACTTTGACAGTTGCCACTCATAACTGGTGTCTCTATAGCGTGCTTTTACAATGAAAAAAAGTTTTACAGTGCAAGCTAATAGCAGTCAGTGTCCTTAAAACGGGTGTGTCAGGCCTTCAGCGTGTGCTCTGCAGACCCCTGGCAGTGTACTTTGACAGTTGCCACTGATATCTGGTGTCTCTATAGTGTGCTTTTACAAAGAAAACAAGTTTTCAAGTGTAAGCTAATAGCAGTCAGTGTCCTTAAAGCGGGTGTGTCAGGCCTTCAGCGTGTGCCCTGCAGACCCCTGGCAGTGTACTTTGTCAGTTGCCACTCATATCTGGTGTCTGTATAGCGTGCATTTACAAAGAAAAAAAGTTTTCCAGTGTAATCTAATAGCAGTCAGTGTCCTTAAAGTGGGTGTGTCAGGCCTTCAGCGTGTGCCCTGCAGACCCCTGGCAGTGTACTTTGACAGTTGCCACTCATATCTGCTGTCTCTATAGCGTGCATTTACAAAGAAAAAAAGTTTTCCAGTGTAAGCTAATAGCAGTCAGTGTCCTTAAAGCGGGTGTGTCAGGCCTTCAGTGTGTGCTCTGCAGACCCCTGGCAGTGTACTTTGACAGTTGCCACTCATATCTGGTGTCTCTATAGCGTGCTTTTACAAAGAAAAAAGTTTTCCAGTGTAAGCTAATAGCAGTCAGTGTCCTTAAAGCGGAGTGTCAGGCCTTCAGCGTGTGGCCTGCAGACCCCTGGCAGTGTACTTTGACAGTTGCCACTCATATCTGGTGTCTCTATAGCGTGATTTTACAAAGAAAAAAAGATTTCCAGTGTAAGCTAATAGCAGTCAGTGTCCTTAAAGCGGGTGTGTCAGGCCTTCAGCGTGTGCCCTGCAGAGCCATGGCAGTGTACTTTGACAGTTGGCACTCATATCTGGTGTCTCTATAGCGTGCTTTTACAAAAAAAAAAAATTTCAAGTGTAAGCTAATATCAGTCAGTGTCCATAAAACGGGTGTGTCAGGCCTTCAGCGTGAGCTCTGCAGACCCCTAGCAGTGTACTTTGACAGTGGCCACTGATAACTGGTGTCTCTATTGCGTGTTTTTAAAAAGAAAACAAGTTTTCCAGTGTAAGCTAATAGCAGTCAGTGTCCTTAAAGCGGGTGTGTCAGGCCTTCAGCGTGTGCCCTGCAGACCCCTGGCAGTGTACTTTGACAGTTGCCACTCATATCTGGTGTCTCTATAGCGTGCTTTTACAAAGAAAAAAGTTTTCAAGTGTAAGCTAATAGCAGTCAGTGTCCTTAAAACGGGTCTGTCAGGCCTTCAGCGTGTGCTCTGCAGACCCCTAGCAGTGTACTTTGACAGTGGCCACTGATATCTGGTGTCTCTATAGCGTGCTTTTACAAAGAAAATACGTTTTCCAGTGTAAGCTAATAGAAGTCCACACAAAAGATTAGTGTTCAAACTCAAGGAAATCGGTCTCGATGAAAATGCTTGTTCTTGGGTAGAACATTGGCTTAAAAACAGAATACAAAGAGTTGTTGTTAATGGTAAATTTTCAAGCTGGACAGAGGTGGCAAGTGGTGTCCCTCAGGGGTCTGTTCTGGGACCCCTTCTATTTAACATTTTTATAAATGATCTTGAAGACAGCATTGAAAGTCATGTTTCAGTGTTTGCAGATGACACAAAACTTTGTAAAATAATACAATGTGAGCAAGATATTACTTTGCTGCAGAAGGATTTAGATAGACTGGGGGACTGGGCACTCAAATGGCAGATGAAATTTAATGTTGAAAAATGCAAAGTTATGCACTTCGGCGTAAAGAATACACAAGCAACGTATACCCTTAATGGAAGCGAATTAGGGATAACAACACACGAAAAGGACTTGGGAATTGTTATAGACAACAAACTATGCAACAATGTGCAATGTCAATCAGCAGTGGCCAAGGCCAGTAAGGTATTGTCATGCATGAAAAAGGGCATTCATTCTCGGGACGAGAATATCATTTTGCCTCTCTATAAATCACTGGTAAGACCACATATTGAATATGCTGTGCAATTTTGGGCACCTGTTCTAAAGAAGGATATCATGGCACTAGAAAAAGTGCAGAGGCGGGCTACAAAATTAATAAAAGGAATGGAACATATCAGCTATGAAGAAAGGTTAACAAATTTAAACCTATTTAGTTTAGAAAAACGTCGCCTGAGAGGGGATATGATAACATTATACAAATATATTCGGGGCCAATACAAACCATTGTGTGGAAATCTATTCACAAACCGGACTTTACATAGGACACGAGGCCATGCGTTTAGACTGGAAGAAAGAAGATTTCGTCTAAGGCAAAGGAAAGGTTTTTTTACTGTAAGAACAATCAGGATGTGGAATTCTCTGCCTGAAGAAGTGGTTTTATCAGAGTCCATACAGATGTTCAAACAGCTACTAGATGCATACTTGCAAAGACAGAATATTCAAGGATATAATCTTTCAATGTAGGGTAATAACTGCTTGATTCAAGGATAAATCTGACTGCCATTCTGGGGTCAAGAAGGAATTTTTTGTCCTAGCTTGTTGCAAAATTGTGCTTCAAACTGGGTTTTTTTCTTTTTTTTTTTTTTTTCTTTTCTTTTGGATCAACAGCAAAAAACAGGTGTGAGGAAGGCTGAACTTGATGGACGCAAGTCTCTTTTCAGCTATCTAACTATGTAACTATGTAAGTCAGTGTCCTTAAAGCGGGCGTGTCAGGCCTTCAGCGTAGGCCCTGCAGACCCCTGGCAGTGTACTTTGACAGTTGCCACTCATATCTGGTGTCTCTATAGCGTGCATTTACAAAGAAAAAAAGTTCTCCAGTGTAAGCTAATAGCAGTCAGTGTCCTTAAAGCGGGTGTGTCAGGCCTTCAGTTTGTGCCCTGCAGACCCCTAGCAGTGTACTTTGACAGTGGCCAATGATAACTGGTGTCTCTATAGCGTGCTTTTAAAAAGAAAACAAGTTTTCCAGTGTAAGCTAATAGCAGTCAGTGTCCTTAAAGCGGGTGTGTCAGGCCTTCAGCGTGTGCCCTGCAGACCCCTGGCAGTGTACTTTGACAGTTGCCACTCATATCTGGTGTCTCTATAGCGTGCTTTTATAAAGAAAAAAAGATTTCCAGTGAAAGCTAATAGCAGTCAGTGTCCTTAAAGCGGGTGTGTCAGGCCTTCAGCGTGTGCCCTGCAGAGCCATGGCAGTGTACTTTGACAGTGGCCACTGATAACTGGTGTCTCTATTGCGTGTTTTTAAAAAGAAAACAAGTTTTCCAGTGTAAGCTAATAGCAGTCAGTGTCCTTAAAGCGGGTGTGTCAGGCCTTCAGCGTGTGCCCTGCAGACCCCTGGCAGTGTACTTTGACAGTTGCCACTCATATCTGGTGTCTCTATAGCGTGCTTTTACAAAGAAAAAAGTTTTCAAG
Organism: Pelobates fuscus; assembly: GCF_036172605.1. NCBI lineage: Eukaryota > Metazoa > Chordata > Amphibia > Anura > Pelobatidae > Pelobates > Pelobates fuscus. The sequence goes on from NC_086325.1 coordinate 114,121,855, forward strand.
TGTAAGCTAATAGCAGTCAGTGTCCTTAAAACGGGTCTGTCAGGCCTTCAGCGTGTGCTCTGCAGACCCCTAGCAGTGTACTTTGACAGTGGCCACTGATATCTGGTGTCTCTATAGCGTGCTTTTACAAAGAAAATACGTTTTCCAGTGTAAGCTAATAGAAGTCAGTGTCCTTAAAGCGGGCGTGTCAGGCCTTCAGCGTAGGCCCTGCAGACCCCTGGCAGTGTACTTTGACAGTTGCCACTCATATCTGGTGTCTCTATAGCGTGCTTTTACAAAGAAAAAAAGTTTTCCAGTGTAAGCTAATAGCAGTCAGTGTCCTTAAAGCTGGTGTGTCAGGCCTTCAGCGTGTGCCCTGCAGACCCCTGGCAGTGTACTTTGACAGTTGCCACTCATATCTGGTGTCTCTATAGCGTGCATTTACAAAGAAAAAAAGTTCTCCAGTGTAAGCTAATAGCAGTCAGTGTCCTTAAAGCGGGTGTGTCAGGCCTTCAGTTTGTGCCCTGCAGACCCCTAGCAGTGTACTTTGACAGTGGCCAATGATAACTGGTGTCTCTATAGCGTGCTTTTAAAAAGAAAACAAGTTTTCCAGTGTAAGCTAATAGCAGTCAGTGTCCTTAAAGCGGGTGTGTCAGGCCTTCAGCGTGTGCCCTGCAGACCCCTGGCAGTGTACTTTGACAGTTGCCACTCATATCTGGTGTCTCTATAGCGTGCTTTTATAAAGAAAAAAAGATTTCCAGTGAAAGCTAATAGCAGTCAGTGTCCTTAAAGCGGGTGTGTCAGGCCTTCAGCGTGTGCCCTGCAGAGCCATGGCAGTGTACTTTGACAGTGGCCACTGATAACTGGTGTCTCTATTGCGTGTTTTTAAAAAGAAAACAAGTTTTCCAGTGTAAGCTAATAGCAGTCAGTGTCCTTAAAGCGGTGTGTCAGGCCTTCAGCGTGTGCCCTGCAGACCCCTGGCAGTGTACTTTGACAGTTGCCACTCATATCTGGTGTCTCTATAGCGTGCTTTTACAAAGAAAAAAAATGTTTTCTTGTGTAAGCTAATAGCAGTCAGTGTCCTTAAAGCGGGTGTGTCAGGCCTTCAGCGTGTGCCTTGCAGAGTCCTGGCAGTGTACTTTGACAGTTGCCACTCATATCTGGTGTCTCTATAGCGTGCTTTTACAAAGAAAAAAGTTTTCAAGTGTAAGCTAATAGCAGTCAGTGTCCTTAAAACGGGTCTGTCAGGCCTTCAGCGTGTGCTCTGCAGACCCCTAGCAGTGTACTTTGACAGTGGCCACTGATATCTGGTGTCTCTATAGCGTGCTTTTACAAAGAAAATAAGTTTTCCAGTGTAAGCTAATAGAAGTCAGTGTCCTTAAAGCGGGTGTGTCAGGCCTTCAGCATGTTCCCTGCAGACCCCTGGCAGTGTACTTTGACAGTTGCCACTCATATCTGGTGTCTCTATAGCGTGCTTTTACAATGAAAAAATGTTTTACAGTGCAAGCTAATAGCAGTCAGTGTTCTTAAAGCGGGTGTGTCAGGCCTTCAGCGTTTGCCCTGCAGGCCCCTGGCAGTGTACTTTGACAGTTGGCACTCATATCTGGTGTCTCTATAGCGTGCAGTTACAAAGAAAAAAAGTTTTCCAGTGTAAACTAATAGCAGTCAGTGTCCTTAAAGCGGGTGTGTCAGGCCTTCAACGTGTGCCCTGCAGACCCCTGGCAGTGTACTTTGACAGTTGCCACTCATATCTGGTGTCTCTATAGCGTGCTTGTACAAAGAAATAAAGTTTTCCAGTGTAAGCTAATAGCAGTCAGCGTCCTAAAGCGGGTGTGTCAGGCCTTCAGCGTGTGCCCTGCAGACCCCTGGCAGTGTACTTTGACAGTTGCCATTCATATCTGGTGTCTCTATAGCGTGCTTTTACAAAGAAAAAAGTTTTCAAGTGTAAGCTAATAGCAGTCAGTGTCCTTAAAGCTGGTGTGTCAGGCCTTCAGCGTGTGCCCTGCAGACCCCTGGCAGTGTACTTTGACAGTTGCCACTCATATCTGGTGTCTCTATAGCGTGCATTTACAAAGAAAAAAAGTTTTCCAGTGTAAGCTAATAGCAGTCAGTGTCCTTAAAGCGGGTGTGTCAGGCCTTCAGTTTGTGCCCTGCAGACCCCTGGCAGTGTACTTTGACAGTTGCCACTCATATCTGGTGTCTCTATAGCGTGCTTTTACAAAGAAAACAAGTTTTCCAGTGTAAGCTAATAGCAGTCAGTGTCCTTAAAGCGGGTGTGTCAAGCCTTCAGCGTGTGCTCTGCAGACCCCTGGCAGTGTACTTTGACAGTTGCCACTCATATCTGGTGTCTCTATAGCGTGATTTTACAAAGAAAAAAAGATTTCCAGTGTAAGCTAATAGCAGTCAGTGTCCTTAAAGCGGGTGTGTCAGGCCTTCAGTGTGTGCCCTGCAGACCCCTGGCAGTGTACTTTGACAGTTGCCATTCATATCCGGTGTCTTTATAGCGTGCTTTTACAAAGAAAAAAGTTTTCAAGTGTAAGCTAATAGCAGTCAGTGTCCTTAAAGCTGGTGTGTCAGGCCTTCAGCGTGTGCCCTGCAGACCCCTGGCAGTGTACTTTGACAGTTGCCACTCATATCTGGTGTCTCTATAGCGTGCATTTACAAAGAAAAAAAGTTTTCCAGTGTAAGCTAATAGCAGTCAGTGTCCTTAAAGCGGGTGTGTCAAGCCTTCAGCGTGTGCTCTGCAGACCCCTGGCAGTGTACTTTGACAGTTGCCACTCATATCTGGTGTCTCTAAAGCGTGCTTTTACAAAGAAAAAAAGATTTCCAGTGTAAGCTAATAGCAGTCAGTGTCCTTAAAGCGGGTGTGTCAGGCCTTCAGCGTGTGCCCTGCAGACCCCTGGCAGTGTACTTTGACAGTTGCCACTCATATCTGGTGTCTCTATAGCGTGCTTTTACAAAGAAAAAAAATGTTTTCCAGTGTAAGCTAATAGCAGTCAGTGTCCTTAAAGCGGGTGTGTCAGGCCTTCAGCGTGTGCCCTGCAGACCCCTGGCAGTGTACTTTGACAGTTGCCACTCATATCTGGTGTCTCTATAGCGTGCATTTACAAAGAAAAAAAGTTTTCCAGTGTAAGCTAATAGCAGTCAGTGTCCTTAAAGCGGGTGTGTCAGGCCTTCAGTTTGTGCCCTGCAGACCCCTGGCAGTGTACTTTGACAGTTGCCACTCATATCTGGTGTCTCTATAGCGTGCTTTTACAAAGAAAACAAGTTTTCCAGTGTAAGCTAATAGCAGTCAGTGTCCTTAAAGCGGGTGTGTCAAGCCTTCAGCGTGTGCTCTGCAGACCCCTGGCAGTGTACTTTGACAGTTGCCACTCATATCTGGTGTCTCTATAGCGTGATTTTACAAAGAAAAAAAGATTTCCAGTGTAAGCTAATAGCAGTCAGTGTCCTTAAAGCGGGTGTGTCAGGCCTTCAGTGTGTGCCCTGCAGACCCCTGGCAGTGTACTTTGACAGTTGCCATTCATATCCGGTGTCTTTATAGCGTGCTTTTACAAAGAAAAAAGTTTTCAAGTGTAAGCTAATAGCAGTCAGTGTCCTTAAAGCTGGTGTGTCAGGCCTTCAGCGTGTGCCCTGCAGACCCCTGGCAGTGTACTTTGACAGTTGCCACTCATATCTGGTGTCTCTATAGCGTGCATTTACAAAGAAAAAAAGTTTTCCAGTGTAAGCTAATAGCAGTCAGTGTCCTTAAAGCGGGTGTGTCAGGCCTTCAGTTTGTGCCCTGCAGACCCCTGGCAGTGTACTTTGACAGTTGCCACTCATATCTGGTGTCTCTATAGCGTGCTTTTACAAAGAAAACAAGTTTTCCAGTGTAAGCTAATAGCAGTCAGTGTCCTTAAAGCTGGTGTGTCAGGCCTTCAGCGTGTGCCCTGCAGACCCCTGGCAGTGTACTTTGACAGTTGCCACTCATATCTGGTGTCTCTATAGCGTGCATTTACAAAGAAAAAAAGTTTTCCAGTGTAAGCTAATAGCAGTCAGTGTCCTTAAAGCGGGTGTGTCAAGCCTTCAGCGTGTGCTCTGCAGACCCCTGGCAGTGTACTTTGACAGTTGCCACTCATATCTGGTGTCTCTAAAGCGTGCTTTTACAAAGAAAAAAAGATTTCCAGTGTAAGCTAATAGCAGTCAGTGTCCTTAAAGCGGGTGTGTCAGGCCTTCAGCGTGTGCCCTGCAGACCCCTGGCAGTGTACTTTGACAGTTGCCACTCATATCTGGTGTCTCTATAGCGTGCTTTTACAAAGAAAAAAAATGTTTTCCAGTGTAAGCTAATAGCAGTCAGTGTCCTTAAAGCGGGTGTGTCAGGCCTTCAGCGTGTGCCTTGCAGAGTCCTGGCAGTGTACTTTGACAGTTGCCACTCATATCTGGTGTCTCTATAGCGTGCTTTTACAAAGAAAAAAGTTTTCAAGTGTAAGCGAATAGCAGTCAGTGTCCTTAAAACGGGTCTGTCAGGCCTTCAGCGTGTGCTCTGCAGACCCCTAGCAGTGTACTTTGACAGTGGCCACTGATATCTGGTGTCTCTATAGCGTGCTTTTACAAAGAAAATAAGTTTTCCAGTGTAAGCTAATAGAAGTCAGTGTCCTTAAAGCGGGTGTGTCAGGCCTTCAGCGTGTGCCCTGCAGACCCCTGGCAGTGTACTTTGACAGTTGCCACTCATATCTGGTGTCTCTATAGCGTGCTTTTACAAAGAAAAAAAGTTTTCCAGTGTAAGCTAATAGCAGTCAGTGTCCTTAAAGCTGGTGTGTCAGGCCTTCAGCGTGTGCCCTGCAGACCCCTGGCAGTGTACTTTGACAGTTGCCACTCATATCTGGTGTCTCTATAGCGTGCATTTACAAAGAAAAAAAGTTCTCCAGTGTAAGCTAATAGCAGTCAGTGTCCTTAAAGCGGGTGTGTCAGGCCTTCAGTTTGTGCCCTGCAGACCCCTAGCAGTGTACTTTGACAGTGGCCAATGATAACTGGTGTCTCTATAGCGTGCTTTTAAAAAGAAAACAAGTTTTCCAGTGTAAGCTAATAGCAGTCAGTGTCCTTAAAGCGGGTGTGTCAGGCCTTCAGCGTGTGCCCTGCAGACCCCTGGCAGTGTACTTTGACAGTTGCCACTCATATCTGGTGTCTCTATAGCGTGCTTTTATAAAGAAAAAAAGATTTCCAGTGAAAGCTAATAGCAGTCAGTGTCCTTAAAGCGGGTGTGTCAGGCCTTCAGCGTGTGCCCTGCAGAGCCATGGCAGTGTACTTTGACAGTGGCCACTGATAACTGGTGTCTCTATTGCGTGTTTTTAAAAAGAAAACAAGTTTTCCAGTGTAAGCTAATAGCAGTCAGTGTCCTTAAAGCGGTGTGTCAGGCCTTCAGCGTGTGCCCTGCAGACCCCTGGCAGTGTACTTTGACAGTTGCCACTCATATCTGGTGTCTCTATAGCGTGCTTTTACAAAGAAAAAAAATGTTTTCTTGTGTAAGCTAATAGCAGTCAGTGTCCTTAAAGCGGGTGTGTCAGGCCTTCAGCGTGTGCCTTGCAGAGTCCTGGCAGTGTACTTTGACAGTTGCCACTCATATCTGGTGTCTCTATAGCGTGCTTTTACAAAGAAAAAAGTTTTCAAGTGTAAGCTAATAGCAGTCAGTGTCCTTAAAACGGGTCTGTCAGGCCTTCAGCGTGTGCTCTGCAGACCCCTAGCAGTGTACTTTGACAGTGGCCACTGATATCTGGTGTCTCTATAGCGTGCTTTTACAAAGAAAATAAGTTTTCCAGTGTAAGCTAATAGAAGTCAGTGTCCTTAAAGCGGGTGTGTCAGGCCTTCAGCATGTTCCCTGCAGACCCCTGGCAGTGTACTTTGACAGTTGCCACTCATATCTGGTGTCTCTATAGCGTGCTTTTACAATGAAAAAATGTTTTACAGTGCAAGCTAATAGCAGTCAGTGTTCTTAAAGCGGGTGTGTCAGGCCTTCAGCGTTTGCCCTGCAGGCCCCTGGCAGTGTACTTTGACAGTTGGCACTCATATCTGGTGTCTCTATAGCGTGCAGTTACAAAGAAAAAAAGTTTTCCAGTGTAAACTAATAGCAGTCAGTGTCCTTAAAGCGGGTGTGTCAGGCCTTCAACGTGTGCCCTGCAGACCCCTGGCAGTGTACTTTGACAGTTGCCACTCATATCTGGTGTCTCTATAGCGTGCTTGTACAAAGAAATAAAGTTTTCCAGTGTAAGCTAATAGCAGTCAGCGTCCTAAAGCGGGTGTGTCAGGCCTTCAGCGTGTGCCCTGCAGACCCCTGGCAGTGTACTTTGACAGTTGCCATTCATATCTGGTGTCTCTATAGCGTGCTTTTACAAAGAAAAAAGTTTTCAAGTGTAAGCTAATAGCAGTCAGTGTCCTTAAAGCTGGTGTGTCAGGCCTTCAGCGTGTGCCCTGCAGACCCCTGGCAGTGTACTTTGACAGTTGCCACTCATATCTGGTGTCTCTATAGCGTGCATTTACAAAGAAAAAAAGTTTTCCAGTGTAAGCTAATAGCAGTCAGTGTCCTTAAAGCGGGTGTGTCAGGCCTTCAGTTTGTGCCCTGCAGACCCCTGGCAGTGTACTTTGACAGTTGCCACTCATATCTGGTGTCTCTATAGCGTGCTTTTACAAAGAAAACAAGTTTTCCAGTGTAAGCTAATAGCAGTCAGTGTCCTTAAAGCGGGTGTGTCAAGCCTTCAGCGTGTGCTCTGCAGACCCCTGGCAGTGTACTTTGACAGTTGCCACTCATATCTGGTGTCTCTATAGCGTGATTTTACAAAGAAAAAAAGATTTCCAGTGTAAGCTAATAGCAGTCAGTGTCCTTAAAGCGGGTGTGTCAGGCCTTCAGTGTGTGCCCTGCAGACCCCTGGCAGTGTACTTTGACAGTTGCCATTCATATCCGGTGTCTTTATAGCGTGCTTTTACAAAGAAAAAAGTTTTCAAGTGTAAGCTAATAGCAGTCAGTGTCCTTAAAGCTGGTGTGTCAGGCCTTCAGCGTGTGCCCTGCAGACCCCTGGCAGTGTACTTTGACAGTTGCCACTCATATCTGGTGTCTCTATAGCGTGCATTTACAAAGAAAAAAAGTTTTCCAGTGTAAGCTAATAGCAGTCAGTGTCCTTAAAGCGGGTGTGTCAGGCCTTCAGTTTGTGCCCTGCAGACCCCTGGCAGTGTACTTTGACAGTTGCCACTCATATCTGGTGTCTCTATAGCGTGCTTTTACAAAGAAAACAAGTTTTCCAGTGTAAGCTAATAGCAGTCAGTGTCCTTAAAGCTGGTGTGTCAGGCCTTCAGCGTGTGCCCTGCAGACCCCTGGCAGTGTACTTTGACAGTTGCCACTCATATCTGGTGTCTCTATAGCGTGCATTTACAAAGAAAAAAAGTTTTCCAGTGTAAGCTAATAGCAGTCAGTGTCCTTAAAGCGGGTGTGTCAAGCCTTCAGCGTGTGCTCTGCAGACCCCTGGCAGTGTACTTTGACAGTTGCCACTCATATCTGGTGTCTCTAAAGCGTGCTTTTACAAAGAAAAAAAGATTTCCAGTGTAAGCTAATAGCAGTCAGTGTCCTTAAAGCGGGTGTGTCAGGCCTTCAGCGTGTGCCCTGCAGACCCCTGGCAGTGTACTTTGACAGTTGCCACTCATATCTGGTGTCTCTATAGCGTGCTTTTACAAAGAAAAAAAATGTTTTCCAGTGTAAGCTAATAGCAGTCAGTGTCCTTAAAGCGGGTGTGTCAGGCCTTCAGCGTGTGCCTTGCAGAGTCCTGGCAGTGTACTTTGACAGTTGCCACTCATATCTGGTGTCTCTATAGCGTGCTTTTACAAAGAAAAAAGTTTTCAAGTGTAAGCGAATAGCAGTCAGTGTCCTTAAAACGGGTCTGTCAGGCCTTCAGCGTGTGCTCTGCAGACCCCTAGCAGTGTACTTTGACAGTGGCCACTGATATCTGGTGTCTCTATAGCGTGCTTTTACAAAGAAAATAAGTTTTCCAGTGTAAGCTAATAGAAGTCAGTGTCCTTAAAGCGGGTGTGTCAGGCCTTCAGCGTGTGCCCTGCAGACCCCTGGCAGTGTACTTTAACAGTTGCCACTCATAACTGGTGTCTCTATAGCGTGCTTTTACAATGAAAAAAAGTTTTACAGTGCAAGCTAATAGCAGTCAGTGTCCTTAAAACGGGTGTGTCAGGCCTTCAGCGTGTGCTCTGCAGACCCCTGGCAGTGTACTTTGACAGTTGCCACTGATATCTGGTGTCTCTATAGTGTGCTTTTACAAAGAAAACAAGTTTTCAAGTGTAAGCTAATAGCAGTCAGTGTCCTTAAAGCGGGTGTGTCAGGCCTTCAGCGTGTGCCCTGCAGACCCCTGGCAGTGTACTTTGTCAGTTGCCACTCATATCTGGTGTCTGTATAGCGTGCATTTACAAAGAAAAAAAGTTTTCCAGTGTAATCTAATAGCAGTCAGTGTCCTTAAAGTGGGTGTGTCAGGCCTTCAGCGTGTGCCCTGCAGACCCCTGGCAGTGTACTTTGACAGTTGCCACTCATATCTGCTGTCTCTATAGCGTGCATTTACAAAGAAAAAAAGTTTTCCAGTGTAAGCTAATAGCAGTCAGTGTCCTTAAAGCGGGTGTGTCAGGCCTTCAGTGTGTGCTCTGCAGACCCCTGGCAGTGTACTTTGACAGTTGCCACTCATATCTGGTGTCTCTATAGCGTGCTTTTACAAAGAAAAAAGTTTTCCAGTGTAAGCTAATAGCAGTCAGTGTCCTTAAAGCGGAGTGTCAGGCCTTCAGCGTGTGGCCTGCAGACCCCTGGCAGTGTACTTTGACAGTTGCCACTCATATCTGGTGTCTCTATAGCGTGATTTTACAAAGAAAAAAAGATTTCCAGTGTAAGCTAATAGCAGTCAGTGTCCTTAAAGCGGGTGTGTCAGGCCTTCAGCGTGTGCCCTGCAGAGCCATGGCAGTGTACTTTGACAGTTGGCACTCATATCTGGTGTCTCTATAGCGTGCTTTTACAAAAAAAAAAAATTTCAAGTGTAAGCTAATATCAGTCAGTGTCCATAAAACGGGTGTGTCAGGCCTTCAGCGTGAGCTCTGCAGACCCCTAGCAGTGTACTTTGACAGTGGCCACTGATAACTGGTGTCTCTATTGCGTGTTTTTAAAAAGAAAACAAGTTTTCCAGTGTAAGCTAATAGCAGTCAGTGTCCTTAAAGCGGGTGTGTCAGGCCTTCAGCGTGTGCCCTGCAGACCCCTGGCATTGTACTTTGACAGTTGCCACTCATATCTGGTGTCTCTATAGCGTGCTTTTACAAAGAAAAAAAGTTTTCAAGTGCAAGCTAATAGCAGTCAGTGTCCTTAAAACGGGTCTGACAGGCCTTCAGCGTGTGCTCTGCAGACCCCTAGCAGTGTACTTTGACAGTGGCCACTGATATCTGGTGTCTCTATAGCGTGCTTTTACAAAGAAAATACGTTTTCCAGTGTAAGCTAATAGAAGTCAGTGTCCTTAAAGCGGGCGTGTCAGGCCTTCAGCGTAGGCCCTGCAGACCCCTGGCAGTGTACTTTGACAGTTGCCACTCATATCTGGTGTCTCTATAGCGTGCTTTTACAAAGAAAAAAAGTTTTCCAGTGTAAGCTAATAGCAGTCAGTGTCCTTAAAGCTGGTGTGTCAGGCCTTCAGCGTGTGCCCTGCAGACCCCTGGCAGTGTACTTTGACAGTTGCCACTCATATCTGGTGTCTCTATAGCGTGCATTTACAAAGAAAAAAAGTTCTCCAGTGTAAGCTAATAGCAGTCAGTGTCCTTAAAGCGGGTGTGTCAGGCCTTCAGTTTGTGCCCTGCAGACCCCTGGCAGTGTACTTTGACCGTTGCCACTCATATCTGGTGTCTCTATAGCGTGCTTTTACAAAGAAAAAAAGTTTTCCAGTGTAAGCTAATAGCAGTCAGTGTCCTTAAAGCGGGTGTGTCAGGCCTTCAGCGTGTGGCCTGCAGACCCCTGGCAGTGTACTTTGACAGTTGCCACTCATATCTGGTGTCTCTATAGCGTGCTTTTACAAAGAAAAAAAGATTTCCAGTGTAAGCTAATAGCAGTCAGTGTCCTTAAAGCGGGTGTGTCAGGCCTTCAGCGTGTGCCCTGCAGACCCCTGGCAGTGTACTTTGACAGTTACCACTCATATCTGGTGTCTCTATAGCGTGCTTTTACAAAGAAAGAAGTTTTCCAGTGTAAGCTAATAGCAGTCAGTGTCCTTAAAGCGGTGTGTCAGGCCTTCAGCGTGTGGCCTGCAGACCCCTGGCAGTGTACTTTGACAGTTGCCACTCATATCTGGTGTCTCTATAGCGTGATTTTACAAAGAAAAAAAGTTTTCAAGTGTAAGCTAATATCAGTCAGTGTCCATAAAACGGGTATGTCAGGCCTTCAGCGTGAGCTCTGCAGACCCCTAGCAGTGTACTTTGACAGTGGTCACTGATAACTGGTGTCTCTATTGCGTGTTTTTAAAAAGAAAACAAGTTTTCCAGTGTAAGCTAATAGCAGTCAGTGTCCTTAAAGCGGGTGTGTCAGGCCTTCAGCGTGTGCCCTGCAGACCCCTGGCAGTGTTATTTGACAGTTGCCACTCATATCTGGTGTCTCTATAGCGTGCTTTTACAAAGAAAAAAAATGTTTTCCAGTGTAAGCTAATAGCAGTCAGTGTCCTTAAAGCGGGTGTGTCAGGCCTTCAGCGTGTGCCTTGCAGAGTCCTGACAGTGTACTTTGACAGTTGGCACTCATATCTGGTGTCACTATAGCGTGCTTTTACAAAGAAAAAAGTTTTCAAGTGTAAGCTAATAGCAGTCAGTGTCCTTAAAACGGGTCTGTCAGGCCTTCAGCGTGTGCCCTGCAGACCCCTGGCAGTGTACTTTGACAGTTGCCACTCATATCTGGTGTCTCTATAGCGTGCTTTTACAATGAAAAAAAGTTTTACAGTGCAAGCTAATAGCAGTCAGTGTCCTTAAAACGGGTGTGTCAGGCCTTCAGCGTGTGCTCTGCAGACCCCTGGCAGTGTACTTTGACAGTTGCCACTGATATCTGGTGTCTCTATAGTGTGCTTTTACAAAGAAAACAAGTTTTCAAGTGTAAGCTAATAGCAGTCAGTGTCCTTAAAGCGGGTGTGTCAGGCCTTCAGCGTGTGCCCTGCAGACCCCTGGCAGTGTACTTTGTCAGTTGCCACTCATATCTGGTGTCTCTATAGCGTGCATTTACAAAGAAAAAAAGTTTTCCAGTGTAATCTAATAGCAGTCAGTGTCCTTAAAGTGGGTGTGTCAGGCCTTCAGCGTGTGCCCTGCAGACCCCTGGCAGTGTACTTTGACAGTTGCCACTCATATCTGGTGTCTCTATAGCGTGCATTTACAAAGAAAAAAAGTTTTCCAGTGTAAGCTAATAGCAGTCAGTGTCCTTAAAGCGGGTGTGTCAGGCCTTCAGTGTGTGCTCTGCAGACCCCTGGCAGTGTACTTTGACAGTTGCCACTCATATCTGGTGTCTCTATAGCGTGCTTTTACAAAGAAAAAAGTTTTCCAGTGTAAGCTAATAGCAGTCAGTGTCCTTAAAGCGGAGTGTCAGGCCTTCAGCGTGTGGCCTGCAGACCCCTGGCAGTGTACTTTGACAGTTGCCACTCATATCTGGTGTCTCTATAGCGTGATTTTACAAAGAAAAAAAGATTTCCAGTGTAAGCTAATAGCAGTCAGTGTCCTTAAAGCGGGTGTGTCAGGCCTTTAGCGTGTGACCTGCAGAGCCATGGCAGTGTACTTTGACAGTTGGCACTCATATCTGGTGTCTCTATAGCGTGCTTTTAGAAAAAAAAAATTTTTCAAGTGTAAGCTAATATCAGTCAGTGTCCATAAAACGAGTGTGTCAGGCCTTCAGCGTGAGCTCTGCAGACCCCTAGCAGTGTACTTTGACAGTGGCCACTGATAACTGGTGTCTCTATTGCGTGTTTTTAAAAAGAAAACAAGTTTTCCAGTGTAAGCTAAAAGCAGTCAGTGTCCTTAAAGCGGTTGTGTCAGGCCTTCAGCGTGTGCCCTGCAGACCCCTGGCAGTGTACTTTGACAGTTGCCACTCATATCTGGTGTCTCTATAGCGTGCTTTTACAAAGAAAAAAAATGTTTTCTTGTGTAAGCTAATAGCAGTCAGTGTCCTTAAAGCGGGTGTGTCAGGCCTTCAGCGTGTGCCTTGCAGATTCCTGGCAGTGTACTTTGACAGGTGCCACTCATATCTGGTGTCTCTATAGCATGCTTTTACAAAGAAAAAAGTTTTCAAGTGTAAGCTAATAGCAGTCAGTGTCCTTAAAACGGGTCTGTCAGGCCTTCAGCGTGTGCTCTGCAGACCCCTAGCAGTGTACTTTGACAGTGGCCACTGATATCTGGTGTCTCTATAGCGTGCTTTTACAAAGAAAATACGTTTTCCAGTGTAAGCTAATAGAAGTCAGTGTCCTTAAAGCGGGTGTGTCAGGCCTTCAGCGTGTGCCCTGCAGACCCCTGGCAGTGTACTTTGACAGTTGCCACTCATATCTGGTGTCTCTATAGCGTGCTTTTACAATGAAAAAAAGTTTTACAGTGCAAGCTAATAGCAGTCAGTGTCCTTAAAACGGGTGTGTCAGGCCTTCAGCGTGTGCTCTGCAGACCCCTGGCAGTGTACTTTGACAGTTGCCACTGATATCTGGTGTCTCTATAGTGTGCTTTTACAAAGAAAACAAGTTTTCCAGTGAAAGCTAATAGCAGTCAGTGTCCTTAAAGCGGTTGTGTCAGGCCTTCAGCGTGTGCCCTGCAGACCCCTGGCAGTGTACTTTGACAGTTGCCACTCATATCTGGTGTCTCTATAGCGTGCTTTTACAAAGAAAAAAGTTTTCTTGTGAAAGCTAATAGCAGTCAGTGTCCTTAAAGCGGGTGTGTCAGGCCTTCAGTGTATGCCCTGCAGACCCCTGGCAGTGTACTTTGACAGTTGCCACTCATATCCGGTGTCTTTATAGCGTGCTTTTACAAAGAAAAAAGTTTTCAAGTGTAAGTTAATAGCAGTCAGTGTCCTTAAAGCGGGCGTGTCAGGCCTTCAGCGTAGGCCCTGCAGAGCCCTGGCAGTGTACTTTGACAGTTGCCACTCATATCTGGTGTCTCTATAGCGTGCTTTTACAAAGAAAAAAATGTTTTCCAGTGTAAGCTAATAGCAGTCAGTGTCCTTAAAGCGGGTATGTCAGGCCTTCAGCGTGTGCCCTGCAGAGTCCTGGCAGTGTACTTTGACAGTTGCCACTCATATCTGGTGTCTCTATAGCGTGCTTTTACAAAGAAAAAAAGTTTTCCAGTGTAAGCTAATAGCAGTCAATGTCCTTAAAGCGGGTGTGTCAGGCCTTCAGCGTGTGCCCTGCAGACCCCTGGCAGTGTACTTTGACAGTTGCCACTCATATCTGGTTTCTCTAGCCTGCTTTTACAAAGAAAGAAGTTTTCCAGTGTAAGCTAATAGCAGTCAGTGTCCTTAAAGCGGTGTGTCAGGCCTTCAGCGTGTGGCCTGCAGACCCCTGGCAGTGTACTTTGACAGTTGCCACTCATATCTGGTGTCTCTATAGCGTGATTTTACAAAGAAAAAAAGTTTTCAAGTGTAAGCTAATATCAGTCAGTGTCCATAAAACGGGTGTGTCAGGCCTTCAGCGTGAGCTCTGCAGACCCCTAGCAGTGTACTTTGACAGTGGCCACTGATAACTGGTGTCTCTATTGCGTGTTTTTAAAAAGAAAACAAGTTTTCCAGTGTAAGCTAATAGCAGTCAGTGTCCTTAAAGCGGGTGTGTCAGGCCTTCAGCGTGTGCCCTGCAGACCCCTGGCAGTGTACTTTGACAGTTGCCACTCATATCTGGTGTCTCTATAGCGTGCTTTTACAAAGAAAAAAAATGTTTTCCAGTGTAAGCTAATAGCAGTCAGTGTCCTTAAAGCGGGTGTGTCAGGCCTTCAGCGTGTGCCTTGCAGAGTCCTGACAGTGTACTTTGACAGTTGCCACTCATATCTGGTGTCTCTATAGCGTGCTTTTACAAAGAAAAAAGTTTTCAAGTGTAAGCTAATAGCAGTCAGTGTCCTTAAAACGGGTCTGTCAGGCCTTCAGCGTGTGCCCTGCAGACCCCTGGCAGTGTACTTTGACAGTTGCCACTCATATCTGGTGTCTCTATAGCGTGCTTTTACAATGAAAAAAAGTTTTACAGTGCAAGCTAATAGCAGTCAGTGTCCTTAAAACGGGTGTGTCAGGCCTTCAGCGTGTGCTCTGCAGACCCCTGGCAGTGTACTTTGACAGTTGCCACTGATATCTGGTGTCTCTATAGTGTGCTTTTACAAAGAAAACAAGTTTTCAAGTGTAAGCTAATAGCAGTCAGTGTCCTTAAAGCGGGTGTGTCAGGCCTTCAGCGTGTGCCCTGCAGACCCCTGGCAGTGTACTTTGTCAGTTGCCACTCATATCTGGTGTCTCTATAGCGTGCATTTACAAAGAAAAAAAGTTTTCCAGTGTAATCTAATAGCAGTCAGTGTCCTTAAAGTGGGTGTGTCAGGCCTTCAGCGTGTGCCCTGCAGACCCCTGGCAGTGTACTTTGACAGTTGCCACTCATATCTGGTGTCTCTATAGCGTGCATTTACAAAGAAAAAAAGTTTTCCAGTGTAAGCTAATAGCAGTCAGTGTCCTTAAAGCGGGTGTGTCAGGCCTTCAGTGTGTGCTCTGCAGACCCCTGGCAGTGTACTTTGACAGTTGCCACTCATATCTGGTGTCTCTATAGCGTGCTTTTACAAAGAAAAAAGTTTTCCAGTGTAAGCTAATAGCAGTCAGTGTCTTTAAAGCGGAGTGTCAGGCCTTCAGCGTGTGGCCTGCAGACCCCTGGCAGTGTACTTTGACAGTTGCCACTCATATCTGGTGTCTCTATAGCGTGATTTTACAAAGAAAAAAAGATTTCCAGTGTAAGCTAATAGCAGTCAGTGTCCTTAAAGCGGGTGTGTCAGGCCTTCAGCGTGTGCCCTGCAGAGCCATGGCAGTGTACTTTGACAGTTGGCACTCATATCTGGTGTCTCTATAGCGTGCTTTTAGAAAAAAAATTTTTTTCAAGTGTAAGCTAATATCAGTCAGTGTCCATAAAACGAGTGTGTCAGGCCTTCAGCGTGAGCTCTGCAGACCCCTAGCAGTGTACTTTGACAGTGGCCACTGATAACTGGTGTCTCTATTGCGTGTTTTTAAAAAGAAAACAAGTTTTCCAGTGTAAGCTAAAAGCAGTCAGTGTCCTTAAAGCGGTTGTGTCAGGCCTTCAGCGTGTGCCCTGCAGACCCCTGGCAGTGTACTTTGACAGTTGCCACTCATATCTGGTGTCTCTATAGCGTGCTTTTACAAAGAAAAAAGTTTTCCAGTGTAAGCTAATAGCAGTCAGTGTCCTTAAAGCGGAGTGTCAGGCCTTCAGCGTGTGGCCTGCAGACCCCTGGCAGTGTACTTTGACAGTTGCCACTCATATCTGGTGTCTCTATAGCGTGATTTTACAAAGAAAAAAAGATTTCCAGTGTAAGCTAATAGCAGTCAGTGTCCTTAAAGCGGGTGTGTCAGGCCTTCAGCGTGTGCCCTGCAGAGCCATGGCAGTGTACTTTGACAGTTGGCACTCATATCTGGTGTCTCTATAGCGTGCTTTTACAAAAAAAAAAAATTTCAAGTGTAAGCTAATATCAGTCAGTGTCCATAAAACGGGTGTGTCAGGCCTTCAGCGTGAGCTCTGCAGACCCCTAGCAGTGTACTTTGACAGTGGCCACTGATAACTGGTGTCTCTATTGCGTGTTTTTAAAAAGAAAACAAGTTTTCCAGTGTAAGCTAATAGCAGTCAGTGTCCTTAAAGCGGGTGTGTCAGGCCTTCAGCGTGTGCCCTGCAGACCCCTGGCAGTGTACTTTGACAGTTGCCACTCATATCTGGTGTCTCTATAGCGTGCTTTTACAAAGAAAAAAAATGTTTTCTTGTGTAAGCTAATAGCAGTCAGTGTCCTTAAAGCGGGTGTGTCAGGCCTTCAGCGTGTGCCTTGCAGAGTCCTGGCATTGTACTTTGACAGTTGCCACTCATATCTGGTGTCTCTATAGCGTGCTTTTACAAAGAAAAAAGTTTTCAAGTGCAAGCTAATAGCAGTCAGTGTCCTTAAAACGGGTCTGACAGGCCTTCAGCGTGTGCTCTGCAGACCCCTAGCAGTGTACTTTGACAGTGGCCACTGATATCTGGTGTCTCTATAGCGTGCTTTTACAAAGAAAATACGTTTTCCAGTGTAAGCTAATAGAAGTCAGTGTCCTTAAAGCGGGCGTGTCAGGCCTTCAGCGTAGGCCCTGCAGACCCCTGGCAGTGTACTTTGACAGTTGCCACTCATATCTGGTGTCTCTATAGCGTGCTTTTACAAAGAAAAAAAGTTTTCCAGTGTAAGCTAATAGCAGTCAGTGTCCTTAAAGCTGGTGTGTCAGGCCTTCAGCGTGTGCCCTGCAGACCCCTGGCAGTGTACTTTGACAGTTGAAACTCATATCTGGTGTCTCTATAGCGTGCATTTACAAAGAAAAAAAGTTCTCCAGTGTAAGCTAATAGCAGTCAGTGTCCTTAAAGCGGGTGTGTCAGGCCTTCAGTTTGTGCCCTGCAGACCCCTGGCAGTGTACTTTGACCGTTGCCACTCATATCTGGTGTCTCTATAGCGTGCTTTTACAAAGAAAAAACGTTTTCCAGTGTAAGCTAATAGCAGTCAGTGTCCTTAAAGCGGGTGTGTCAGGCCTTCAGCGTGTGGCCTGCAGACCCCTGGCAGTGTACTTTGACAGTTGCCACTCATATCTGGTGTCTCTATAGCGTGCTTTTACAAAGAAAAAAAGATTTCCAGTGTAAGCTAATAGCAGTCAGTGTCCTTAAAGCGGGTGTGTCAGGCCTTCAGCGTGTGCCCTGCAGAGCCATGGCAGTGTACTTTGACAGTTGGCACTCATATCTGGTGTCTCTATAGCGTGCTTTTACAAAAAAAAATTTTTTCAAGTGTAAGCTAATATCAGTCAGTGTCCATAAAACGGGTGTGTCAGGCCTTCAGCGTGAGCTCTGCAGACCCCTAGCAGTGTACTTTGACAGTGGCCACTGATAACTGGTGTCTCTATAGCGTGCTTTTAAAAAGAAAACAAGTTTTCCAGTGTAAGCTAATAGCAGTCAGTGTCCTTAAAGCGGGTGTGTCAGGCCTTCAGCGTGTGCCCTGCAGACCCCTGGCAGTGTACTTTGACAGTTACCACTCATATCTGGTGTCTCTATAGCGTGCTTTTACAAAGAAAGAAGTTTTCCAGTGTAAGCTAATAGCAGTCAGTGTCCTTAAAGCGGTGTGTCAGGCCTTCAGCGTGTGGCCTGCAGACCCCTGGCAGTGTACTTTGACAGTTGCCACTCATATCTGGTGTCTCTATAGCGTGATTTTACAAAGAAAAAAAGTTTTCAAGTGTAAGCTAATATCAGTCAGTGTCCATAAAACGGGTATGTCAGGCCTTCAGCGTGAGCTCTGCAGACCCCTAGCAGTGTACTTTGACAGTGGTCACTGATAACTGGTGTCTCTATTGCGTGTTTTTAAAAAGAAAACAAGTTTTCCAGTGTAAGCTAATAGCAGTCAGTGTCCTTAAAGCGGGTGTGTCAGGCCTTCAGCGTGTGCCCTGCAGACCCCTGGCAGTGTACTTTGACAGTTGCCACTCATATCTGGTGTCTCTATAGCGTGCTTTTACAAAGAAAAAAAATGTTTTCCAGTGTAAGCTAATAGCAGTCAGTGTCCTTAAAGCGGGTGTGTCAGGCCTTCAGCGTGTGCCTTGCAGAGTCCTGACAGTGTACTTTGACAGTTGGCACTCATATCTGGTGTCACTATAGCGTGCTTTTACAAAGAAAAAAGTTTTCAAGTGTAAGCTAATAGCAGTCAGTGTCCTTAAAACGGGTCTGTCAGGCCTTCAGCGTGTGCCCTGCAGACCCCTGGCAGTGTACTTTGACAGTTGCCACTCATATCTGGTGTCTCTATAGCGTGCTTTTACAATGAAAAAAAGTTTTACAGTGCAAGCTAATAGCAGTCAGTGTCCTTAAAACGGGTGTGTCAGGCCTTCAGCGTGTGCTCTGCAGACCCCTGGCAGTGTACTTTGACAGTTGCCACTGATATCTGGTGTCTCTATAGTGTGCTTTTACAAAGAAAACAAGTTTTCAAGTGTAAGCTAATAGCAGTCAGTGTCCTTAAAGCGGGTGTGTCAGGCCTTCAGCGTGTGCCCTGCAGACCCCTGGCAGTGTACTTTGTCAGTTGCCACTCATATCTGGTGTCTCTATAGCGTGCATTTACAAAGAAAAAAAGTTTTCCAGTGTAATCTAATAGCAGTCAGTGTCCTTAAAGTGGGTGTGTCAGGCCTTCAGCGTGTGCCCTGCAGACCCCTGGCAGTGTACTTTGACAGTTGCCACTCATATCTGGTGTCTCTATAGCATGCATTTACAAAGAAAAAAAGTTTTCCAGTGTAAGCTAATAGCAGTCAGTGTCCTTAAAGCGGGTGTGTCAGGCCTTCAGTGTGTGCTCTGCAGACCCCTGGCAGTGTACTTTGACAGTTGCCACTCATATCTGGTGTCTCTATAGCGTGCTTTTACAAAGAAAAAAGTTTTCCAGTGTAAGCTAATAGCAGTCAGTGTCCTTAAAGCGGAGTGTCAGGCCTTCAGCGTGTGGCCTGCAGACCCCTGGCAGTGTACTTTGACAGTTGCCACTCATATCTGGTGTCTCTATAGCGTGATTTTACAAAGAAAAAAAGATTTCCAGTGTAAGCTAATAGCAGTCAGTGTCCTTAAAGCGGGTGTGTCAGGCCTTTAGCGTGTGACCTGCAGAGCCATGGCAGTGTACTTTGACAGTTGGCACTCATATCTGGTGTCTCTATAGCGTGCTTTTAGAAAAATTTTTTTTTTCAAGTGTAAGCTAATATCAGTCAGTGTCCATAAAACGAGTGTGTCAGGCCTTCAGCGTGAGCTCTGCAGACCCCTAGCAGTGTACTTTGACAGTGGCCACTGATAACTGGTGTCTCTATTGCGTGTTTTTAAAAAGAAAACAAGTTTTCCAGTGTAAGCTAAAAGCAGTCAGTGTCCTTAAAGCGGTTGTGTCAGGCCTTCAGCGTGTGCCCTGCAGACCCCTGGCAGTGTACTTTGACAGTTGCCACTCATATCTGGTGTCTCTATAGCGTGCTTTTACAAAGAAAAAAAATTTTTTCTTGTGTAAGCTAATAGCAGTCAGTGTCCTTAAAGCGGGTGTGTCAGGCCTTCAGCGTGTGCCTTGCAGAGTCCTGGCAGTGTACTTTGACAGGTGCCACTCATATCTGGTGTCTCTATAGCATGCTTTTACAAAGAAAAAAGTTTTCAAGTGTAAGCTAATAGCAGTCAGTGTCCTTAAAACGGGTCTGTCAGGCCTTCAGCGTGTGCTCTGCAGACCCCTAGCAGTGTACTTTGACAGTGGCCACTGATATCTGGTGTCTCTATAGCGTGCTTTTACAAAGAAAATACGTTTTCCAGTGTAAGCTAATAGAAGTCAGTGTCCTTAAAGCGGGTGTGTCAGGCCTTCAGCGTGTGCCCTGCAGACCCCTGGCAGTGTACTTTGACAGTTGCCACTCATATCTGGTGTCTCTATAGCGTGCTTTTACAATGAAAAAAAGTTTTACAGTGCAAGCTAATAGCAGTCAGTGTCCTTAAAACGGGTGTGTCAGGCCTTCAGCGTGTGCTCTGCAGACCCCTGGCAGTGTACTTTGACAGTTGCCACTGATATCTAGTGTCTCTATAGTGTGCTTTTACAAAGAAAACAAGTTTTCCAGTGAAAGCTAATAGCAGTCAGTGTCCTTAAAGCGGTTGTGTCAGGCCTTCAGCGTGTGCCCTGCAGACCCCTGGCAGTGTACTTTGACAGTTGCCACTCATATCTGGTGTCTCTATAGCGTGCTTTTACAAAGAAAAAAAGTTTTCTTGTGAAAGCTAATAGCAGTCAGTGTCCTTAAAGCGGGTGTGTCAGGCCTTCAGTGTATGCCCTGCAGACCCCTGGGAGTGTACTTTGACAGTTGCCACTCATATCCGGTGTCTTTATAGCGTGCTTTTACAAAGAAAAAAGTTTTCAAGTGTAAGTTAATAGCAGTCAGTGTCCTTAAAGCGGGCGTGTCAGGCCTTCAGCGTAGGCCCTGCAGAGCCCTGGCAGTGTACTTTGACAGTTGCCACTCATATCTGGTGTCTCTATAGCGTGCTTTTACAAAGAAAAAAATGTTTTCCAGTGCAAGCTAATAGCAGTCAGTGTCCTTAAAGCGGGTATGTCAGGCCTTCAGCGTGTGCCCTGCAGAGTCCTGGCAGTGTACTTTGACAGTTGCCACTCATATCTGGTGTCTCTATAGCGTGCTTTTACAAAGAAAAAAAGTTTTCCAGTGTAAGCTAATAGCAGTCAATGTCCTTAAAGCGGGTGTGTCAGGCCTTCAGCGTGTGCCCTGCAGACCCCTGGCAGTGTACTTTGACAGTTGCCACTCATATCTGGTTTCTCTAGCCTGCTTTTACAAAGAAAGAAGTTTTCCAGTGTAAGCTAATAGCAGTCAGTGTCCTTAAAGCGGTGTGTCAGGCCTTCAGCGTGTGGCCTGCAGACCCCTGGCAGTGTACTTTGACAGTTGCCACTCATATCTGGTGTCTCTATAGCGTGATTTTACAAAGAAAAAAAGTTTTCAAGTGTAAGCTAATATCAGTCAGTGTCCATAAAACGGGTGTGTCAGGCCTTCAGCGTGAGCTCTGCAGACCCCTAGCAGTGTACTTTGACAGTGGCCACTGATAACTGGTGTCTCTATTGCGTGTTTTTAAAAAGAAAACAAGTTTTCCAGTGTAAGCTAATAGCAGTCAGTGTCCTTAAAGCGGGTGTGTCAGGCCTTCAGCGTGTGCCCTGCAGACCCCTGGCAGTGTACTTTGACAGTTGCCACTCATATCTGGTGTCTCTATAGCGTGCTTTTACAAAGAAAAAAAATGTTTTCCAGTGTAAGCTAATAGCAGTCAGTGTCCTTAAAGCGGGTGTGTCAGGCCTTCAGCGTGTGCCTTGCAGAGTCCTGACAGTGTACTTTGACAGTTGCCACTCATATCTGGTGTCTCTATAGCGTGCTTTTACAAAGAAAAAAGTTTTCAAGTGTAAGCTAATAGCAGTCAGTGTCCTTAAAACGGGTCTGTCAGGCCTTCAGCGTGTGCCCTGCAGACCCCTGGCAGTGTACTTTGACAGTTGCCACTCATATCTGGTGTCTCTATAGCGTGCTTTTACAATGAAAAAAAGTTTTACAGTGCAAGCTAATAGCAGTCAGTGTCCTTAAAACGGGTGTGTCAGGCCTTCAGCGTGTGCTCTGCAGACCCCTGGCAGTGTACTTTGACAGTTGCCACTGATATCTGGTGTCTCTATAGTGTGCTTTTACAAAGAAAACAAGTTTTCAAGTGTAAGCTAATAGCAGTCAGTGTCCTTAAAGCGGGTGTGTCAGGCCTTCAGCGTGTGCCCTGCAGACCCCTGGCAGTGTACTTTGTCAGTTGCCACTCATATCTGGTGTCTCTATAGCGTGCATTTACAAAGAAAAAAAGTTTTCCAGTGTAATCTAATAGCAGTCAGTGTCCTTAAAGTGGGTGTGTCAGGCCTTCAGCGTGTGCCCTGCAGACCCCTGGCAGTGTACTTTGACAGTTGCCACTCATATCTGGTGTCTCTATAGCGTGCATTTACAAAGAAAAAAAGTTTTCCAGTGTAAGCTAATAGCAGTCAGTGTCCTTAAAGCGGGTGTGTCAGGCCTTCAGTGTGTGCTCTGCAGACCCCTGGCAGTGTACTTTGACAGTTGCCACTCATATCTGGTGTCTCTATAGCGTGCTTTTACAAAGAAAAAAGTTTTCCAGTGTAAGCTAATAGCAGTCAGTGTCCTTAAAGCGGAGTGTCAGGCCTTCAGCGTGTGGCCTGCAGACCCCTGGCAGTGTACTTTGACAGTTGCCACTCATATCTGGTGTCTCTATAGCGTGATTTTACAAAGAAAAAAAGATTTCCAGTGTAAGCTAATAGCAGTCAGTGTCCTTAAAGCGGGTGTGTCAGGCCTTCAGCGTGTGCCCTGCAGAGCCATGGCAGTGTACTTTGACAGTTGGCACTCATATCTGGTGTCTCTATAGCGTGCTTTTAGAAAAAAAATTTTTTTCAAGTGTAAGCTAATATCAGTCAGTGTCCATAAAACGAGTGTGTCAGGCCTTCAGCGTGAGCTCTGCAGACCCCTAGCAGTGTACTTTGACAGTGGCCACTGATAACTGGTGTCTCTATTGCGTGTTTTTAAAAAGAAAACAAGTTTTCCAGTGTAAGCTAAAAGCAGTCAGTGTCCTTAAAGCGGGTGTGTCAGGCCTTCAGCGTGTGCCCTGCAGACCCCTGGCAGTGTACTTTGACAGTTGCCACTCATATCTGGTGTCTCTATAGCGTGCTTTTACAAAGAAAAAAAATGTTTTCTTGTGTAAGCTAATAGCAGTCAGTGTCCTTAAAGCGGGTGTGTCAGGCCTTCAGCGTGTGCCTTGCAGAGTCCTGGCAGTGTACTTTGACAGGTGCCACTCATATCTGGTGTCTCTATAGCATGCTTTTACAAATAAAAAAGTTTTCAAGTGTAAGCTAATAGCAGTCAGTGTCCTTAAAACGGGTCTGTCAGGCCTTCAGCGTGTGCTCTGCAGACCCCTAGCAGTGTACTTTGACAGTGGCCACTGATATCTGGTGTCTCTATAGCGTGCTTTTACAAAGAAAATACGTTTTCCAGTGTAAGCTAATAGAAGTCAGTGTCCTTAAAGCGGGTGTGTCAGGCCTTCAGCGTGTGCCCTGCAGACCCCTGGCAGTGTACTTTGACAGTTGCCACTCATATCTGGTGTCTCTATAGCGTGCTTTTACAATGAAAAAAAGTTTTACAGTGCAAGCTAATAGCAGTCAGTGTCCTTAAAACGGGTGTGTCAGGCCTTCAGCGTGTGCTCTGCAGACCCCTGGCAGTGTACTTTGACAGTTGCCACTGATATCTGGTGTCTCTATAGTGTGCTTTTACAAAGAAAACAAGTTTTCCAGTGAAAGCTAATAGCAGTCAGTGTCCTTAAAGCGGTTGTGTCAGGCCTTCAGCGTGTGCCCTGCAGACCCCTGGCAGTGTACTTTGACAGTTGCCACTCATATCTGGTGTCTCTATAGCGTGCTTTTACAAAGAAAAAAAGTTTTCTTGTGAAAGCTAATAGCAGTCAGTGTCCTTAAAGCGGGTGTGTCAGGCCTTCAGTGTATGCCCTGCAGACCCCTGGCAGTGTACTTTGACAGTTGCCACTCATATCCGGTGTCTTTATAGCGTGCTTTTACAAAGAAAAAAGTTTTCAAGTGTAAGTTAATAGCAGTCAGTGTCCTTAAAGCGGGCGTGTCAGGCCTTCAGCGTAGGCCCTGCAGAGCCCTGGCAGTGTACTTTGACAGTTGCCACTCATATCTGGTTTCTCTATAGCGTGCTTTTACAAAGAAAAAAATGTTTTCCAGTGTAAGCTAATAGCAGTCAGTGTCCTTAAAGCGGGTATGTCAGGCCTTCAGCGTGTGCCCTGCAGAGTCCTGGCAGTGTACTTTGACAGTTGCCACTCATATCTGGTGTCTCTATAGCGTGCTTTTACAAAGAAAAAAAGTTTTCCAGTGTAAGCTAATAGCAGTCAGTGTCCTTAAAGCGGGTGTGTCAGGCCTTCCTTCAGCGTGTGCCCTGCAGACCCCTGGCAGTGTGCATTGACAGTTGCCACTCATATCTGGTGTCTCTATAGCGTGCTTTTACAAAGAAAACAAGTTTTCCAGTGTAAGCTAATAGCAGTCAGTGTCCTTAAAGCGGGTGTGTCAGGCCTTCAGCGTGTTCCCTGCAGACCCCTGGCAGTGTACTTTGACAGTTGCCACTCATATCTGGTGTCTCTATAGCCTGCTTTTACAAAGAAAAAAAGTTTTCCAGTGTAAGCTAATAGCAGTCAGTGTCCTTAAAGCGGGTGTGTCAGGCCTTCCTTCAGCATGTGCCCTGCAGACCCCTGGCAGTGTGCATTGACAGTTGCCACTCATATCTGGTGTCTCTATAGCGTGCTTTTACAAAGAAAAAAAGTTTTCCAGTGTAAGCTAATAGCAGTCAGTGTCCTTAAAGCAGGTGTGTCAGGCCTTCAGCGTGTGCCCTGCAGACCCCTGCCAGTGTACTTTGACAGTAGCCACTCATATCTGGTGTCTCTATAGCGTGCTTTTACAAAGAAAACAAGTTTTCCAGTGTAAGCTAATGGCAGTCAGTGTCCTTAAAGCGGGTGTGTCAGGCCTTCAGCGTGTGCCCTGCAGACCCCTGGCAGTGTACTTTGACAGTTGCCACTCATATCTGGTTTCTCTATAGCCTGCTTTTACAAAGAAAAAAAGTTTTCCAGTGTAAGCTAATAGCAGTCAGTGTCCTTAAAGCGGGTGTGTCAGGCCTTCCTTCAGTGTGTGCCCTGCAGACCCCTGGCAGTGTGCATTGACAGTTGCCACTCATATCTGGTGTCTCTATAGCGTGCTTTTACAAAGAAAACAAGTTTTCCAGTGTAAGCTAATAGCAGTCAGTGTCCTTAAAGCGGGTGTGTCAGGCCTTCAGCGTGTGCCCTGCAGACCCCTGGCAGTGTACTTTGACAGTTGCCACTCATATCTGGTGTCTCTATAGCCTGCTTTTACAAAGAAAACAAGTTTTCCAGTGTAAGCTAATAGCAGTCAGTGTCCTTAAAGCGGGTGTGTCAGGCCTTCCTTCAGCGTGTGCCCTGCAGACCCCTGGCAGTGTGCATTGACAGTTGCCACTCATATCTGGTGTCTCTATAGCGTGCTTTTACAAAGAAAACAAGTTTTCCAGTGTAAGCTAATAGCAGTCAGTGTCCTTAAAGCGGGTGTGTCAGGCCTTCAGCGTGTGCCCTGCAGACCCCTGGCAGTGTACTTTGACAGTTGCCACTCATATCTGGTTTCTCTATAGCCTGCTTTTACAAAGAAAAAAAGTTTTCCAGTGTAAGCTATTAGCAGTCAGTGTCCTTAAAGCGGGTGTGTCAGGCCTTCTTTCAGTGTGTGCCCTGCAGACCCCTGGCAGTGCGCATTGACAGTTGCCACTCATATCTTATGTCTCTATATCGTGCTTTTACAAAGAAAACAAGTTTTCCAGTATAAGCTAATAGCAGTCAGTGTCCTTAAAGCGGGTGTGTCAGGCCTTCAGCGTGTGCCCTGCAGACCCCTGGCAGTGTACTTTGACAGTTGCCACTCATATCTGGTGTCTCTATAGACTGCTTTTACAAAGAAAAAAAGTTTTCCAGTGTAAGCTAATAGCAGTCAGTGTCCTTAAAGCGGGTGTGTCAGGCCTTCCTTCAGCGTGTGCCCTGAAGACTCCTGGCAGTGTGCATTGACAGTTGCCACTCATATCTGGTGTCTCTATAGCGTGCTTTTACAAAGAAAAAAAGTTTTCCAGTGTAAGCTAATAGCAGTCAGTGTCCTTAAAGCGGGTGTGTCAGGCCTTCAGCGTGTGCCCTGCAGACCCCTGCCAGTGTACTTTGACAGTTGCCACTCATATCTGGTGTCTCTATAGCGTGCTTTTACAAAGAAAACAAGTTTTCCAGTGTAAGCTAATAGCAGTCAGTGTCCTTAAAGCGGGTGTGTCAGGCCTTCAGCGTGTGCCCTGCAGACCCCTGGCAGTGTACTTTGACAGTTGCCACTCATATCTGGTTTCTCTATAGCCTGCTTTTACAAAGAAAAAAAGTTTTCCAGTGTAAGCTAATAGCAGTCAGTGTCCTTAAAGCGGGTGTGTCAGGCCTTCCTTCAGTGTGTGCCCTGCAGACCCCTGGCAGTGTGCATTGACAGTTGCCACTCATATCTGGTGTCTCTATAGCGTGCTTTTACAAAGAAAACAAGTTTTCCAGTGTAAGCTAATAGCAGTCAGTGTCCTTAAAGCGGGTGTGTCAGGCCTTCAGCGTGTGCCCTGCAGACCCCTGGCAGTGTACTTTGACAGTTGCCACTCATATCTGGTGTCTCTATAGCCTGCTTTTACAAAGAAAACAAGTTTTCCAGTGTAAGCTAATAGCAGTCAGTGTCCTTAAAGCGGGTGTGTCAGGCCTTCCTTCAGCGTGTGCCCTGCAGACCCCTGGCAGTGTGCATTGACAGTTGCCACTCATATCTGGTGTCTCTATAGCGTGCTTTTACAAAGAAAACAAGTTTTCCAGTGTAAGCTAATAGCAGTCAGTGTCCTTAAAGCGGGTGTGTCAGGCCTTCAGCGTGTGCCCTGCAGACCCCTGGCAGTGTACTTTTGACAGTTGCCACTCATATCTGGTTTCTCTATAGCCTGCTTTTACAAAGAAAAAAAGTTTTCCAGTGTAAGCTAATAGCAGTCAGTGTCCTTAAAGCGGGTGTGTCAGGCCTTCAGCGTGTGCCCTGCAGACCCCTGGCAGTGTACTTTGACAGTTGCCACTCATATCTGGTGTCTCTATAGCCTGCTTTTACAAAGAAAACAAGTTTTCCAGTGTAAGCTAATAGCAGTCAGTGTCCTTAAAGCGGGTGTGTCAGGCCTTCCTTCAGCGTGTGCCCTGCAGACCCCTGGCAGTGTGCATTGACAGTTGCCACTCATATCTGGTGTCTCTATAGCGTGCTTTTACAAAGAAAACAAGTTTTCCAGTGTAAGCTAATAGCAGTCAGTGTCCTTAAAGCGGGTGTGTCAGGCCTTCAGCGTGTGCCCTGCAGACCCCTGGCAGTGTACTTTGACAGTTGCCACTCATATCTGGTTTCTCTATAGCCTGCTTTTACAAAGAAAAAAAGTTTTCCAGTGTAAGCTATTAGCAGTCAGTGTCCTTAAAGCGGGTGTGTCAGGCCTTCTTTCAGTGTGTGCCCTGCAGACCCCTGGCAGTGCGCATTGACAGTTGCCACTCATATCTTATGTCTCTATATCGTGCTTTTACAAAGAAAATAAGTTTTCCAGTATAAGCTAATAGCAGTCAGTGTCCTTAAAGCGGGTGTGTCAGGCCTTCAGCGTGTGCCCTGCAGACCCCTGGCAGTGTACTTTGACAGTTGCCACTCATATCTGGTTTCTCTATAGCCTGCTTTTACAAAGAAAAAAAGTTTTCCAGTGTAAGCTAATAGCAGTCAGTGTCCTTAAAGCGGGTGTGTCAGGCCTTCCTTCAGTGTGTGCCCTGCAGACCCCTGGCAGTGTGCATTGACAGTTGCCACTCATATCTGGTGTCTCTATAGCGTGCTTTTACAAAGAAAACAAGTTTTCCAGTGTAAGCTAATAGCAGTCAGTGTCCTTAAAGCGGGTGTGTCAGGCCTTCAGCGTGTGCCCTGCAGACCCCTGGCAGTGTACTTTGACAGTTGCCACTCATATCTGGTGTCTCTATAGCCTGCTTTTACAAAGAAAACAAGTTTTCCAGTGTAAGCTAATAGCAGTCAGTGTCCTTAAAGCGGGTGTGTCAGGCCTTCCTTCAGCGTGTGCCCTGCAGACCCCTGGCAGTGTGCATTGACAGTTGCCACTCATATCTGGTGTCTCTATAGCGTGCTTTTACAAAGAAAACAAGTTTTCCAGTGTAAGCTAATAGCAGTCAGTGTCCTTAAAGCGGGTGTGTCAGGCCTTCAGCGTGTGCCCTGCAGACCCCTGGCAGTGTACTTTTGACAGTTGCCACTCATATCTGGTTTCTCTATAGCCTGCTTTTACAAAGAAAAAAAGTTTTCCAGTGTAAGCTAATAGCAGTCAGTGTCCTTAAAGCGGGTGTGTCAGGCCTTCAGCGTGTGCCCTGCAGAGCCATGGCAGTGTACTTTGACAGTGGCCACTGATAACTGGTGTCTCTATTGCGTGTTTTTAAAAAGAAAACAAGTTTTCCAGTGTAAGCTAATAGCAGTCAGTGTCCTTAAAGCGGGTGTGTCAGGCCTTCAGCGTGTGCCCTGCAGACCCCTGGCAGTGTGCATTGACAGTTGCCACTCATATCTGGTGTCTCTATAGCGTGCTTTTACAAAGAAAAAAAGTTTTCCAGTGTAAGCTAATAGCAGTCAGTGTCCTTAAAGCGGGTGTGTCAGGCCTTCAGCGTGTGCCCTGCAGACCCCTGCCAGTGTACTTTGACAGTTGCCACTCATATCTGGTGTCTCTATAGCGTGCTTTTACAAAGAAAACAAGTTTTCCAGTGTAAGCTAATAGCAGTCAGTGTCCTTAAAGCGGGTGTGTCAGGCCTTCAGCGTGTGCCCTGCAGACCCCTGGCAGTGTACTTTGACAGTTGCCACTCATATCTGGTTTCTCTATAGCCTGCTTTTACAAAGAAAAAAAGTTTTCCAGTGTAAGCTAATAGCAGTCAGTGTCCTTAAAGCGGGTGTGTCAGGCCTTCCTTCAGTGTGTGCCCTGCAGACCCCTGGCAGTGTGCATTGACAGTTGCCACTCATATCTGGTGTCTTTATAGCGTGCTTTTACAAAGAAAACAAGTTTTCCAGTGTAAGCTAATAGCAGTCAGTGTCCTTAAAGCGGGTGTGTCAGGCCTTCAGCGTGTGCCCTGCAGACCCCTGGCAGTGTACTTTGACAGTTGCCACTCATATCTGGTGTCTCTATAGCCTGCTTTTACAAAGAAAACAAGTTTTCCAGTGTAAGCTAATAGCAGTCAGTGTCCTTAAAGCGGGTGTGTCAGGCCTTCCTTCAGCGTGTGCCCTGCAGACCCCTGGCAGTGTGCATTGACAGTTGCCACTCATATCTGGTGTCTCTATAGCGTGCTTTTACAAAGAAAACAAGTTTTCCAGTGTAAGCTAATAGCAGTCAGTGTCCTTAAAGCGGGTGTGTCAGGCCTTCAGCGTGTGCCCTGCAGACCCCTGGCAGTGTACTTTTGACAGTTGCCACTCATATCTGGTTTCTCTATAGCCTGCTTTTACAAAGAAAAAAAGTTTTCCAGTGTAAGCTAATAGCAGTCAGTGTCCTTAAAGCGGGTGTGTCAGGCCTTCAGCGTGTGCCCTGCAGACCCCTGCCAGTGTACTTTGACAGTTGCCACTCATATCTGGTGTCTCTATAGCATGCTTTTACAAAGAAAACAAGTTTTCCAGTGTAAGCTAATAGCAGTCAGTGTCCTTAAAGCGGGTGTGTCAGGCCTTCAGCGTGTGCCCTGCAGACCCCTGGCAGTGTACTTTGACAGTTGCCACTCATATCTGGTGTCTCTATAGCCTGCTTTTACAAAGAAAACAAGTTTTCCAGTGTAAGCTAATAGCAGTCAGTGTCCTTAAAGCGGGTGTGTCAGGCCTTCCTTCAGCGTGTGCCCTGCAGACCCCTGGCAGTGTGCATTGACAGTTGCCACTCATATCTGGTGTCTCTATAGCGTGCTTTTACAAAGAAAACAAGTTTTCCAGTGTAAGCTAATAGCAGTCAGTGTCCTTAAAGCGGGTGTGTCAGGCCTTCAGCGTGTGCCCTGCAGACCCCTGGCAGTGTACTTTGACAGTTGCCACTCATATCTGGTTTCTCTATAGCCTGCTTTTACAAAGAAAAAAAGTTTTCCAGTGTAAGCTATTAGCAGTCAGTGTCCTTAAAGCGGGTGTGTCAGGCCTTCCTTCAGTGTGTGCCCTGCAGACCCCTGGCAGTGCGCATTGACAGTTGCCACTCATATCTGGTGTCTCTATATCGTGCTTTTACAAAGAAAACAAGTTTTCCAGTGTAAGCTAATAGCAGTCAGTGTCCTTAAAGCGGGTGTGTCAGGCCTTCAGCGTGTGCCCTGCAGACCCCTGGCAGTGTACTTTGACAGTTGCCACTCATATCTGGTGTCTCTATAGACTGCTTTTCCAAAGAAAAAAAGTTTTCCAGTGTAAGCTATTAGCAGTCAGTGTCCTTAAAGCGGGTGTGTCAGGCCTTCCTTCAGTGTGTGCCCTGCAGACCCCTGGCAGTGCGCATTGACAGTTGCCACTCATATCTGGTGTCTCTATATCGTGCTTTTACAAAGAAAACAAGTTTTCCAGTGTAAGCTAATAGCAGTCAGTGTCCTTAAAGCGGGTGTGTCAGGCCTTCAGCGTGTGCCCTGCAGACCCCTGGCAGTGTACTTTGACAGTTGCCACTCATATCTGGTGTCTCTATAGACTGCTTTTACAAAGAAAAAAGTTTTCCAGTGTAAGCTAATAGCAGTCAGTGTCCTTAAAGCGGGTGTGTCAGGCCTTCCTTCAGCGTGTGCCCTGCAGACTCCTGGCAGTGTGCATTGACAGTTGCCACTCATATCTGGTGTCTCTATAGCGTGCTTTTACAAAGAAAAAAAGTTTTCCAGTGTAAGCTAATAGCAGTCAGTGTCCTTAAAGCGGGTGTGTCAGGCCTTCAGCGTGTGCCCTGCAGACCCCTGGCAGTGTACTTTGACAGTTGCCACTCATATCTGGTTTCTCTATAGCCTGCTTTTACAAAGAAAAAAAGTTTTCCAGTGTAAGCTAATAGCAGTCAGTGTCCTTAAAGCGGGTGTGTCAGGCCTTCCTTCAGTGTGTGCCCTGCAGACCCCTGGCAGTGTGCATTGACAGTTGCCACTCATATCTGGTGTCTCTATAGCGTGCTTTTACAAAGAAAACAAGTTTTCCAGTGTAAGCTAATAGCAGTCAGTGTCCTTAAAGCGGGTGTGTCAGGCCTTCAGCGTGTGCCCTGCAGACCCCTGGCAGTGTACTTTGACAGTTGCCACTCATATCTGGTGTCTCTATAGCCTGCTTTTACAAAGAAAACAAGTTTTCCAGTGTAAGCTAATAGCAGTCAGTGTCCTTAAAGCGGGTGTGTCAGGCCTTCCTTCAGCGTGTGCCCTGCAGACCCCTGGCAGTGTGCATTGACAGTTGCCACTCATATCTGGTGTCTCTATAGCGTGCTTTTACAAAGAAAACAAGTTTTCCAGTGTAAGCTAATAGCAGTCAGTGTCCTTAAAGCGGGTGTGTCAGGCCTTCAGCGTGTGCCCTGCAGACCCCTGGCAGTGTACTTTGACAGTTGCCACTCATATCTGGTTTCTCTATAGCCTGCTTTTACAAAGAAAAAAAGTTTTCCAGTGTAAGCTAATAGCAGTCAGTGTCCTTAAAGCGGGTGTGTCAGGCCTTCCTTCAGTGTGTGCCCTGCAGACCCCTGGCAGTGCGCATTGACAGTTGCCACTCATATCTGGTGTCTCTATATCGTGCTTTTACAAAGAAAACAAGTTTTCCAGTGTAAGCTAATAGCAGTCAGTGTCCTTAAAGCGGGTGTGTCAGGCCTTCAGCGTGTGCCCTGCAGACCCCTGGCAGTGTACTTTGACAGTTGCCACTCATATCTGGTGTCTCTATAGACTGCTTTTACAAAGAAAAAAAGTTTTCCAGTGTAAGCTAATAGCAGTCAGTGTCCTTAAAGCGGGTGTGTCAGGCCTTCCTTCAGCGTGTGCCCTGCAGACCTCTGGCAGTGTGCATTGACAGTTGCCACTCATATCTGGTTTCTCTATAGCCTGCTTTTACAAAGAAAAAAAGTTTTCCAGTGTAAGCTAATAGCAGTCAGTGTCCTTAAAGCGGGTGTGTCAGGCCTTCAGCGTGTGCCCTGCAGACCCCTGCCAGTGTACTTTGACAGTTGCCACTCATATCTGGTGTCTCTATAGCGTGCTTTTACAAAGAAAACAAGTTTTCCAGTGTAAGCTAATAGCAGTCAGTGTCCTTAAAGCGGGTATGTCAGGCCTTCAGCGTGTGCCCTGCAGACCCCTGGCAGTGTACTTTGACAGTTGCCACTCATATCTGGTTTCTCTATAGCCTGCTTTTACAAAGAAAAAAAGTTTTCCAGTGTAAGCTAATAGCAGTCAGTGTCCTTAAAGCGGGTGTGTCAGGCCTTCCTTCAGTGTGTGCCCTGCAGACCCCTGGCAGTGCGCATTGACAGTTGCCACTCATATCTGGTGTCTCTATATCGTGCTTTTACAAAGAAAACAAGTTTTCCAGTGTAAGCTAATAGCAGTCAGTGTCCTTAAAGCGGGTGTGTCAGGCCTTCAGCGTGTGCCCTGCAGACCCCTGGCAGTGTACTTTGACAGTTGCCACTCATATCTGGTGTCTCTATAGACTGCTTTTACAAAGAAAAAAAGTTTTCCAGTGTAAGCTAATAGCAGTCAGTGTCCTTAAAGCGGGTGTGTCAGGCCTTCCTTCAGCGTGTGCCCTGCAGACCCCTGGCAGTGTGCATTGACAGTTGCCACTCATATCTGGTTTCTCTATAGCCTGCTTTTACAAAGAAAAAAAGTTTTCCAGTGTAAGCTAATAGCAGTCAGTGTCCTTAAAGCGGGTGTGTCAGGCCTTCAGCGTGTGCCCTGCAGACCCCTGCCAGTGTACTTTGACAGTTGCCACTCATATCTGGTGTCTCTATAGCGTGCTTTTACAAAGAAAACAAGTTTTCCAGTGTAAGCTAATAGCAGTCAGTGTCCTTAAAGCGGGTGTGTCAGGCCTTCAGCGTGTGCTCTGCAGACCTCTGCCAGTGTACTTTGACAGTTGCCACTCATATCTGGTGTCTCTATAGCGTGCTTTTACAAAGAAAACAAGTTTTCCAGTGTAAGCTAAAAGCAGTCAGTGTCCTTAAAGCGGGTGTGTCAGGCCTTCAGCGTGTGCCCTGCAGACCCCTGGCAGTGTACTTTGACAGTTGCCACTCATATCTGGTTTCTCTATAGCCTGCTTTTACAAAGAAAAAAAGTTTTCCAGTGTAAGCTAATAGCAGTCAGTGTCCTTAAAGCGGGTGTGTCAGGCCTTCCTTCAGTGTGTGCCCTGCAGACCCCTGGCAGTGCGCATTGACAGTTGCCACTCATATCTGGTGTCTCTATATCGTGCTTTTACAAAGAAAACAAGTTTTCCAGTGTAAGCTAATAGCAGTCAGTGTCCTTAAAGCGGGTGTGTCAGGCCTTCAGCGTGTGCCCTGCAGACCCCTGGCAGTGTACTTTGACAGTTGCCACTCATATCTGGTGTCTCTATAGACTGTTTTTACAAAGAAAAAAAGTTTTCCAGTGTAAGCTAATAGCAGTCAGTGTCCTTAAAGCGGGTGTGTCAGGCCTTCCTTCAGCGTGTGCCCTGCAGACCCCTGGCAGTGTGCATTGACAGTTGCCACTCATATCTGGTTTCTCTATAGCCTGCTTTTACAAAGAAAAAAAGTTTTCCAGTGTAAGCTAATAGCAGTCAGTGTCCTTAAAGCGGGTGTGTCAGGCCTTCCTTCAGCGTGTGCCCTGCAGACCCCTGGCAGTGTGCATTGACAGTTGCCACTCATATCTGGTTTCTCTATAGCCTGCTTTTACAAAGAAAAAAAGTTTTCCAGTGTAAGCTAATAGCAGTCAGTGTCCTTAAAGCGGGTGTGTCAGGCCTTCAGCGTGTGCTCTGCAGACCTCTGCCAGTGTACTTTGCCACTCATATCTGGTGTCCCAATAGCGTGCATTTAAAAACAAAAAACTTTTTCACTGTTATAGATTGAATAGCAGTTAGTTGTTTCCCAGCGTCTGTGTGTCAGTCCTACAACGTATACTCTGCCAACCTTTGCCAGTTCACAGTGCTACTCATATCTGGTGTCCCAATAGCTTGCATTTAAAAACCAAAAAACTGTTTTCATTGTTATAGATTGAATAGCAGTTAGTTGTCTCCAAGCATCTGTGTGTCAGGCCTGCTCATCTGCCCACAGTCAGGTGTCTGTCAAGGACATGTTTGAGCGTAAGAAGCCAATGTCAAAAAGTCACCCCCTTGCCGGGGTCTTGCTGGCTTGTCTGTACTATTAGCCCGCCAGCTTTTATCATAAAAGCTGGTGGAGTCTGAGGCGTTCAAAATTTTTTTAGCTATTGGGACACCGCAGTGGAAGGTACCCGGACAAAATTTATTTTCACAAAAGGCCATCCCCAACCTGTACTCGATTGTGCAAAAGGAAGTAATGGCATGTCTGGCACACAGTGTTGGGGCAAGGGTCCATCTGACCACTGATACCTGGTCTGCAAAGCATGGTCAGGGCAGGTATATCACCTACACTGCGCATTGGGTAAACCTGCTGACGGCTGCCAAGCATGAAATGCGTGGCTCTGCAGAGAAGTTGCAGTCAGGCCTGCTGCCACCTCCTCTCCTCCTCCTACTCCATCCTCTTCCATAACCTCCTCGGCTGAGTCCTCTTCTGCTGCTGCGTCTTGCCCCACATCAACGGCACGCCCCCAGCTCCCCAGGTACTATTCCACATCCCGGATATGGCAGTGTCACGCCGTCTTGTGTTTGACTTGCTTGAAAGCAGTGAGTCACACCGGACAAGCACTCCTGTCCGCCCTGAACGCACAGGTGGAAAAGTGGCTGACTCCGCACCAACTGGAGATCGGCAAAGTGGTTTGTGACAACGGAACAAATTTGTTGGCGGCATTGAAGTTGGGTAAGTTGACACATGTGCCGTGCATGGCACATGTGTGTAATCTGATCGTACAACGCTTTGTGCATAAGTACACAGGCTTACAGGACGTCCTTCTTGTCTCTGTACTTAACTGCCAACAGCTCCTCTTGGCGCAGAGCTGGGGTCTCCCCCCTTCGTAGCCGGGTGTGTGCAAGTTGTCCTGGGAAACATGTGCTGTTCTTTTTAATTTTGCTGCAAGCTACTGTATCAAAACAGTACAATAGCTTGAACAAAGGGACACTTGTATAAAAATTGTCAGTATACAAGTGGTACCCTTTGTTCATCAGGGGGAATATCAGGTCCCAGACAATCTTTCCACTGGTTCCCATATGTTCTGGGCAACCTGGAGGGTCAAGGTGGCTATCCTTTCCCTCGTACACCCGGAAGGCCTGAGTATACCCAGTCTCGCTATCACAGATCTTATACATCTTTACACCATACCTAGAGCGCTTGGAAGGAACATACTGCTTGAATCCCAGCCTTCCCTTATACTTCATCAGGGATTCATCCAGGCATATATTCCTTCCAGGTGTATAAGCCTCTGCAAACCTGGCAGCAAAGTGGGTAATCAGGGGGCGGATTTTATACAGCCTGTCAAACTGGGGATGCTCCCTAGGGGGACACAGTCTGTTGTCGCTGAAGTGCATGAAATGCAGAATCATTTCATACCTCTTCCTCGACATACATTGGGAGTAAATGGGGGTAGAGCAGATGGGGCTACTGCTCCAGTAGGAGCGGATGGAGGGCTTATTTATGATGCCCATCAGTATAGTCAATGCCCAGAATCTTTTTAATTCTGGCACAGTGTGTTTCTTTGCCAAAAAAAGAGTCCGGATTTGTAGCTCGGAATTGATGGGCATATAAATTAGTTTGGGCTACAATGTTCCCCAATACAGGGATCCTTAGGGCAGGTGTCAATCCATATCTGCCAAGTGACCCTTTGTAGGGGTAACAGTCTTTATTCTGCTCTGTGTCAGTGTGTATCATGGTCTCTGAGGACAGGTGTCATATCTGAGGACAGGTGGCCATATCTGCCAAGTGACCCTATGTAGGGGTAACAGTCTCTATTCTGCTCTGTGTCAGTGTGTATCATGGTCTCTGAGGACAGGTGTCAATCCATACCTGCTAAGTGACCCTATGTAGGGGGAACAGTCTCTATTCTGCTCTGTGTTAGAAAGATTTTCTTTTCTAGAGCGTCGCTGGACATCCTCACGCTGTGTGAGGACCTCCAGCGTCGCTCAATTCCCCATGCATGTGTAATTTTAAAGTTATAGGGATTGAATTGTATAAAAACTGTACTTTTCTGCCTGTGATAATTACATTAGCCCATTGTGTACAGTAATTCTATCAAAGGCAGAGGGGAGGATTTCTACTGTGTATGTGAGAGTGTTATTTTGTTAATTAGTGTTCCTATTGGTTTGTGTCCCTTTTGTCACAGATTACCACCAGTTCCAGGGGGTGTGCCTCTGGCCTGAAAACTTGCATAAGAGAAAGCCCTTTGGTGCTGATTAAAAGAGATCTTCTTGACCCTCAACACGTAGTCTTGTCTCGTGATTGGAGGGAACTGCTATAATCACACTGGGGATTGTTATGCTCTGCATACTCCCTTGAGCTTTAAATCACTTAGCTCTTTTAAGAGCTGTTCCTGTTACACTCTCCTGGAGGAGAGGTCTTTCTCCACACGGTCCTAGAAGACAGAAGCTGATCCAGGGTGGAAGGAAGACGGCGAGAATCCAGTTAAGCTACGGCGGTTGTGGAGTCTGCAGTGGCTGTGGTGTCCGGTGCGGTGCTTGTGGTCCTTGGCGCAAGCTAGAAAGCGTCCATCAACGGAAGGTACTCGGTCGGAGTACGGGGAGTTCTGTTACAGTCATGGTGGCAGTAGTGTAGATGTGCAGCATCTCTGCTTAAAATGCTGCATATCCAGAAAAATAGTACCTTTTGTGCAGAGGGCTAGATGTACCACCAGCAAACAGACCGCACACATGCACTCTAAACCAATGAAAAGATTCAATCACAGCCTTTTCTACGAGATGCCTGTGATTGGACCGTGCAAGGCTCCTTGTGACGTCAAATAGAGGGAAGTCACTCTCGGGAGCTTCATCTGTTGCTGGATGTCTGCCATATGGACAATGTAAGTTGCAGAACAATAATTTAAAATTGTAAGATGTCGAAACCTCATTTTTTTTTCTTCTTCTAAAGCTGACAAGAAAGATCAATGCTGCAAAGAGTTGAGAATAATCCATCACATGAGTTTACAACATAAAGAAAGAAAACATTAATTGGGCTTAGAAACATAAGAGGCATACAATGTACATCTATGTTTGAGGTTCAATAAAATTTTAACTCTTTGCTAAATCATTATGACACCATTTTGACAGTATCCTGAAGTAACATACCAAGATGAGTAAGAGCCATCTTGTCCCAGGGCCAGGTTGCAACACCAGCTAATTCTTCTTCCGATGAGTTTGCAAAAAATATATTTAGTTGTGCTGATCCTGACAGATTAAGATGGTTCTTCATCTCATTTATATCCAAGTAAGCTCTGCAAAATAAATATTATAGTAATTACATTGTTCTGTGCCACAGAAGAAGAAATACTATTCTATGTAATTCTTTAGAACAATTACCCAGTCATGTAAATACAGACATTGGTCTAATATGTTATCATAATATATTGTATGCAGTAAACTTCGCAACCAATGTTTTACCATTGATTCCTAACAGGCTTTTAGGATAGTTCTAAGGATGGAGCAAATAATAATAAAAATCATTAAAGGGATACTATAGTATGGCGTGTATATTTCTCCAAAATTATTGGAATATGTAAATTAATAGCCCCAGGAAGATGGTCTGTCTGTTTTAGTCAG
Source organism: Pelobates fuscus (assembly GCF_036172605.1). Lineage (NCBI taxonomy): Eukaryota > Metazoa > Chordata > Amphibia > Anura > Pelobatidae > Pelobates > Pelobates fuscus. The sequence continues at coordinate 114,159,055 of NC_086325.1, forward strand.
AGCAATTTTGCAATTTTATATGGGTTCCTGGAGTGGAGCATTTAGAGTGAAGGGAGGACCAGTGATCCATTCCACAGTTTACATACTGCACAACAGGTGAGCAATCCAGTCCAGGAGTTCTGGATCACCCAGATAGTCACCTGTTGGCAATAATTAGCACAGAAGTGCTATAAAATTTCCCTGTCAGGAATTCACTGGGAGAAGGACAAGCAGTGTGTGAGACTGTATTTCTCCCTACAAGAGTCATTGTGTTCTGAAGGAGAAAGGAAACATTTATTTGGGAAAAAAGGTCTATGCTCAAGTTTGTATTTTGTATGGTTGGAAGCAGGTAAGCCGCCCAACAGCAGTTAGAGGAAGTGCTCAGAAGAGCAAGGCTTTTCTTTTTGTTTGTTTTAATTTTGTTTAAATTGCCAGACCTCTTAATAAAGAGATATTGCATTTACAAGAGATTTGATTTGTGTGGTGTTCCTATTATAAGACTGTGTGATTGTATGGACTCAGGTCACACTACATACAAATACTACAGATATACACATAAAGATGCACACACATATACAGACACATACACTGTCAGACATATGAACACAGACACACACACACACACACAAAGACAGACATACTGGCACACACACTTACACTAAAAGACTTACCGTCTGTCAGTGTATGTGTATGTGTATCGGACACACATGCAGATACACACACTAACTACATACAGATACATACACTGACAACATACTGACACACAGACACATGCACCGGCAGATATAGTGACACATATACATTACATACACTGACAGACTTATTGACAAATACATTGATAGACATACTGACACACAAACAGACATACTGACCCTCACACACATTCACATATACTGACATAAGTACTAACACCAACCTCACTGCCTCCTCCTCCTCCTCCTCCTCCCTCCACTTGGCTCCTTCTGCCCCCTCCCGCACGACTCCTCTCTATGGGAGGAAGTGACTTGCGGCTGTCACTTCCTCCCAGACGGCTGCCGAAAAGCAAGGGGCCGGTCGCGTTGAATTTAGTGTGTGACCGGGCCCCTGCTAAAACAAGCCCACCAGGTGTCCCTACGTGCATGGGTCGGGTGGTGGGCCTACTTACTGTGTGGTCCTCCGGCTGGCGGCAATTGGGGGGGGGGGGAATTATTGAGAGCATCAGGGCCCATGGTGCAGCTGCTTTGGGCCCCCTGAAGTCACTGGGCCCAGGCAGCTGCCATGTGTATAGCCCTTGATTCCTTTCTTTTGACTGTAAGTTTTCAATAGACCAATATTTTTTTCTAATTTCAGCTGGATTTAATACCAGCTGGAAATTCTAGCAACTCTGTTAAAAAACAAACAAACACAAAAACCTATAGGGTTCATATTATAAGGGAGGTTTTATTAAATCTCCCTTATGCCACCACTTAATAAGGATGTTATGGCACTATAAAAAAATGCAGAGGTGGGTTACACAATTAATAAAAGGATGGTACCTTTAATTATGAAAGAAAAGTTTATTTTTTTTTGTCAATCTTTTTTTTTTATTGAGGCAACATGAGTGTAATACAGAAAGAAGAAATTGAGTTATATCAGCAATAACAAATCATATCAGAGATACATTAAGTTCTAACATTAACACAATCTCCTATTAAATATTGCCCCATTTTTATGATAATTAAATTCTAAAAAGGTTAAAGATAAGGAAGAAAAACACCAGTAAATAAATAATTATAATAAATAATTGACAAGCTGAGAGCCTGCCTACACATTCAGAACCTGTAGTGGCTCCAACAAAAATGTAAATGCCGTCATGTGGATTATCACTGGGAGATGACTAATTTAAATGCTGACAGGGAGGCCATGCTCTATATGCTGTAGTGGATGGCGGGATGAGAGTATCACCAAGCAGGGCAAGATATGTGCAAACCTACGTAAGTGGTACATACCTCCCCCAGATATGGGGAGATAAAGTTGAGGAAAACAAGCATGAAATACAAAAAGTTGACCAGGCAGGTTGGGTAAAAAAAAAATGAAGGTTCAAAAGTAAAAAGTTAGGATGTTGTGTAACTTCACGCTTGGGTTACCCCTTACCTAGAGGGCAGCAAAGTGATAGGTGACACAATTTAAAGAACAGTACGTGAAGGAAACCCTGAACATAAAAGATAAAAGGGAAACAAAACACACTGTAACCAAAAAACAAACAAACATCAGTAAGCAGGGTCCCCCATTGCTCCACTAACCAGAGCAGTCAGATTCCCGGTTGAGCTAGTACCACTCCTCTTGAAACAAAAGAGACACATGAGTGTGATTTCAGGCTTTAGTAGAATGGGGCATGGTCTTCTCTGCAGCCAACGTAGGTAAACCCAGCCCTTTCAGGAATCACATGGCATCATCAACAGGTGTGAGCTTGTGGACAGTTCCCTGTTGGGTCACATATTGGGCCCTTGGAGACCGCCTTCTAAAGGCCAGTCCAGCATCTTTCAGTCAACTGGTCACCAATCTCATAGATCCTCGCCATTGAAGCATCAATCTATTAGTACTCAAATAAGAGTGGTGTCTGTCACGAACAGTGGCCATGATGTTTCCCTTACCTTGGAGGGAAATATAACAGATTATAACATCACACATGATATTAGGTGGTGCAGTTGGGGACCTCGGTAATAGATACATTCCATCAAGAATCAGCTTCCTAGCCAAGTGTGGAGGTAGTATGGTGGCCACAAGATGGCTCCATAAATGTTGGAACTCTTCAAGGGGAACCTCATCATGGATACCTCAGATTTTTACATGATGACGTCTGTATCGGTCCTCCTTGGCAGACATGTACCGTGAGGATTCAACTCTTCTGAGAGAGTCCTGCATATTGGACAGGTCACCTCTTATATTCATAATGTCTTCTTCGGAGGATCCAACCCTATCAGTAAATGCCTTAACATCCTCTTTGACCACAGCTATGTCAACCTCCAGCAGTTTTGGAATGTCCATGAGGATACTGCTTGGTGGCTAATTCCACTCTCCCGGTGTTGCAGGAAGGTTGGAAGCATATCTGTGGGCTGTGGAGGTGGCTATGCTCTACGGGGCTAAGGAGGGTAGAGGCTCCTGGGCCTTCTTTGGCCATCATCTTGGGCTGTGGTGGTCATTGTAGAAGGTTTCCGATACCCCTGGTCTTGATTGTGATGCTGTCTCATGAACAGGGTGCTGTGCAACAATGTAGATTAGTCCAACATCGTCGATACACCTAGGAAGGAATCTTACTCAGCGAGGGTAGGGACATGTGTTGCAGGCCTGTGTGTCTGTATATTCACCCTTGGGGCTTGACGTGGCTACCCTGAGATGATGTATATGTCTCTTTCCCTGGATGGGTAGCTTAACTGGTATATTTAGCTGGAAGGTTATATATACTGCTGGGAGCTTCAAGGAGATGCATTCACTCTCATTCAATAGCAAGCACCAACTCCTAAGGTTGACAAATTTAAATCAGTTTAGTTCTGATAAACAGTGCCTCAGAGGGGTATGACATGATTGTAGAAATATATTCAGGGCTAATAGAAACTATTTTCTGAAAATCTATTCAAAGACAGGGCTATAAATAGGACATGAGGTCACACAGACAGGAAGAATGGAGATTTAGTCTAAGGGAAAGGAAAGGGTATTTTACAGTAAGAAGTTAATAGGTGAGGGAACAACTTCTTGATCCATGGAGAGATGTAAAAACCAAAAAAAAAAAACAAGTTACCTGCATTCTCTCCTTAATCCCTATGTATTTTTAAACACATTTAGTTTTTTTAGTTACCTCCAATGGCCATGAGAGGATAAGCCCTCCTACCAATGTCAAGGCAGAGCCCCCACAGGTGGGTCCTAACTCTAACCATTCATCGTGCTTCCTTGAGCTTCTGTCAAAAATCTCTAATGAGACAGAAAGGGATATTTTTTTTTTTTTTTATATACACCCCTATAAGGGATGGGTGGCTGCATTGTAACATGGCTGGGTGATACTGGCTGCATTGTAACAAGGCTGGGTGATACAAAAAAAACAGATACAAATGCAGAAAAGATAAGTAATGCGCTCACTCCCATCACTACTGGGTGGTAACAAAGACTACAGTACACATCAGCCCCAATATATAGTAAAAACCAAAGAAAAACAAGTTACCTGCGCTCTCTCCTTAATCCCTATGTATTTTTTTTTTTACGTTGGCAGGTGGGCTTATCCTCTCATGGCCATTCGTGTTAAATAAAAAACCTCCATTTGTTTAAAAATACATAGGGATTAAGGAGAGAGCGCAGGTAACTTGTTTTTCTTTGGTTTTTACAATAAGCTTTTAACGGCAGGAATTTAAATAATTCAAGACGATAAAAGGCTTATTGGATACCGATAAACTGCTGATAAATGTTATCAGCTGGATTGTAATTGAAGCCATAGTCAAATGCATTATTAAATACTTATACTAAACAGGTGCTAATGGTCATCAATTTAATATGTAGGTTGAAATACAATCATGAAGTAAAACAGAAACAGTTGTGCAGGATGAATAAAACAGTGTGATGAACATCCAAACTCTGCTAACAAGGTGAGGTTGCTAAGACAGGTTAATGTCAAAAGTCATACACCCGAGTAAGAATAAGCACAATCACAGGACACAAGGTAGATACTGCATTAGCAAGGTCTTTCCCAGGCAGCAACTTCAAGGCAGACGAGGGTTTCCAAATGTGATGGTCAAGCTCTGTTGGAAAAGCACAAAGGAACTGTGGCTATTGTTTGTCACTAACCAAGTGTACAATTTCTGGTACCCTGACAGTACCCCCCCTCTCAGATACGCCCACCGGGCGGAATGAACCGGGACGAGATGGGAAGCGAGAGTGATACGCCCTGCGGAGACGGGGAGCATGAACATCCTCCTGAGGTACCCAACTCCTCTCCTCAGGACCATATCCCTTCCAATCAACCAGAAATTGTACTCTCCCCCGGGAGATTCGAGAATCAATAATAGAGTTAACCTCATACTCCTCCTGACCCTCCACCTGAACGGAGCGAGGAGGGGCTATTGTGGAGGAAAATCTGTTACTTATGAGTGGTTTCAGCAATGAAACGTGAAACGAGTTCGGGATGCGTAAGGTATTAGGAAGAGCTAAACGATACGCAACTGGATTGATACGGGTCAGCACCCTGTAGGGTCCAATATAACGAGGAGCGAACTTCATGGAGGGCACTTTTAAACGGATGTTCCTTGTGCTCAGCCATACCCTATCACCTGGAACAAAGACCGGAGCCGCCCTTCTACGTTTATCAGCGTGTTTCTTGACCAACATAGAGTTGTGCACAAGGATTTGTCGAGTTTGATCCCACAACTTCCTCAAATTGGCAACATGAACATCAACCGACGGCACCCCCTGGGAAGGAGAATCCGAAGGAAGAATAGACGGATGAAAACCATAATTCATGAAGAAGGGGCTTGAATGAGTAGAATCGCAAACGAGATTGTTGTGTGCAAACTCCGCCCAAGGAATCAAACCGACCCAATCATCCTGGTGTTCAGAAACAAAGCATCGTAAATATTGTTCAATTTTCTGGTTGGTACGTTCAGCAGCTCCGTTAGACTGAGGTTGATAGGCAGAAGAAAAGTTTAATTTAATACCAAGTTGAGAGCAGAAGGACCTCCAAAAGCGGGAAACAAATTGGGAGCCTCTGTCCGATACAATTTGAAAGGGTTTCCCATGTAGGCGAAAAATCTCCTTAGCGAATATCTCTGCCAATTCGGGAGAAGACTGGAGTTTAGGCAGGGGAATGAAGTGTGCCATCTTAGTAAACCTGTCAACCACGGTGAGGATAACAGTCTGTCTTTTAGAGATAGGTAGATCGACAATAAAGTCCATGGCCAAACAGGACCATGGTTTTTCTGGAACCTCCAAGGGTTGCAGGAATCCACATGGAAGCGTATGGGGTTGTTTGGTTTTAGTACAAACTTCACATGCAGCGATGAACTCCTCAATATCCCTCCGTAAAGCAGGCCACCAGAAGTCCTTAGAGATCAACGCGTAAGTTTTGCGAATACCAGGATGTCCTGCCATCTTGCTATTATGTAAACACTGTAAAAGTTCCAGTTGAAGAGCAGGAGGAACGAAATGACGGCCCGCAGGAGTCTGTTTAGGTGCTAGATGTTGCAACTTAATGATCTCGGCCAGTAATGGAGAATGAATCCTGAGATTCGTATTAGCAATGATATTGCATTTCGGAACTATAGAAGAAAGAACTGGTTCAGGTACAGTAGAAGGTTCATACTGGCGAGATAATGCATCGGCTTTAGAGTTTTTAGAACCAGGTCTGTAAGTCAGTACATAATTGAAGTGAGTCAGGAATAAGGACCAACGAGCTTGTCTAGAGGATAAGTGCTTAGCCTCCCCAATATAGGACAAGTTTTTGTGGTCCGTCAAAATCGTAATAGGGTGTAGGGTCCCCTCCAACAAATGTCTCCACTCCTTTAAGGCTTTAATGACTGCTAACAGTTCCCTTTCCCCGATGTCATATCTGCGCCCAGAAAATTTTTTAGAGAAGAAACCACAAGGGTGTAACGGTTTATCCACCCCTAACCTTTGAGACAGAACAGCCCCAACTGCTGTCTCAGAGGCATCGACCTCGAGCAAGAAAGGCAGAGTCGTATCAGGATGGACTAGAATGGGAGCCGAGGCAAAAAGTTCCTTGAGAGTCTTGAAAGCACCAAGAGCTTCCTTAGACCAGAACTTAGTATCAGCCCCTTGTTTTGTCATATTGGTAATAGGCGCAATGATAGAGGAGTATCCTTTAATGAAGCGCCTATAGTAGTTGGAAAAAACAATAAACCTTTGGATAGCCTTGAGTCCTTTGGGCAAGGGCCAGTCTAAAATAGATTGGAGTTTTACAGGATCCATTTTAAAACCCTCCCCAGAAATCACGTATCCAAGAAAGTCTACCTGAGACTGATCAAAACTGCACTTCTCCAATTTGCAATATAGACCATGTTGCAGCAGCTTGTGTAAAACCTTTCTGACCTGTCTATGGTGAGTCTCAATCTCCTTAGAGTGTATTAGTATGTCGTCCAGGTAAACAATAACACAATCATGCTGAAACTCCCTAAGTACCTCATTAATCAAATCTTGAAATACTGCAGGAGCATTGCATAGTCCAAATGGCATAACAGTGTATTCGTAATGGCCATACCGGGTATTGAATGCCGTCATCCACTCGTGACCTTGCTGGATTCTCACCAAATTGTAAGCCCCTCTGAGATCTAACTTGGTGAAGATTTTGGAGCCCTTAAGACGATCAAATAACTCGGTAATCAGTGGGATAGGATAGGCATTTCTGACAGTTATTTTATTCAAGCCTCGGTAATCGATACAAGGTCTCAGCGTGCCATCCTTCTTCTTAATGAAAAAGAACCCAGCCCCGGCCGGAGAAGAAGACCTCCTGATGAATCCCTTTTCTAAATTCTCCCGAATATACTCCTCTAGAACCGAGTTTTCCTGAACAGACAAAGGATATACATGGCCCTTCGGAGGCATAGTGCCGGGTAGAAGCTTAATCTTACAGTCAAATGACCTGTGTGGAGGCAAAGAATCGGCATTCCTCTTGTCAAACACTGCCCTTAGGTCTAGGTAAAGGTCTGGTATTTGTCTTTCTGTGGACTGAGTAGGATTCTCTGGTATGTTAATATTAGCTAATGGAGAAACCTTGCACAAACACCGATCCTGGCAGCCCTGGCCCCACGAGAGTATCTCTCCTAACTCCCAATCGATAATAGGGTTATGTTTTTTCAACCATGGGTACCCCAGAACTATGGGAACGGAAGGAGACGAAATGAGCATAAGAGATAATTCTGCACGTGTAGGATACCAACATTTAAATCAGAGGGTATGGTCTCACGAAAGATAACAGGGTCTAGTAGTGGTCTACCATCTATGGCCTCAACGGCCAAAGGTGTCTCCCTTAGCTGGGATGGGAAATTGTTCTTACTAGCAAAGGCTTGGTCGATAAAATTCTCAGCAGCACCGGAATCTATCAATGCCATAGCCCTTACTACTTCCTTTCCCCAAGTTAAGGAAACTGGTAGCAGAAGCCTGTGATCTTTATAATCAGGAGTAGAGGACAAAATAGAAACACCCAAGGCCTGTCCTCTAGAGAGACTTAGGTGCGAGCGTTTCCCGGGCGGTTAGAACAGTTCGAGAGTAAATGACCCTTGGCTCCACAATACATACACAAACCCTCTCTTCTCCTGTGCTGTCTTTCCTCCTCAGAGAGGCGGGTATACCCTATCTGCATAGGTTCAGTAAGCAAAGATATCGTGGAGTCAGGACTTGGAACAGCGGGAGCTAACCTAAAAGAAGGTCTCTGGTTCCTCTCTCGAGTGTTCTGTCTCTCTCTTAGACGTTCATCTATACGAAAGATGAACGAAATTAAATCCTCTAAATTCTCAGGGAGTTCTCTGGTAGCAACCTCATCAAGGATTACATCAGATAGGCCATTCAAAAATACATCCATATACGCCTGCTCATTCCACTTGATTTCTGCCGCCAGAGACCTGAACTCTAGTGCATAATCCACCAGTGTTTGGTTCTCCTGTCTCAGGCGCAACAGTAATCTGGCTGCATTAACCTTTCTACCTGGAGGGTCAAATGTTCTTCTAAAAGCAGCTACAAATGCGTTATAGTTATAAACTAATGGGTTATCGTTCTCCCATAATGGGTTGGCCCATCTCAGAGCTTTCTCAATGAGTAGGGTGATAATAAATCCTACTTTTGCCCTATCTGTAGGATAAGAGCGAGGTTGCAATTCAAAGTGGATACTAATTTGGTTTAAAAAACCACGACACTTCTCAGGAGCCCCACCATAGCGTACTGGGGGGGGTAATGCGAGAAGAAGCACCCACTGTGGCTACCTCTAGACCTGAACCGACAGGAGAAACAGGGGTATTACGTATCTCCTCTGGTGGGTTATTGGCACAAGCTAATAGAGCCTGTAGCGCAAGCGCCATCTGTTCCATTCTGTGATCCATGGCTTCAAACCTAGGATCAGGAGCAGCCAGCTGACTGTTTGTACTTGCAGGATCCATTGGCCCTGTCGTAATGTCAGGATCGGGACAGGGATCCAACACGCAGAGTACAAACAGTAGCCAGATATGTATACCGGACCTTAGAATGGCCGGACTAACGTAAGTAGTACAGTATAGAATGGTCAAAGACAAGCCGAGGTCGAGGGTAACAGAAGACAGGTAAGCGAGAAACAGGCCGAATCAAGGGTAACAGAGATAAGCAGAGTAAGGTAAACAAGCCGGGTCAAAACCAAAAGGGATAATAGAATACACAAGCACTGAGTGACTAGAACAAGCTAGAACCACGACAGGGCAATGAGCTAATGAAAGAAGCTCTGTTAAATACCCTGTTCAGAGCAGTAACCACGCCTCCGAGGCGTCCTGATTGGTCCTGCAGCAATTGACTGACAGGTTGTTCCGGGGGAGTGTCCTGATGACTACTTCCTGCCTAGATGCTGTAAAAGGCAGTCACTCCCTCGCGGCCGGCCTAGCATGACCGGATAGACCGCGGGGAAGGTCTTCAGACCGTCTGGATGGAGGAACAGCTAAGTCTCTACCTCTTTCGGAGGTAGAGACCACAGGTACCCTGACACCAAGTATGCTAAATACTATACACTATTAGTAATCCTCTTTCTCTCTCTTCTATTCACATATGCATATCTTTGTTGGCGCTATATAAATATAATAATAATAATATGCATCCAATGAGGACAGACTAGAATGCACAAGAATTCATAAGAATAATTTCTGGACTCTATTTTATTGCTTATTTTTGTTTTTTTATTGTATTTTGTTATATTTTATAGTATCTACTATGTGTTCCTTTTTTATTTTAGTTATTTGTTTTATTAATCTCTCGCTTTTAATTTTATATTGGCACAACCTGTTTGTGCTATAACAAAATATAAAATAAGATACTACTATGATAATATAAACAAGAGAAATGGACATAGTGTACACTGTAACACGTCGACTTTAGATGGGAAAATCTTAAATCTGAAGATATTGATATGTAGGGGGGGTGGGGGGTTGGGGGGGACTTGCTCCACCGGAGGGCGCGGACACTGGCAAGCCATGCCACCAGGGGACCCTGCATTCCTTGCCAGCTTCACAAACCCTAGGGACACCTCTGACAACTACATATGGCGGGGTGGTCCTGGGGAGACAGAAAAAAAAAACTAACCACTACAATACTTCACTCTAGCAAAAGGTGCGGAGGGCCCAGTGGACGCGTGGGAGGGGTGGGACCACATACCATCCTAGCTCGTAGGAGCGGACAGGGTGGAAGCCGGAGCGGACTTCCACGCCACAGGGCAAGCGCTCTAGCAGGGGGGTACTATAGCCTGTACGGGGGATACACACCTAACAGCAGAAAAAGTACTGCAACTCCACAGGCAGAGGCGACCAACACTCCAGGGACACCTCATAACAGAGACGCCAAGCCACAAGGGTCGAACTCACACATTAGTTACTCTGCGGGACACTACGCCCCCACCCGGCGCACCACTGGGGGACCGAAATAGACGGACACACAGCGAGGACACAACACCAGCGGCACCAAGAGAAGCACTGCCGCACACCACAAAGGCTGGGCTGATGCCACGAGGGGCTGGGAGACAGGGCCAGATGGGAAACTGACAAACGAGGACAACACCTTATTATACTTTAAGTCACCACGGGGGACACACTTAACAAGAACGCAAATCAGGGGTGTCACGGGGAATCACACAGGAGGGCTTATATACACTCAAGGAGAGGGCCTAGAGATGTGTTAGTTCGGACGAGGGTCCATGCCTCCGCACGTTGTACCCACAATAGATGGGCGAACAGCGCTGACGCATGTGCTCCACAGAAGTCTGGCAAATAGTAAGACCAGACAGTTATTTTGTTTGATTTCATATGTTATGTTCATTTATTTCTGTTCTTCCTTCCTTTCCCCCCCCCTCACGGAGATCGGAGAATCCTACACCTGAAGGCCACTCGGGATAGCATAGAGGCAACCCTCGGGAGGGTGAAAGTGAGACATACAAGCGAGAAAAGAGCAGAGACACGACCCCGTAAGTTGTACAAATCGCACTCTCTCCACACACCACCATGCCCATTCGTATCACCTCACTAAACGTCAAAGGGGCTAAACGCCCCCAAAAAGCATAGGTTACTATTTAGAGAACTCAAAAGGCTGAGCCCAGACATAGCCTTCCTCCAAGAAACTCACCTACCCAAGACTTTAGGGCTGCCCCTCCGAGACCACATATATAACACGAGCTACGAAGCCAGGGCGCACTCCAAACGCAACGACGTAGCGATTCTGATACATAAGAGATGCCCTATACGGGTCACAAGCATAGAACCCGATCCAGACGGACGATACATAATTATCTCAGGAACGCTGTTCGCACACACCATCCACTTAGTTAATCTATATGCACCCAACGACCCCACCAGAGACTTCTGGACACTGATAAAAGACAAACTGGCAGCTTTGCAACACAGCATAGTCATAACTGGTGGCGACTTTAACGCAGCACCGTGCACAGCTGCAGACCGGGGGAATAGCCGGGGCCTGCCGCGCTCACACGGCAGGGGCCGACAGGACAAACTATTACACGACTTCATACGCGCAACAAGACTGACAGACATCTGGAGGGCCCAACATCCCAGCGAAGTAGACTACACGTTTTACTCTGCACCCCACGACTCATACTCTCGAATAGACCTTTTCCTAGTAAACGACCAGGCCATCCCAAAAATTGCAAAATCCTCAGTGGGCTCCATTACCTGGTCTGACCATGCAGACATAAGCATAGAAATAGACGGCCTCTGCACTATGACCCCATGGACCTGGAAATTAAATACCTCTCTACTATAAGACCCAGACATCAAAGAGGCCATCCGCAAAGAGATAGATGAATACTTCCAGCTTAACTCAACACAAGACCTAACACCCGCGACCATATGGGCCGCACACAAAACGGTAATCAGAGGGGCCCTCATCAGGGAAGCCAACCGCAAAAAGAAACAAAAAACACAACAACTAGGGGCATGGCTGGGCGCGAAGCTAGATGGACGCGTGCTGATTCCTCTCCTCCTGACCCGGGCACAATCGAAAGCGATCGGAGGCACCTCGCCGACATGGGTAACCCCAATAAACTCCATCAAACACAGGGGCATCAGGGGAAAACCCCGTCAGCCAAATCAGGGTCCCTTACCCGATATTTTAAGAAAAACTCCGACCGTGAGGCGGAGACCGCGGCCGCGACCTCCAAGATGGCGGAGGTTGAACCGCCCGACGATATACAGCCACAGAGCCCTCAATTCTCGGAATACTCCACCAGATCACAAGACAATGGTCTGGATCAAGACATCAGGGAAATGTTAAAGCACCTACCGTCTAAATCCGATCTCCAACACATGATTGGTAAATTGGAAGCTACGCTCCAGTCCAAAATGTCAGAGATGGGCACTGAAATCCAGCAGATAAACCTCAAGGTTAGTGATCTAGAGGAGGAGAAAGATGCTATGCAAGCACAAATATCACACCTATCCTCAACCTTAGATTCCCATATACAATTTATGTCAGCCACCCAGAGGCATATAGACGATCTGGATAACAGGGGAAGGAGGAATAATTTGAGAATAAGGGGGATCCCAGAGTCTCCAAACGAAGACTTAATAGCAATCCTAACCGAACTTTTCACTCTAATAATGGAAGACTCCTCCACCAACCAAATGCTCCTGGACAGGGCTCACCGATCTCTGAGTCCAAGGGGCTTAGCCCAAGACTCCCCTAGGGATATAATCTGTAGATTGCACTACTTTACAACAAAAGATAAAGTACTGAGGGCATTAAAGGACACCTCACAACCATTACTATTTCATGGCAATCCCATTCAAGTGTTTCCGGATCTCTCCTGGTACACCTTACAAGCAAGACGTGCGTTAAAACCTATCACAGAACTCTTACGCAACAGAAGTATTAAATACAGATGGGATTCCCGTTCGCCCTAATTGTGAATCATAAAGGTAACGTCCTACAAATCTCCTCTACCTTAGATGTTCCCCCCATTTCTTAGAGCACTGGAGCTTCCGGATATTACTATAATGGACTGGAACTACCCACTGCAGATCCAGGACAACGTGCAAATGTCCCAACTAGTGATGTACCGAACTGTTCGCTGGCGAATAGTTCCCGGCGAACATAGCGTGTTTGCGTTCGCCGCCGCGGGCGAACACATGGGCGGTTCGATCCGCCCCCTATTCGTCATCATTGAGCAAACTTTGACCCTGTGCCTCACGGTCAGCAGACACATTCCAGCAAATCAGCAGCAGACCCTCCCTTCCACACCCTCCCACCTCCCTCCCAGCATCCATTTCAGATTAATTCTGAAGCTGCATGCTTAGTGAGAGGAGGGAAAGTGTAACTGCTGCTGATTAGATAGGGAAATTGATAGCTAGGCTAGGGTATTCAGTGTCCACTACAATCCTGAAGGACTCATCTGATCTCTGCTGTAAGAACAGCACCCCAAAAAGCCCTTTTTAGGGCTAGAACATCAGACTGTTTTTTTTTTTTGTGTAATGTAATTGCAATTGCCTGCCTGCAAGCTTCTGTGTCAGGCTCACAGTGCATACTATGCCCATTTGCCCAGTGCCACCACTCACTCACTGCTGGTGTCACAATAGCTTAAGCTTGCATTTAAAACAAACAAAAAAAAGTTTTTCACTGTAATAGATTGAAGAAGAGCAGTTTGTTGTCTGTCAGCTTCTGTGTCAGGCTCAGTGGATACTGTGCCCATTTGCCCAGTGCCACCACTCATATCTGTTTTCACAATAGCTTATGCTTGACATTTAAAAATATTTTTTTTTTCACTGTAATAGATTGAATAGCAGTTAGTTGCCTGCCAGCTTCTGTGTCAGGCTCACAGTGGATACTGTGCCCATTTGCCCAGTCAGTGCCACCACTCATATCTGGTGTCTCTATAGCGTGCTTTTACAAAGAAAAAAAGTTTTCCAGTGTAAGCTAATAGCAGTCAGTGTCCTTAAAGCGGGTGTGTCAGGCCTTCCTTCAGCGTGTGCCCTGCAGACCCCTGCCAGTGTACTTTGACAGTTGCCACTCATATCTGGTGTCTCTATAGCGTGCTTTTACAAAAAAAAAAAGTTTTCCAGTGTAAGTTAATAGCAGTCAGTGTCCTTAAAGCGGGTGTTTCAGGCCTTCAACGTGTGCCCTGCAGACCACTGACAGTGTACTTTGACAGTTGCCACTCATATCTGGTGTCTCTGTAGCGTGCTATTACAAAGAAAAAAAGTTTTCCAGTGTAAGCTAATAGCAGTCAGTGTCCTTAAAGTGGGTGTTTCAGGCCTTCAGCGTGTGCCCTGCAGACCCCTGCCAGTGTACTTTGACAGTTGCCACTCATATCTGGTTTCTCTGTAGCGTGCTTTTACAAAGAAAAAAAAGTTTTCCAGTGTAAGCTAATAGCAGTCAGTGTTCTTAAAGCGGGTGTTTCAGGCCTTCAGCGTGTGCCCTGCAGACCCCTGCCAGTGTACTTTGACAGTTGCCACTCATATCTGGTGTCTCTATAGCATGCTTTTACAAAGAAAAAAATGTTTTCCAGTGTAAGCTAATAGCAGTCAGTGTCCTTAAAGTGGGTGTGTCAGGCCTTCATTCAGTGTGTGCCCTGCAAACCCCTGCCAGTGTACTTTGACAGTTGCCACTCACATCTGGTGTCTCTGTAGCGTGCTTTTACAAAGAAAAAAGTTTTCCAGTGTAAGCTAATAGCAGTCAGTGTCCTTAAAGCGGGTGTGTCAGGCCTTCCTTTAGCGTGTGCCCTGCAGACCCCTGCCAGTGTACTTTGACAGTTGCCACTCATATCTGGTGTCTCTATAGCGTGCTTTTACAAAGAAAAAAGTTTTCCAGTGTAAGCTAATAGCAGTCAGTGTCCTTAAAGCGGGTGTGTCAGGCCTTCCTTCAGCGTGTGCCCTGCAGACCCCTGACAGTGTACTTTGACAGTTGCCACTCATAGCTGGTGTCTCTATAGCGTGCTTTTACAAAGAAAAAAAGTTTTCCAGTGTAAGCTAATAGCAGTCAGTGTCCTTAAAGCGGGTGTGTCAGGCCTTCCTTCAGCGTGTGCCCTGCAGACCCCTGGCAGTGTACTTTGACAGTTTCCACTCTTATCTGGTGTCTCTGTAGCATGCTTTTACAAAGAAAAAAAGTTTTCCAGTGTAAGCTAATAGCAGTCAGTGTCCTTAAAGCGGGTGTGTCAGGCCTTCCTTCAGCATGTGCCCTGCAGACCCCTGCCAGTGTACTTTGACAGTTGCCACTCATAGCTGGTGTCTCTATAGCGTGCTTTTACAAAGAAAAAAAGTTTTCCAGTGTAAGCTAATAGCAGTCAGTGTCCTTAAAGCGGGTATTTCAGGCCTCCAGCGTGTGCCCTGCAGACCCCCGCCAGTGTACTTTGACAGTTGCCACTCATATCTGGTGTCTCTATAGCGTGCTTTTACAAAGAAAAAAGGTGTTCCAGTGTAAGCTAATAGCAGTCAGTGTCCTTAAAGCGGGTGTGTCAGGCCTTCCTTCAGCGTGTGCCCTGCAGACCCCTGCCAGTGTACTTTGACATTTGCCACTCATATCTGGTGTCTCTATAGCGTGCTTATACAAAGAAAAAAAGTTTTCCAGTGTAAGCTAATAGCAGTCAGTGTCCTTAAAGCGGGTGTTTTTGGCCTTCCTTCAGCGTGTGCTCTGCCAACCTGAGCAAGTATAATTTGCCACTCATATCTGGTGTCACAATAGCGTGCATTTAAAACCCAAAAACTTTTTTCACTGTTATAGATTGAATAGCAGCGTGTACTCTGCCAACCTCTGCCACTGCACAGTGCCACTCATATCTGGTCTAGTTTCAGGCAGGCAGCATTACACACATGGACGTACGGTGTGATGATTATGATGATGTACCCGCTGCTGCTTCCTTTTCTGAGTTGTCAGATACAAGTGAAGCGTTTGATGATGACGATGTGTCCATGGATGTCACGTGGGTGCCCGCTAGAAGAGAAGAAGAACAGGGGGAAAGTTCAGATGGGGAGACAGAGAGGAGGAGGAGACGAGTTGGAAGCAGGGGGAGGTCATCGCAAGGAGCTAGTGGCATAGTCAGACAGCATGCATCGGCACCCGGGGTCAGCCCGACAGCATGCCAATCAACGCATGCTGTGTCCACCACCAGAATGCCGTCATTGCAGAGCTCAGCAGTGTGGCATTTTTTTGTGTGTCTGCCTCTGACAACAGCGATGCCATTTGCAACCTGTGCCAAAAGAAACTGAGTCGTGGGAAGTCCAACACCCACCTAGGTACAACTGCTTTGCGTAGGCACTTGATCACACATCACAAACGCCTATGGGATCAACACATGAGTACAAGCAGTACACAAACTCAAAGCCACCATCCTCCTCATGGTCCAGCATCTTCAGCCACGTCAACCACTGCTGTCCTCCTTACCCCCTCTCAACCATCCGCCACTCCGTCTCTCGCCTTGAGCAGTTCCCGCTCATCTGCCCACAGTCAGGTGTCTGTCAAGGACATGTTTGTGTGTAAGAAGCCAATGTCACAAAGTCACCCCTTTGCCCAGCGTCTTACAGTTGGCTTGTCCGAACTATTAGCCCGCCAGCTTTTACCATACAAGCTGGTGGAGTCTGAGGCGTTCAAAAATTTGTAGCTATTGGGACACCGCAGTGTAAGGTACCCGGCCGAAATTTCTTTTCACAAAAGGCAATCCCCAACCTGTACTCAATTGTGCAAAAGGAAGTAATGGCATGTCTGGCACACAGTGTTGGGGCAAGGGTCCATCTGACCACTGATACCTGGTCTGCAAAGCATGGTCAGGGCAGGTATATCACCTACACTGCGCATTGGGTAAACCTGCTGACGGCTGCCAAGCATGGAATGCGTGGCTCTGCAGAGGAGTTGGTGACCACGCCACGACTTGCAGGCAGGCCTGCTGCCACCTCCTCTACTCCTCATACTCCATCCTCTTCCATAACCTCCTCAGCTGAGTCCTCTTCTGCTGCTGCGTCTTGCTCCACATCAACGGCACCCCCCCAGCTCCCCAGGTACTATTCCACATCCCGGATACGGCAGTGTCACGCCGTCTTGTGTTTGACTTGCTTGAAAGCAGTGAGTCACACCGGACAAGCACTCCTGTCCGCCCTGAACGCACAGGTGGAAAAGTGGCTGACTCCGCACCAACTGGAGATCGGCAAAGTGGTTTGTGACAACGGAACAAATTTGTTGTCCGCATTGAAGTTGGGCAAGTTGACACATGTGCCGTGCATGGCACATGTGTGTAATCTGATCATACAACGCTTTGTGCATAAGTACACAGGCTTACAGGACGTCCTTCTTGTCTCTGTACTTAACTGCCAACAGCTCCTCTTGGCGCAGAGCTGAGGTCTCCCCCCTTCGTAGCCGGGTGCGTGCAAGTTGTCCTGGGAAACCTGTGCTGTTCTTTTTAATTGTGCCGCAAGCTACTGTATCAAAACAGTACAGTAGCTTGAACAAAGGGACACTTGTATAAAAATTGTCAGTATACAAGTGGTACCCTTTGTTCATCAGGGGGAATATCAGGTCCCAGACAATCTTGCCACTGGTTCCCATATGTTCTGGGCAACCAGGAGGGTCAAGGTGGCTATCCTTTCCCTCGTACACCCTGAAGGCCTGAGTATACCCAGTCTCGCTATCACAGAGCTTATACATCTTTACACCATACCTAGAGTGCTTGGAAGGAACATACTGCTTGAATCCCAGCCTCCCTTTATACTTCATCAGGGATTCATCCACGCATATATTCCTTCCAGGTGTATAAGCCTCTGCAAACCTGGCAGCAAAGTGGATAATCAGGGGGCGGATTTTAAAAAGCCTGTCAAACTGGGGATGCTCCCTAGGGGGACACAGGCTGTTGTCGCTGAAGTGCATGAAATGCAGAATCATTTCATAACTCTTCCTCGACATACATTGTGAGTAAATGGGGGTAGAGCAGATGGGGCTACTGATCCAGTAGGAGCGGATGGAGGGCTTCTTTATGATGCCCATCAGCAGAGTCAATGCCCAGAATCTTTTAAATTCTGGCACAGTGTGTATCTTTGTCAAAAAATAGTCCGGATTTGTAGCTCAGAATTGATGGGCATATAAATTTGTTTGGGCGACAATGTTCCCCAATACAGGGATCCTTAGGACAGGTGTCAATCCATATCTGCCAAGTGACCCTATGTAGGGGTAACAGTCTCTATTCTGCTCTGTGTCAGTGTGTATCATGGGCTCTGAGGACAGGTGTCAATCCATACCTGCCAAGTGACCCTATGTAGGGGGAACAGTCTCTATTCTGCTCTGTGTCAGTGTGTATCATGGTCTCTGAGGACAGGTGTCAATCCATATCTGCCAAGTGACCCTATGCAGGGGTAACAGTCTCTATTCTGCTCTGTGTCAGTGTGTATCATGGTCTTTGAGGACAGGTGTCAATCCATATCTGCCAAGTGACTCTATGTAGGGGGAACAGTCCCCATTCTGCTCTGTGTCAGTGTGTAGCATGGTCTCTGAGGACAGGTGTCAATCCATACCTGCCAAGTGACCCTATGACGGGGGAACAGTCTCTATTCTGCTCTGTGTCAGTGTGTATCATAGTCTCTGAGGACGGGAAACAGTCTCTATTCTGCTCTGTGTCAGTTTGTATCATGGTCTCTGAGGACAGGTGTCAATCCATATCTGCCAAGTGACCCTATGTAGGGGGAACAGTCTCTATTCTGCTCTGTGTCAGTGTTTATCATGGGCTCTGAGGACAGGTGTTAATCCATACCTGCCAAGTGACCCTATGTAGGGGGAACATTCTCTATTCTGCTCTTTGTCAGTGTGTATCAGGGGCTTTGAGGACAGGTGTCAATCCATACCTGCCAAGTGACCCTATGTAGGGGGAACAGTCTCTATTCTGCTCTGTGTCAGTGTGTATCATGGTCTCTGAGGACGGGGAACAGTCTCTATTCTGCTCTGTGTCAGTGTGTATCATGGTCTCTGAGTACAGGTGTCAATCCATATCTGCCAAGTTACCCTATGTAGGGGGAACAGTCCCTATTCTGCTCTGTGTGAGGAGGAGGAACGGGAAATGAGTAGCTCGGCATCCAACCTTGTGCAAATGGGGTCTTTCATGCTGTCATGCCTGTTGAGGGACCCTCGTATAAAAAGGCTGAAGGAGAACGACCTCTGCTGGGTGTCCACGCTACTAGACCCCCGGTATAAGCAGACAGTGGCGGAAATGTTACCGAATTACAAGTCAGAAAGGATGCAGCATTTGCAAAATAAATTAAAAAGTATGCTTTACACAGCGTATAAGGGTGATGTCACAGCACAACAGGAATCTAACAGGGGAAGAGGTGAAAGTCATCCTCCTCCTCCCACGACCACGCCATATCTGCCAAGTGACCCTATGTAGGGGGAACAGTCCCTATTCTGCTCTGTGTCAGTGTGTATCAGAGTCTCTGAGGACAGGTGTCAATCCATATGTCAAGGTGTAAATCCATATGTCAAGGTGTCAATATGTCATATGTCAGGTGTCAATCCATATCCATTGTGATTTAGGAATGTTAGGTGATTTCTGCCCTTTATGGATTAAAACCAGACTCTGCAATCAACTGTGTAATTTTCCATGGGAGTTTTGCCATGGATCCCCCTCAGGCATGCCACAGTCCAGGTGGTAGTCCCCTTGAAACAACTTTTCCATCACTTTTGTGGCCAGAAAGAGTCCCTGTGGGTTTTAAAATTCGCCTGCCCATTGAAGTCAATGGCGATTCCCCCGGTTCGCCGTTTCGCGAACGTTTGCAGAAGTTCCCGTTCGCGAACCGAAAATTCCGTGTTCGCGACATCACTAAAGATCACCCTTCACAACATCTCGTTGATTTTTTGGTGGCAGGGTTTACGATGGGGTTTCACACGGGTATTTTTCACAAGCCTACGGGGATCCTGGAATGTAATAACTTACAGGCAGCCCTAGCAGCGCCCGACACTATGGACCTACTCCTACAGAAGGAAATTGACCAAGGTTTTTTGTTAGGCCCTTTCGACTCCCCGCCTTTCGCGGTTTGGAGGACGATCCCCATAGGACTGGTCACTCATAAATCCTCCAATAAACAAAGATTAATTCTAGACCTGTCAGCCCCCCATGCATCTCATACCACAAGTCTAAACTCACTAATTCCGTCTGAAGAATTTTTCCTCCAGTATGCCAACATAGATAATGCAGTCACGGCCATCCTCTCAGCCGGGGTAGGGGCATGGCTGAGTAAAACTGATATTGTCAACGCTTTTAAGCTGCTCCCTATCCATCCATCCCTATGGCATTTACATGGTGTTAAGTGGCGAAGTTCATATTACTTTTTCACACGTTTGGTTCTAAAAGCAGCCCCAGTATTTTTGATATTTTCGCTGAGACGTTGTGCTGGATGCTGCTTAACATCTGTAAATGCCCCACAGTTATCCATTACCTGGATGATTTCCTGACCATAGAAAGTAACCTAGTACCTCCCAGTAGCCTCCAGGCAATAACACAACTATTTACACAATTAGGAATTCCTATTTCACCTACTAAGACTGAAGGTCTAGATACTATCATCAACTTCTTGGGGGTGGTGCTGGACTCTGTGCACATGCAGTCTCGCCTCCCCAGGGATAAGATTGAGCACATCCTGGCAGCCATCGACCTTTACCTAGGAGGAGGCTTATGTAATAGGAAGGAGTTGCAATCCTTGTTGGGTTCATTAAATTTCGCTATGAAAATAATTCCACAAGGTAGAGCATTAATTTCAAGGTTACTTAGCCTGTTTCCAATGTTCCAATCTGACGCATCCCGCATTACTTTAGACGTAAATGCCATCGCTGACCTGCATATGTGGAGAGAGTTTTTGCTGAATTGGAACGGGAAAAGCATTTTTATCCCGGTTTGGTCAGAGAAGTCGGTATCAGTCTGGACGGATGCCGCAGCCACATCAGGATTTGCCGCAATTTGGGGCAATGAATGGATGTGGGGAGAATGACCTGGGAAAATTGCTGAGATCCCCAGGTTTAAGGACACTTCAGCCTTATTTGAGCTCTATCCAATCTTAGCGGCAGCAGTTAAGTGGGGAGCAAGCTGGTCTGGGAATATGGTTCGTTGCTTCTCGGACAATATGGCAACATGCCATATTGTAAACAAGGGACGTTCCTCTTCCCTCACATCATGCGTTTCATGAGGACTCTCACATGGCTTGCTGCAAAACACAGTTTTCTTTTAACTTGCGTTCATGTGCCTGGGGTTCTCAATGTTGCAGCTGATCACTTATCACGATCTCGGTTTCAGGAGTTCCGGGAGGCTCTGCCAACAGCTGCCCTGATACCAACTCCAGTTCCAAAGTGGCAGGAGATGGTCTGGGACTAAAAGTACTGCTATGTCAAGGGCGACAACTCTCACAGCTCGGTCTCTCCGATAACACCAGGAAGGCAAATGGCAGGGCTTTCCATGTTTTCAATAAATTCTTGTTGGACTTTAATGTCACTGACCAGTTTTCCATGGAAACCATTATTGCTTTTATTTCTTTTTGCCACTTTCATCTAACATTATCATTCAATACCATTAAATTGTATATCACAGGCATTCAGCATCACATCCTCACCACCTGGCCTAACAAACAACGCTTTCTGTCGTCCTACCAAGTTAAGGCTATACTTAAAGGCATCAAAGACTCCACCCCTATACCATCACCCGCTAGACTACCCATACACGATCTATTGTTTCAGTCACTATCAAATCTACTAGACACCTCACCATTCGAAGTCCATACTAATCGTGTAATTAAAGCCGCCATCTATTTAGCATTTTACAGTTTTCTACGGCCCAGAGAGTTCACCACTACTAGCTATAACTCACCCATCTTCCTCACAAGGTCCGATCTGGTAAAGGTCCAATATCACTATCTACTATCCCTACACCATACCAAAACAGGCGCCAAAGGTCAGATGGTCACTATTCCCTATTACCCCACTAGTAATACCTGGTGTCCGGTGGAAGTTTTCAACACTCTTCTTGCCTTTTGTCATATGGCTCCAACACAACCACTCCTGTCCTTACACGGTAATAAGCTCACTACGAGCCAATTCATGATGTATGCTAGGAGATTGTTAGTCCGGTTAGGACTGAACCCGGCCAGCTACTCTGGTCACTCTTTCAGAATAGGAGCCGCCACTACCGCTTCTAAAAAGAATATCCCGGCTCACATCATTAAGATATTAGGACGTTGGAAATCCACGGCTTACACCAGATACATCCCTCAGCCCATACAAGAAGTATGCCTGGCTTTCAAAACTATGAATATGTAATGTGTTATGTTGGGTTGTAGGACGAATAGATGGTTATCTCTGTTTTCCCTCTTTTATTTCAGGCCTACTTCCTCGTCAGTTCCGGCACACCACAACTGACATTTCCATTTCGTTGTTTGTCCTATATATAAATTGTACTACGGCTTATACCATGACCACAAATGGAAGGCGTGGCCTGAAGTTGTGGGAGGGGCTTGGTTCCCCTTCTTAAGGGGCTCCAGACCCTTCCCTCATTACCTGTTAGGTCTGACGAATTGTCCCACCCACCACACCGCTTTCATAAGCATTTTATAAGGTAGGCCCTCTTTTATTTCAGGCCTACTTCCTCGTCAGTTCCGGCACACCACAACTGACATTTCCATTTTGTTGTTTGTCCTATATATAAATTGTACTACGGCTTATGCCATGACCACAAATATATATATATATATACACTTGCTCGGTGTTAGTTTACCCGTTTCCTAGCAACCACGTTACAGTAATGGCCGCGCCCATACGCCACGCGTCACATGACACTCCACATTCACTTCCGGGTTCGGACTAATGGAAACCGCTGTACACTGTTTGATTGGTGAGTAACTCCTCCTATGTTGCCTATATATTTTTGTTTTATATGTTTGTATACTGATCTTGAGGAAGACCTGAAGAGGTCGAAACGTCGATCGGATTTATGTTACTTGTTATTAAATAATATAGATTTTTTTCTACAAAGACCTGAGAGTGCATCTCCTTCCTTCTTGGGATTGCACCAAGGCATTTTTCCTACGTATTCATTGAAAGGGTGAGTGCCACTACACTTGTATATATGTGACGCGTGACGTATGGGCGCGGCCATTACTGTAACGTGGTTGCTAGGAAACGGGTAAACTAACACCGAGCAAGTGTATACTAGTAGTGGAGCAGCTTGGGGTTGGCAGAGAATCACCTGTGCAATATAGTGAAAGTGCAAATAGCCCTGTGAAGTATAAAAGAATATAATAAATGCAAAGTAGTATGATATGAGAGCTATTGAGTAATCACCACTAATAGTAAGGACTGAGAAGTCCATTTGTATGAAAAAGATTATGGTGATATCCGTCCAATATAGGACATAAACCACTTAAAGTGACCATATTCATGTGGATCTAATGTAGTATAACATGCACCCAATAGAGACAATACAAAGAAAGAATGAATAATACATAACACATACACTTACATCAGGCATAACATGGACATACAATATACAGAATATTAAAATGTGTATACTATGCAAAGACTTTGATTAGAGATTCTTAAAAAATAATGAAGTTTGGAACTCTAGGCAAAAGAGTGTAGAAGCTAGGTATTATATAGTAATCTATGGAAGACCTATTGTGTCGGCAATGACAGTTTACTGGAACCAGTGGCTAAATATGTTGATTTTTTATCAAAAAAAGTGTAGTGGCACTCCCCACATGTCTACGGGACACGCAGGATTCCCTTCATAAAATAAAGCTAACACCTATGATTGATGAATCGTCAATACTTGTCACCTTAGACGTACAGAGCCTTTACACTATCATACCCCACCAAGAGGGGCTACAGGCTCTCAGAATGGTTTTGAGTGAATCCACAGTATACACATGACCTCCCATTGAATTTGTATTAGAGTTCTTACATATTGCCTTGACCTGTAATTATTTTAAATTTGAAAAACAATTCTTTCTACAACTCTCGGGGACAGTGATGGGAGCGGCGATGGCGCCCTCATACGCCAACGCTTTCATGTATACATTTGAAAATAAATACATCTTACAGAAATTCGGAGACTCTATTCAACACTATCATCGCTTTGTTGATGACATATTTTTAATATGGACAGGCACCATGGAGACATTGAATAACATGCTTACTGAGATCAACCTTGCTCCTACCTCTGTGAAATTGAGTATGCAATACGACACACAGTCCATCCAATTCTTGGATGTGACTATCTTTAAATATCTTGGAAAACTGGAATTCATGTTATACCGTAAAGAGACGGACCGTAACACACTATTGATGGCCTCCAGCTTCCATCCGAAACAATTCAAGGCTTCACTACCCATATCTCAATTCCTCAGAGTTCTCAGATATAACAGTACCTCTGAAAATCGTGACATCCAGTTCCAACAAATGTGGAACGGATTCAGGGCAAGGGGATACCATGAAAGCCCAGACTCGTGCCATTGAAATATGGGAATCTGAGACCAATGAAGTACCCAAAACTAATACAACACCGACATCCAGGATGTTCCTCCCTCTTACGTTCCATACGGGTATCTCTACAGTGAAACATTCTGTTAACAAGAATTGGGGACTATTACAATCAGATAAACAGCTTCCAAAAATATTCAGAGAACAACCAATTTTCAGCTATAAGAGGAACAGAAGTCTTAAAGACATTTTGGTCAGAAATTACCCACTTCATTGTTACCAGCCTATGTCAAACATCACCAAAAAAGGATGCTACAAGTGTAGTGGCTGTGTGACGTGTAGCCACATGGTCAGTGGCAAGTCATTCACACATCCTCACAGTGGCAAAAGAATTAACATCAGACATCATATAACATGTACGACGGACCATGTAATATACCTTATTACCTGTCCGTGTGGACTATCTTATGTAGGTAAAACTAACCTTACCCTGAGGGACAGGATACGTGGACATTGGTCAACCATCGCCACTGCCTATCGGGATAATTACAGTGATAAACCAGTAGCCAAACACTTTCTGGCTTTAACACACAGATTACCATCATTACGCTTCATAGCGATTGACCACATGCCACCTCCTCCAAGGGGTGGTGACCAGGGCCGGATTAGCATAGGGGCGGATGGAGCTGCAGCTCCAGGCCCAGGCTCATGGAATAGGCCCATTGATGTAAAAAAATTATTTTTACTTACAGAGTATAAACAGAGATTATTCTGCAATACCAGTGCTGGCCAGTAGGGGTCACTGTATGTGCAGAGAGAGGCAGGGATAAGAAGTTACAGCATCTCCCTCCCTGCCTCTCTCTACTCACTGATCAGCAGGGGAGCAGCTCTGCACAGAGAGGCCAGACAGCAGCTCCGAGCCTGCGAGACATGGGGACGGTGAGAAACTTGGGGACGCTGAGACATTGGGACACTGGGAGACATAGGGACACCAGGGAACATGGGGACCCTGAGACACTAGGGACACAGTGGCCCCATGTCTCCCAGTGGCCCCATGTCTCCCAGTGGCCCCTAGTCTATGTGTCCCTATGTCTCCCAGCCAGTGTCCCTAGTGTCTCAGTGTCCCCATGTCTCCCAATGTCCCTGGTGTCTCTCAGTGTCCCCATGTCTCCCAGTGTCCCTGGTGTCTCTCAGTGACCCTAGTGTCTGTGTCCTAGTCTCCCAGAGTCCCCTAGTATCTCAGTGTCCCCTACTATCTCAGTGTACCCATGTATCTCAGTGTCCCCATGTCTCTCCCAGTGTCTGTGTCCCCATGTCTCACAGTGCCCCAATGTCTCTAAGTGTCCCCTAGTGTCCTAGTGACATCGGGACAATGGGAGACATGGGGACACAGACTCTAAAGGACACTGGGAGACATGGTGATACAAACACTAGGGGACACTGGGCGACATGGGACACTGAGACACTGAGAGACACGGGGACACTGGGGGACACAGGGAGAAATGGGGACAGTGGACGACTTTGAGACCTGGGAGACATGGGGCACTCCCAGTGTCCCCATGTCTCACAGCCAGTGTCCCTAGTATTTCAGTATCCCCATGTCTCCCAGTGTCCCTGGTGTCTCAGTGTCTGTAGTGTGCCAGTGTCCCTAGTGTCTCAGTGTTTCCTAGTCCCACAAAGTCCCCTAGTCTCCCAGTGTGTCAGTGACCAAATGTCTCCCAGTGTCCCCATGTCTCCTAGTGTCTCAGTGTCCCCTAGTATAAAAGAAAAAAATCTCACTGTGATAAACAGGTTTATTAGACACTGCAATGTTTTGGCCTGTACCCAGGTCTTTATCAAGTATCCAGTGTCCCCTATGTTTCAGAGTGTCTCAGTGCCCCATCTCTCCCAGTGTCCCTGGTGTCTCTTGTGTGTCCATAGTGTCTCAGTGTCCTTAGTATCTCAGTGTCCCCTAGTCTCTCAGAATCCCCTAGTCTCCCAGTATCCCCGTGTCTCACAGCGCCCCCTAGTGTCTCAGTGTCCCCAAGTATAAAAGAAAAAAATCTCAGGCACTCACTGTGATAGATTTAAACAGGTTTATTGGACACCGCAATGTTTTGACCTGTACCCAGGTCTTTATCAAGTCTCCAGTGTCCCCTATATATCACAATGTCCCCTATGTATCACATTGTCTCAGTGCCCCATGTCTCCAAGTGTCCCCTCGTGTCCCCATGTCTCCCAGTGTTCCCTAGTATATCAGTGTCCCCAGGTCTCCCAGTGTCCCAATGTCTCTCAATGTCCCCTAGTGTCCTAGTGACATGGGGGCACTGGGATACATGGGGACACAGACACTAAGGGACTGGGAGACATGAGGACACAGAAATGCACCCTTTTTGTGTATGTTTGTCCCTTTCGGCAGTTCTGGTTATTGGATTTGTGTCAGTGACCCACCCTTTTACCCCACCCACAGACTTCCTGCTTTACTGGACATTGCTGTTAGGGGGTATGGGTTTACCTGAAAGCGTGAGATTAGCATAGGTTATGTGTTTTCTCATAGCGGCATTCTATGAGTTTCCCTCCAGCACCATCTCCATCAGATACATGACGCTTAGGAGGTAGGACTGTTTTAGTGTTTTTGGTCAATAAGATTTTGTAATTAGGCCCATCATAATTGTCAGCACCAGGCCCACTGGGCTCTTAATCTGGCCCTGATGGTGACAGATCAAGAATGCTACTTCAACGGGAAGCAAAATGGACACACCAGCTGGATACAGTAACGCCCAGCGGATTGAATGAGAATATCGTTTATTCAGTCTTTCTCTGATATCACACGATTTCCTTGTTTCAGTAGTCTAGGATGATTTATTTGAGCTACTTTAACTGTATATTTTTGTACCATATTGTATATATATTGTATATAGAGTGTTTGCCAATTTCTCCTTTCTCTTTGTTTGGGTATATTTTTCTATATTCCATTCACCTGTAGGGACCTAGCCATAGTGATTAATTAGGTCTAACAACACTGGCATATACAACTTTGGCATCCCAAATCTTTTGTATACTTTTTTGTATATTTTTTTATATATATGTTTTCATATATTTTTTTTATATATATTTTTTACATTTTTTCCTTTTTCTTTAATCCATCCAGTGATTGATATCGTAATATATTTTTAATACCACCTCCTATAGCTATACTTTAACCACAATCACTGATTGTTTAAAATATACTCAGCCTATTTGGCATCACCACCTCCCTCTCTGCTTTACAACAGTTTCTGGAGTCTTTATTTGAAATATCTATTTCCATGTATTTGCACTATATGCGTAGTGCATGGACTAGTCTTTATTTCCTTTTTGGTTCTAATGTGGATTTCGTCCACTATCCATAGATTACTATATAATACCTAGCTTCTACACTCTTTTGCCTAGAGTTCCAAACTTCATTATTTTTTTAAGAATCTCTAATCAAAGTCTTTGCGTAGTATACACATTTTAATATTCTGTATATTGTATTTCCATGTTATGCCTGATGTAAGTATATGTGTTATGTATTATTCATTCTTTCTTTGTATTGTCTCTATTGGGTGCATGTTACACTACTTTAGATCCACATGAATATGGTCACTTTAAGTGGTTTATATCCTATATTGGACGGATATCACCATAATCTTTTTCATTCAAATGGACTTCTCAGTCCTCACTATTAGTGGTGATTACTCAATAGCTCTCATATCATGCTACTTTGTATTTATTATATTCTTTTATACTTCACAGGGCTATATGCTCTTTCACTATATTGCACAGATGATTCTCTGCCAACCCCGAGCTGTTCCACTACTAGTATACACTTGCTCGGTGTTAGTTTACCCGTTTCCTAGCAACCACGTCACAGTAATGGCCGCGCCCATACGTCACGCGTCACATGACGCTCCACATGCACTTCTGGGTTCGGACTAATGGAAACCGCTGTACACTGTCTGATTGGTGAGTAACTCCTCCTATGTTGCCTATATATTTTTGTTTTATATGTTTGTATACTGATCTTGAGGAAGACCTGAAGAGGTCGAAACGTTGATCGGATTTATGTTACTTGTTATTAAATAATATAGATTTTTTCTACAAAGACCTGAGAGTGCATCTCCTTCCTTCTTGATATATATATATATATATATATATATATATATATATATATATATATATATATATATATATATATTTATTTATTTATTTATTTATTTATTTATTTATTTTTTATTTTATTTATTTTTTCTTTTGCCTCTCTCCACATCAGTGTTAAGGTCAAAAATAGGTATACACAATAATAGAAAGAGGAGTTAACTAGAATTAAATTATAATCATTTTTTTTTATTTTGATATACATGATATGAATGATAATATGTATAAGGAAAGAAGGGTAATATAGACACAAATATTTAAACATAATTATTTGTATGTGTTATTTGTATATAGAGTGTTAAAAAAAATCACCTAATAACATATACATTATGTCACTTAATAATAGGATAATTGACTAAACCTACAATGCACAATATAAGAATGAACGAGGGTATAATGTTTAAGATGCAATTGATTAATCGAGAAGACACATATAGGATATTAGTCGGTAGATGGGGGGGAGTGAGAGAATCGATGATAAAGGATAAAGTAGGCGTAAAGAGACTTTTTTTTCTTCTCTTCTCTCGTTTTAAGTGGAGATATAAATTAAATAGTACCTTGAATCTTTGATGTATTAATACATCCAATATGCGCTAGACTATGAATAGCATGGTGCCAATTTGATTCAGAGTCTGGACAGACGAGAAGGGCTTCTGCTTTTCTCCTTCTGCCCACACACTCGATTCTACCGAAGGGGTATTTCTACTCCTGGAGGAGACTGGTGAAGGTTTTTTTTTTTTTTTTTCTGTTTCATGCACATATGGGGAGGGAGGGATTGCTGTTGATATGGAAGTTGTCATGGGCTCAAACGTGTAAATAACCAAACAGGTTTTAATATTAAAATAGCCACAATAAATGCTCGGGGTATCAACTCACCCCACAAATAGGTATCTTGTTAGAATTTCTGTAAAAGGAACAAATCCATATATGTGCAATACAAGACAAACGAAAAGTCCCTGAAAGAGACATATATGGTGTGTATAGGGATCCACAGTTAGGGGTTAACCCTTTAGCTTCACATAGATGAGTACAAAAATGTCCAAATGACCGAAAATCAAGAGGACACAAAAGGATCCCTAATGAATATAATTTATATAATGAACAATTTATAACTTTATTGGAAACAAAGAACTAAAAATCACCAAGAATAAACATAAATACCAACTAAGTGGTTTTGCGGTTTATTTGCTTCCAATAAAGTTATACATTGTTCATGATATAATTTCTATTCATTAGGGATCCTTTTGTGTCCTCTTGATTTTCGGTCATTTTGACATTTTTGTACTTATCTATGCGCAATACAAGAAACACATTGGAAAGAAGGGGACGTAATAAGAATAATGTCAAATCAGTATCCACATATACATACTTCATCATTATTAGAGAAGAAAAGGAGGGGAGTGGCGATAATCTTTTCAAAGAAAATCTCATTAAAGGTATTACATCAGGATAGGGATAATCAAGGCAGGTATATGTGTAACGGACGCCTTCCATTGACGGATGCCCCATGCGCTTCCTGAGGACTCCATGCACTGCAGACCACATCACAACCACCGCAGACTCCACAACCACCATAGCTTAACTGGAGCCGAGACAAGGCTACGTATTGGGGGTCAAGAAGAAGTCTGAAGTTTAATGACAGGGACTCTGCTTTTATGCAGTGCTCTCCTGCAAGGGAGACGCCCACAGGCAATTAGGCATTAACCAATCACATATTGGTTACATCCCACATATTCCCTCCCCTCTGCTTGGGAGATAATTGAGTTTCCTACTGTATCTACTC
Source organism: Pelobates fuscus (assembly GCF_036172605.1). Classification (NCBI taxonomy): domain Eukaryota; kingdom Metazoa; phylum Chordata; class Amphibia; order Anura; family Pelobatidae; genus Pelobates; species Pelobates fuscus. Next base: position 114,189,593 of record NC_086325.1, read on the forward strand.
AATTATCTCCAAGCTAAAACTTATACATTTCTATACATTTCTATAACTCCAAAACTACGCATTCAATCTTCATAAAAAACACATATTAATAATCAGCATACTTTACTTACAGACATATCCAAAATTAAGCTAATTCCATCCAGAGGTTAAAGAGTTAGCTGGAAGTCCTTTATGACCGACCGCAAGCACATTTACATGCCCAAAACAGTTCCACAGATTCAGGCTGTGCGGTCGGTCTAGTTCTGCCATGAAAAGTTACAAAGTCCCATACGAAGGCGGCGTTCAAATCGTTGAACTCACTTTGACTTTTGTCAAAGTGTCGAAGTGGAACCGGGGTTGCGCTCCAGCAGTGTTCAATAGTACAATAGAGGTCCATCTTACACCAAAATGACAAAGTCCCGTTCGAACGGGTGTTCGAATCTTCGAACGGGACTTAGCCTCCAGCCGCAGTGTCGAAGGGTCGGGGAAGGTACTGGTCATCGCGTTCGACTGGATTAAAATGGCTGCCGCCACGTGTTCTACTGTAATAGCAGCCACTTCGACGGCTTCGGCACTTCGACTGCATTCAAAGTGCCAGTTTAAAAGTTGTAATACTGCTCCCAAGTATTTAAAGGGCCAGGAACAGCATACAAAAATCAATTGTGCCCAAAAATACTTCTTGAAGGGTTAATACACCCCAGGGCCATAGTCACAGGGCAGGAGGCTAGCAACTAGGCTTCTCCAGTTCACAGTGGCGAGGTTGGTTCCGCCATAATATGATTTTAGCATGCAAGATAAATAATAAACTATATACCCTTGCTAGCGTCTATGCTCCTAATCACTCTCCTATTAAGTTCATAAATAAAGTATTAAATAAAGTGGAATGGATTAAACAAGGGTACATCTTATTAATGGGAGATTTCAACTGGGTTAAGGAGCCCACAACTGGTAGACAATCTAATGGAGGTAATACTAATAATAGAAATATAGGGAACAATGCTAGAAAAATGAGAGAATTGATTAAAAGATCTGCTTTATTAGATGTATGGAGAATATTCAACTGCAACTTAAAAGCCTATACTCACTTTTCTAAATCATGTTTAACCTACTCAATAATTGATTTCATATTTTCTAATATAGGTAAATGAAAACAGTAAAAAAAAAAAAAAAATCATAGCAGTCTCTTGGTCAGATCATAGTGCCATCTTATTAGAAACCAACAATGAATTTGACAGAAAACATAGCTATTGCAGGTTAAATGACTATATTTTACATACATCTAAACATACTTGAATCAAATCACTGATTTTTTTTTTTTTGATTTTTTTTTTAAGGAGAATAGCAATGATAAAGTGCTGTCATCCACAGTATGGTGTGCATATAAAAGCATCATCCGGGGTCACTTAATTAAGAATGGGGCATAAGAAAAAAAAAAATGTTCTCCAGGACTAGCAGAATTAAATATAAAGTTGGATAATTACCCCTTCTACAGAAATTACGAAAAAAAAATATGTTGTTTTCAATGAAAAGAAAATAGTATTATAAGGGAAATAGACCTGATAAATTACTAACTAATCAAATAAAGAAATGTATTTTAAAGATTTAACACAATGTTCAGATAGTTATGGTACTAGAAAAAAATAGGAGAGGTATTTGAGCATTATTACAAACCCTCTATAATCTTCCAATGACATCTACTATAAAAGATATTGAGGAGTTTTTCGGAAAGTATACTCTACCACATATTTCTTAGGAGCAATTGAGTTCAATAAATACACCTATTGGGATTGAGGAGATTGAGAAAGTAATAGGTAAACTTTAAATAGATAAATCACCTGGTCCAGATGTATTTTTAAATACATTTTATAAAATATTAAAGGACACATTATAACACATCTTATTAATGTCTTTAATTGTTTTTTGTAGAAAACATCCCATTTCACTGGAGATGTTGCAATCTAACATAGTCCCTATTTTAAAACATGGAAAAAAAATAGTCTAGAAGTTCAAAATAATAGGCCAAAAGCACTACAAAATATTGATACTAAATAATATTCTACAATCCTGGCGACTAGACTAAATACAATTATCACTCATATTAGTCACCCAGATCAAGTGAGATGTGTACAAGGTAGATCTGTCAGGATTATAGTTGATCCAGCATGCAGAATAGTATCACACCTAGAACTAAGTGTAACGTTTAACCGGAACTTAACGTACAGCAGAATAGTCAAAATACTTGCTGTGGTCAGGGACACAGAATGAGACGCAACAATGAGGAAAGCCAGAAGTCAAGGATGCCAGAAATCAGAGAAGTCAAAACGAACCAAAATCAAATATCAGAAAAACGCAATCAGGAACACACTCTCAGATAACCAGCTAGTGGAAACCATGACAAGGTAATTTGGGTTTAAATAGCCCTCCTTAGGCTGTCATTTGCCTTCTCTGACTTTTGACCCCAAAACATGCGTGCACATCTTTGACGTGACGCCGCACGCATGTCTGCGCCATCTTTGATGTGGGCGAAGGTAAGTTTCTTATAAAAGTTTGATCCGCAGCGACCGACGTTCCTAAGAACGCCGCACCCGCTGGGGACCGGAATGGAGCGAGACTGCATAGCTGCCCGCCGAGTCCAAGGTAAGTTTGAAACATCTCTGACAGCGTGGCTGCTATGTTTGAGTGCAGCCACACCAGCAGAGATGTCGGGAGCCATGACAAGATCATCAACCCATAATATCCAGCGTTTGATAGATATAATGGACGTAGCTCAGCAACAAAGGACTCCATTCATCTCCCTGGCATTGGATGCAGAGAAAGCATTTGACAGGGTTAGGTGGAGCTACCTTCAAATCTCACTTAAATCTTTTGGACTTATTTTTATGCCATTATGACACTGTATACAATCCCAACAGCAAGGGTGGTGGACAATGGGTTCAGCTCTGGATGGTTTCCATTGGAAAATGGTACCAGACAGGGCTGCCCATTGTCCCCCCTGTTATATATAATGACTGTAGAACCACTTGCAATAGCTATAAGGGAAAATAAATATATTAAAGGCTTTACATTTTGTCAGACACATTCCAAGTTAAATCTATATGCGGACAATGTGATTTTAACTCTCCATGACCAAACAAATTCTATGAAAGCTTTAATGATAATTATCCGACAATACTTAGAGATCTCAGGATATAAACTGAATCTGGAGAAGTCAATGGTTCTCGAGAGGTATATACCATAGAACGAAAAAAAAAAATATCTAGCTAGACAACAAGGCTTTAAGTGGGCCATAAACTCCCTAAATTATCTTGGTATTCAATTGAGTTCAGATGTTTGAAAAATTATTGAGCTACATGTTTTACCTCTAATAAAACAAATGAATAAAAATCTGGTAGAATGGAAAAATAACACAATTTCCTGGTGGGGTAGAGTAAACATAGTGAAAACTTATATTTTGCCTAGATGGATCTACCTTTTTAGATGAATCCCCCTTAATATACCAACAAGTTGGCTAAAGATGATACAGGCCGGATTCAGGAAGTTTGTATGGCAAGGTAAACCGCCAATAATAAATAGTAAAACTATGATGTTAAAACCAACACAGGGAGGCATGGGGATGCCAAATCTTGAACAAGTGTATATGGCCAGTAGAATTTATCATGTGATCCAAACCCAAATGGAAAAAATCTAATAAAGAAAATTGGTATAAAATAGAACAGTTTTTTCAAATGGTCAGAATCTTAGATCTCTGCTCTGGAAAACCATCTTGACAGACGAGAGGAAAGAGAAAAACAAAAAACAGGAAAGTTTATATTATCAAAAGTTAAAAAGACTTAATTCAAAACTGGAATACGTTTAAAAACAGATTGGGTTTGCAAAATAAAATAATTGCTGTAAACCAAGTAGAAATTAAAATATATATTTAGATATTTGGAAGGAACTGGGTACATATAGAATAGAGGATATTGTGGTTCATAATATGGTTCATAACATTTCAATCAATTAAAATAGAAATTCAATCTGCCAGACAGAGAGATCTTTAATTTTCTAAGAGTAAAGCGATATATAAAGTATTTATATAAAGGTGAAAATGATCTGAAAGAGGGACTAGTTAATTTGCATAAGAAAAATGATGAAAAAAAAAAACTTACCCATTGCAGAAAACTAGTAAAATAACTAGAGGGAGTGGGTAATATAACATCTATAGTAAAATGGCAACAATATCTAAAGGTATTGATAGAAAGGAAAGAGTGGCTTTATTCTTCCAATCATGTTGTAACGGACCGTTTCGCTCAGAAGGGGATAAAAACCGTTTAGGCGATAATCCCCTTTCCCATAGACCAGCAGCTACTGCAATCACCAATCTCCCGAACTCCAAACTGTACGAATTCACCAACTCCCGAACTAGAAACACACAAACCCTGGAATCAGCCGAACAGGAAAAGCATACAATCCGCTTACACTCCTGGCAGTCAGCATACAATCCAATTGCCCCAAAGAACGAGACAACACATCGCTTTCAGGGTTAAGCAGGAACTGATTTACTGAGGGCTACCTGCCCAGTACTTATGCAGGTCTCCCACCTGGTGGACACTCCCCTAAGGGACCAAATGGGAGACTGAAACAGCAGACAGACATGCATCACTTTAGTACACACAGCCACAATACTTTCCCACAATGCATCCTGGCTTCCTCCTCTCTGTCCTGGAGATAATTAGAGAAATAATTAAATTATCTCCCAGGACCAAGGCAAGACTCCATTATGCACATGGTGATACAAATACAGTATTTTACTTTAAAATATACAGCAGGATGAATGGCACAGAAAATACACACATTTAACATATCCCCAGATAGCTCAGGTCTGAGTGCACATTATTAGGTGAATGGCACTCAGACCACACGAATACAGTTTAATCGCCATGGAGCCAAAGTCTTTAATCACACGAAGAGGCTCCATGGCAGAGCTATCTGGGTTACCACAGATTCACATAAAACAAAATACTGAATGAACGGCTGTTCGGCTACATTCCACGAATAGGAACCAGGAGACGGGCGGCTCAGCGGTGTTCGTGCAAATAAGTGTCCGTTTTTAGTTCCATAGAATATTTGTTGAACACCGCTGGTCTTTCGCACGATTAAAATGGCCGCCGCCTCGTGGTTGGCAACCGAACAAAGACCACCCTGGATTCGTCAATTAAGCTGCGGTTAACCGCAGCTTCACGGAGGTAAATTGACGGCACACTCCAGCTCCCAGGTGGTCGCGCATTCGATAGTTTGTTCGGTAGATAAAATCTACCGAACACCCCGGCAGAAAAGGCACAAATAAGCCTTTCTGCAGGGCAAATAAGTATTTTAAAGTCTGGTCCATAATCTAAAGGCAGCCGGCAAGCAACCAGGCTTCTCCAGTTCACAGTGGCGAAGTCGGTTTCGCCCCACATGTTAATTTTTTTGGGGAGATGATAAAGAAAAAAATATTATTCTATTGTGAAGTAAATACATTTTCCTATTACAACTGGAATTTCATTACTGATAAAGTATAAACAAGATTTCATGATACATATGATTATAGCGGCAAAATGTGCAATTACTAGACACTGGATTAAAAACCAAATATTCCTCACTGGTCCGAAGTAGAGGTACAACTGATGTAGATTAATTTAGAAATAAACAAATATGTTTAAATATCTATCTGTTCCTGTCCAAATCTGAGATGATTAAATTGCGTATACGCAGAAGTAAATCCACACTGACACACGGAGTTCAGGTTAAAATAACTTCGAGAAAATTTAATAGCATCTGATTAAAAGCGGGCTCGCAGACCCTTATAAGAGCAAAATTACATCATCTTTGCATATCAAGATATCTGTAAATAAACATCATTAATTGGATTAAATGTTAAGTGGCTATGTCAATGTCCACCCATCAATATTATTAATTGGCTCAAGAACTAAGTGGTTAGCTAGGTGTCCTCCCACCGGGAGGTGGTATTGTTCTGGACACGGGTGTGGACAGATGGCTCAAGCGCCATCTTACCCAGCACGAGGCTTACTCGGTGGGAAGGGGGGCTTGGGCGTCATTTTGCGTAGTTAGTGATGTCAGACTCGTGGTCAGGTTCAGGGTTCTTTTTATGAATAGAACGTTTCATTAGGCCAGCTTCCCATGGCCTTGGCTATACTTTGTTGCATGTTACAGGAGATTCAATAATTCCGGGGTTAGTCATGTCTTTATAGAAAATACAGTCTCTATTCATTACACTAAATGCTGTTAGGAAATTCTGTCATGTAATGTAGTTTAAAATGAAGAATCTGTCAGGTAATGCGGGTTAAAATGGAGTTAGTGCAAAAATTCAACACAGGTTTAATACAGGCTTTTAATAATTCTACATCAGTCCCCCCTATGAAATGTTAGATTCTAAAAAGATAAACTTTATTTGTTAATACCAGAAGACGTGTTAGCCCAAAGGCACAGAAACCCCGTGGCCGCTAGCTAGGTGTTAATGCAAAGTGCAATTCTGTCCCTTAATCTGACCCTAGTAGGCTAACTCATCCGTCAGCATGGCTCTCAAACGCTTCACTCCCATGGGTGGCCCACGATGGCTTGCCCACCACTTCTCCACACGGGAGACTTTACCCATTACAGACGGATGCTGTCCCTAAGCTGGTCCCTACCTAGAACTCTTGCACTTTATCAATAAAAGGGATAGTTTGCAGCGGTATACAGGGTGAGTTGAGATCTTGGAAATCTTGGTCATCAACTACCAGATGTGCAAAAGTTGGTGTTGCTTGGTGTGACGAAACCAATCTCGCCACATTGTATTGGAGGAGCCTGGTTGCCTGCCTGCTGCCTTTGGACTATGGCCCTGGGAGATTGGGCCCTTTACAAACAGTATTCGGCCCTAACAGAGTGCATGTCACTATTCTGGCCCTTTAAATACAGTGGGGCCATTCGGTGCTTGCCCTGTGTGAGCAGTGATACCCCCCAGATGGCTATGCCATGGAGCCTATTCATATAATGAAAGACTATGGGAAAGACTTTGGCTCCATGGCAATTAAACTGTATTTGTGTGGTCTGCGTGCCATTCACCTAATAATGTGCACGCAGACCTGAGCTATCTGGGGATATGTTAAATGTCTGTGTTTAATGTATAAAATGTGACTTTATGTATTTTAAAGAGTTTTATGTTGTTTTGCAACCATGTGGTTAATGGAGTCTGCCTCTAGTCCTGGATAATTAGATTCCTTCTCCAATTATCTCCAGGGCAGAAGGGAGGAAGCCAGGATGCATTGTGGGGATGTTTTACTTTTACTGTTTGAGCCAGGGGGAATAAAAGATACTTTTACTAACTTTTGAACCCCTGGTCTGATTCATGCCATTTTTTTATATGTTGTTCCCCTGAATGGATTGATTGAGGATATGTATTTTTATGTGAATGTGATGTATGGTTTTAAAGTTATGAAAGTTGTGTAAAAGTATATTTTGAACTGTATGCATAATGGGATTATGTGTCACACTAAGGGGAGGGGATGTGTGGGATGTAACATCTATGTCATTGGTTATTTTATGCCTCCCCCTGGGTGTGGCCTGTATGTGTACTCATGTAATAAAAACCAGGCTGGGTGCCCCAGCACCTCAGACCACTGCTTGACCCTCAACACGGAGCCTTGTCTCGTTCTTGGGGGGATTCACTGTATGCTGTTGGAGATTGATTGCTAAGGAGTGTAAGCTGATGTCTGCTTTTCCTATTCATCTGCTTGCAGCTATTCGTGAGGTTCCAGCTGGAGTGCTACCTTATTCACCTATATCCAGTTCGTGAGTTTTGGTGCTTTTACAGTAGCTGTGCCTTTTTGGGAAAAGGGGATTATCGCCTAAACTGATTTTTACCCTTTTATGCTGAAACGGTCCGTTACACTTGGTCTACAGTCTTCTGTAGGAATTTTCTCAGACAAGGGAGGACACAACAAACGAGAAGAGCAAAGATAAAAAGAGAAATTAGTATTGCCATACCAATATGCATTAAAGCTTTTTGGCATCCTGTCATCCAACCAAACCATCTTTCCCAGGGATCTTTTATCCCAGAATTCCTTTTTAACTCTTCAGAGAGCTCATTTAATTTTTCTATGGCTAAGGTGACTTTACCATTAGGGCCTGTGTTTTCTGGGATGTAAGTACAACATGTCATGGTGTCGGGCAAAATTTTACATACACCCCCTTTTTCAGCTAGGATCATGTCTAAGGCCATTCTATTCTGGAAGGACATTTGGGATGTAGCCTGTAGCTGTTCGGCTAATCCCTGGAGGGCATCCCTGGTATAGTTAACAAAGCGTTGTTGGTTGTAATAAATGTAATTTATCCAATTCAAATTCTTGTTTGCAGTAACTATGGTAAAAAGTGATTCAAATCCTGCAGCAACTTCATCTCTTGCTTTAAATTCATTGGGCACCCCCCTAGGCACCCCAATGGCATCAATGTAAATGTGAGGGTCAAAACTGCCTTTTACTGGGGCTTCACGCTTAACCTTGGTTGGTGTGTGTTTGGACTCATGTGTGTCAGGGTGTGTGTCAGAGATAATATGTATAGGCATGATGGCTTTAGCCAGAGTACACTCCCCCCACCATTCCTTGTCCATCCTGGATCTTAGTTGTAAATCCCCACACAACCAGTAAATATCCCCCAATGACCTAGTATGGAATTGCAGTAGGTTCATGGAGACAGTTCTGTAGGTGGCACAATACCCTTTGGAGAAGTTACCCAAGAATTTACCAATTCCATCATAATTAGCATAACAAGTGTAATTACCTTTATAAACTGTAACACCATCTGGGGGTTTGACATCCTTGGCTAAGAGAGGATATTCCACTGTCCATGCTTTGCAGAGGGACCTATTGAAATTGTAGTGGTAGGCAAAAAGACTCAAAACACATTCTTCTATATCTACTGGCAAGGTTAAAGGTACGGTGCCGAGGTGAGGCCGGGCACCACCACACACATAGCATGCGGTTCTGTTATGTTTGTTGGCATTATATTTCATCCATTCCAACCATAGATTAACATCATTAAAACCTGTTTCAGCGGCCATGGTATCTTCAAAGGTGGGGTTTGCAATGGCCATCATGTCTTTAAAGGACAAGATGTGTGGTTTTAATGGATTTGAGACCATATGGGTGGCCCCTTGCCACTCTGGAGAGTGGCACATATCTTTAAGGTAGAAGTGCCCTAGCTTGTTATAGGAACCTTTCTTCCAATACATTCCCATTACATACTGATGGGATCTGTTGGACTGGGATGCTCAATATTTAGTATTAATTTCATGGGTGTGCCTCCTCCAGGCTTCCTTAGGGTCATTCTTTGGAGGAGGGATCTACCATGATCATCTACTTTAGATAAGGCACTTTTTGGTTTGTAACCCCAGGCAGGCCCGGCATTCCATCCCGCCGCCCCCCAATGGTTACAATTATGCCCCCATTGTTTGTCAACTACACAAACATAGGGGTCCTTTGAATGAGGGATATCTCTATAGATATTTTGAATTTGTGACGTAGGGAATGGGCAATCTACAATGTCACAGTAATCAAAAGTGTAAGTAGCCACACGGGTACATGAAGAATTGTACCAGAAGGTATACCCACTGGCATCTTTGGTGATGGCTACTTGCTGGGCCTTAATTAAGCTGATTAAGGAGATGATGTACCAGAGGTACAAGGTTGTGCGGTATCTGCTTCCTCCGGGGCAGAAGTTTTCTTGCAATGGGAAGCGTGGATCCAATGTGGCCTGCCGGCCAACTTGACGGAGGTTGAAGTGATCAGGAGAACTTGGAATGGTCCGTCAAATCTTGGTTCCAGGGTGTGTTTCCGCACAAATTTCTTGACTAGAACCCAATCTCCGGGAAGCAGGTTGTGGGTACCCGTATCAGATTCGGGATCTGGAATTGAAGAGAAAACTTGGGCATGTATTTTGTTCAAGGCATTTGCAAGTTCAGTTACATAGTCTACTAAAACATCAGTTTGAAGCTGCAACTGTTGCGGGTAATAACAACCTAGTCTGGGTGCAGTCCCAAATAGAATCTCATATGGGGATAGTGAGTGCTTCCCTCTAGGTGTGTGCCTAACACTGAATAAAGCTTCTGACAAGCTTTCTGGCCAGGGCATCTTTGTTTCTTGTGACATTTTTAACATTCTGGCTTTTAGGGTGCCATTCATGCGTTCCACTTTGCCACTACTTTGTGGGTGGTAAGGGGTGTGAAAAGCTAGGGTCACTCCCAGAGCATTCCAAATTTCTTTAGTCACTGTTGCTGTAAAGGCTGGGCCCTGGTCACTTTCAATGACTTCTGGAAGTCCAAATCTACATACAATATCTGCAAGTAGACGTTTTGCTGTTGTCTTGGCAGTGATATTGGCCACTGGGTAGGCTTCTGGCCAGCCTGAGAACATGTCCACTATTACTAGTGCATACTCATGAGGCCCACTCTTGGGCATTTGTATGTGATCAATCTGAATTCTCTGGAATGGGTACATGGGCTTAGCCAAGTGTTTCAAGGGCACCTTGGTTGGTTTTCCTGGGTTGCATTTTGCACAAATGACACAGGCCCTACAGAAGCTGTTGATCAATGTTGTGATTCCAGGTGCTTCATAATACTTTTGTATGAGGGCGGCCATTAAGTCTTTTGACAGATGTGCAGGTCCATGTGCCCATTGGACAACTGCTGGATATAAATTCTTAGGAAGGCAGAATCTAAAGTTGTTGTAATATACTCCATCCTTTCGGACTGCTCCTTTCTTCTTCCACTTCTGTATTTCTTCGGGGGTAGTTGTAGCTTGCTGTTCCCGTAAGATTCTTAGGTCAGTAGGAAGGGACTGCAAGGCAAAAATAGGAATTTCTTCGTGTTGGGCGCCAAATTGATGTAGATTAATTTAGAAATAAACAAATATGTTTAAATATCTATCTGTTCCTGTCCAAATCTGAGATGATTAAATTGCGTATACGCAGAAGTAAATTCACACTGACACACGGAGTTCAGGTTAAAATAACTTCGAGAAAATTTAATAGCATCTGATTAAAAGCGGGCTCGCAGACCCTTATAAGAGCAAAATTACATCATCATTGCATATCAAGATATCTGTAAATAAACATCATTAATTGGATTAAATGTTAAGTGGCTATGTCAATGTCCACCCATCAATATTATTAATTGGCTCAAGAACTAAGTGGTTAGCTAGGTGTCCTCCCACCAGGAGGTGGTATTGTTCTGGACACGGGTGTGGACAGATGGCTCAAGTGCCATCTTACCCAGCACGAGGCTTACTCGGTGGGAAGGGGGGCTTGGGCGTCATTTTGCGTAGTTAGTGATGTCAGACTTGTGTTCAGGTTCAGGGTTCTTTTTATGAATAAAACATTTCATTAGGCCAGCTTCCCATGGCCTTGGCTATACTGTGGTGGAATCTCGGTAAAAATAAATTTAGTAGGCCGAGATTACCACGTGGCATGTGTACGTGCATATGCTGACGTATCGATCAGTTGGTTGCACGAGGCAAGATACGATCAGTAGTGTACGGAGCATGTGCAAGAATACAGGATGTAGTATTCCCCCTCCTCCATTGTGCTGGACAAGCCATGCGGTCAAGCAGGAAGTTAATTCTTATTTGTGTTGATTGGTTAAGAGAATGTGCGGGTGGAGCTTAATATGGGAGGAGTTATGTGCCTATATAAGGAGCCTGCACTATTGTCCGGGGCTCAGAACTTGCTGTATTTTGGTGACATTAGTCCCTCTGAGTCCCGATCGGTGATCCAATAAAGAATCTCTTCCTTCCTGAAGAAACCTGTGTCCATCTCTCTGTGCTTCGCTTCCGTCAGTTTCTCCGGTATCATTTGGTGCATTGGCCGGGAAGCTCATCGTTCAACGGTAGCTGAGAGGCAGAGGCGTGAGACGGTCTATCTTTGCCCACGTTCTCTACGGCTGCACCCCTGAACTTCTGCGTGGACCTCCCTTCGTCTCGGCGCCACTAGTCTGTTGTCCAGGAGATCATCGGCCTCTACGTGAGAAGTGCTGGGGTGTCCCCGTCGATGAGTGTGAACTCAGGTTCAGGAACGAGGAGGTAAGACAACTGCTGTTTTAGACGGCAGGACCCACTAGGGGTATACCGATTGTGCGGTAGGCCCAAAGGGGTTTGAATCTGTGTATCTGCCCCCTCTGTCGGAGGGAAGGAGCGAAGGCGCACCGCTCGATCGAACGCTCTTTAGTCAGACCGTTTGATTTTGTTAGTCAGGCGGGGCTCTGGTGTAAATAGCCCTAGCCGGACACCGGTGTCTTGTCTAGACTAGCGTTCTAGGGTGTATATTTTGTTCGCTAGGTCGGAGGGACCGGGAGACTAAGCGGCGTCTGTGTAAATTCGGTTCGCTAGCTCTCATCCTATCTGGGCTAAGTGGGAAGGCGTGTAAATTTGGAACCCACTAGACTTTTGATAGTGCGACTAAGAGGCGTCTGTGTAAATTCGGTCCTCTAGCTCGCTATATATGTGGTGCTTGGGCAGTGTGGCTAACCAAAACGTATGTAGATTGTTTTTAGGTAGTCCATTCAAGGTACTGGCCAATAGTTTAGTTGGGAATTGTAAATGTGTTAAAGATTGTTAGTAAAGTGTATATCTTGTTAGATAGCGCGAGCTCAGCCGTCTAGCGAGAGTGTTAATAGTGTGTTGCTGTATTATAGTGCACGGTACCATAACCCTGTATATTTACTGACACTGTATATAAGTACTAATCATTGTCGTCCATTGCATGTTTAACACCATAACCACTAATAATTGTATTGTGACCTTAACTTGTGCTTTGACCTATGCTAACCGTACTGTAACCGCTATTTGTAAAAGACGATGTTACTGGGGTGTGTTATAGACGGGTAATTCGTATATAGAGAATTATAGCGTGGGTGACTGTATAGTTACGCCAAAGGGCATAATATTGATTATCTAGTGACTGGTGTAACAGCTGTGTGTGTACGGGAATTCCCTGAGTGTTTATTGTTATTGTGTACGTTTCACTTGGTAACCGTACCACGTGGTGCTGTTGCCAGAGGAAACGGGTGTGACTGTTGAATAGTACGCGTGTATAGTATTCGTTGTCGACGACGTTCCATTGTTAAGTATGGGTGCGTCGCAGTCAACGATCCTGGATCCCTTAGGTTGTATGGTGAAGAATTTTAAAAAGGGATTCAAAACTTGTGATTTTGGGGTTAAAATGTCTCCTGTACGTTTGGTCACTTTGTGTACTAGGGAGTGGCCTACTTTGGTTGCGGCATGGCCGCCACGTGGCAGTTTGGATCCAACTCTGGTACAGCGCTTACACGTGGCTGTATCAGGTAGGCCTGAACTTTACGGCCAGTTTCCTTATATTGATTGTTGGAGACAGGCCGTAAATGACTCGCCAAAATGGCTCCGGACATGCCACGAGGAGCAGTGTCGCCTCATGGTAGCTAGGACTTGTTCGTCCACTAGGACTGGTGTTAGGCCCATTTTGGACACGCCCCCTGAGTCCGAGATCCCTTTGCCGCCCCCTTACTTTCCGTTAAGAAGAAGTGACGCAAATGCAGGAAGTCCTGCAACCCTCCCCTCATTACCCCCATCCACTTCCGCTTCCTCCTCCAGTACAGGATCCACCCCCCCTCGTACTAAATCTCCCCTTCCGGAATAAGAACCAACCCCCATTAAAAACGAATATCCTGATTTGGCGCCACTTCAGACTACCGGTCAAGCTTCATCTAGCTCGGCTCGAAGTGTTTTATTTACAACCTTTTCCCAAAACCAAGCTCCCACATCCCCATACCCTATTTCTCCCCGACTGGAACCTATGACTGACGCCCCTCCACGTAGCCCCATACAGACCCGACAGTTGACCGGTGCCCAACAATTAAAACACTATCAGATGCCTCTTCGTCTGAATCCTGGGTCAGCCTATATCGATGCCGCAGGCCAAATGGCACATGCTGACCCAGTCTTTGTATATGTCCCATTCACGACAACCGATCTCTTAAATTGGAAGACCCACAATTCCTCGTATACTGAGAAACCACAAGCTATGACTGATCTGTTCACCTCAATAGTACAGACACATAACCCGACATGGGCTGATTGCCAGCAGTTATTAATGACTTTATTCAACAATGAGGAAAGGACAAGAATTAATCAAGCGGCCATTAAAGCACTAGAGGATAAAGCCCGTACTTTAAACCAAGCCAATCCATCAGCATGGGCCGCAACACATTATCCCAACACCGATCCCGATTGGAATGTAAATGGTGCTGATATGGTTCAACTCAGAGCCTATAGAGACGCTATAATTGCTGGCATGAAAGCCGGAGAAAAGAAAGCCATTAACATGTCGAAGACAGTTGAGGTGATTCAGAAAAGCGATGAAGCGCCCAGTGTCTTTTATGACCGATTATTGGAGGCATACCGCTTGTATACCCCCTTTAATCCGGAAGACGCAGACAATTCCCGAATGGTGAACTCCGCCTTTGTCAGCCAAGCTTACGGAGATATTAAGCGCAAGCTACAAAAGTTAGAAGGGTTTGCAGGTATGTCAATCACCCAGCTAATGGAGGTAGCGAATAAGGTTTATATGAATAGGGAAACAGAAAGTAAGAAAGAGGAAGAGCGCAAGATGCGTAGAAAGGCAGACATGCTAGCGGTAGCGATCGCAGGCGTAGATAGACGGGGCCCAGATAGAGGCGATAGTAGATGGAATGAGGAACCTCTAAGTAGAAATCAGTGCGCATACTGTAGGGAAGAAGGGCATTGGAGAAATGAGTGTCCTCGAAGAGAACAGCGTGAGAAAGACAGACCTAGGATAGGTTATGGAAACTTTAGAGGCAGAGCGAGAGGTAGAGGAGGCCCCGGAGGGAGTAATGGTAATAGAGGGAGTAATGGGAACAGAGGAAGTGTTAGGGAAGACAGGTATATTCCAGCAGCGCAAAGGTCCCGCGATAGAGAAGGCAGGGACTTTGTAGGATTGGCTGACACGGTCATGGAGGACTATTGATACCGACCGGGCTCCATCCCCCTTGGTCGAGCGGAGCCTATGGTCGATGTATCAATAGGGGGAAAAAGGAGTGCGTTCATGATCGACACTGGTGCTGAACATTCAGTGGTGACTAATCTAGTTGCCCCTCCATCTGGAAGGACTATTACTGTGATAGGAGCAACTGGAAGAAGTGCTGAAAAACCGGTTCTTAAAAGTCGACTCTGTACATTGGGAGGCCACGTAGTAAAACATCAATTCCTTTATATGCCTGAATGTCCAGTCCAATTGCTGGGACGTGATATGCTATCAAAATTACAAGCGCAGATTACGTTCCTACCAAATGGAACAACATCCTTAAAGTTTAATGGACCTTCAGGTATTATGACTTTATCCGTACCAAAGGAAGAAGAGTGGCGACTTTATACAGTGTTGACTAGCCAAAACCCTAGGAGTGATGAGACATTATTTAACATACCAGGAGTTTGGGCAGAGAACAACCCACCAGGACTGACCCGCAATATTCCACCTATAAAAATTGAACTAAAACTTGGGGTTTATCCAGTGAGCCTAAGACAATACCACATCCCACAGAAGGCTAAGAAGAACATCCAATCCTATCTGGATAAGTTCATACGGTATGGTATCCTAAAATTCTGTACTTCCCCCTGGAACACCCCATTGCTGCCTGTTCAAAAGCCCGGTACAGATGAGTATCGACCTGTGCAGGACTTGAGAGCAGTCAATGATGCGGTTGTTAGTATACATCCAGTTGTACCCAATCCATATAACCTGCTTGCTTTAATTCCGGGCGGGGCTACCTACTTTACAGTCTTAGACCTCAAAGATGCCTTCTTTTGCCTCCGAATTGCCGCAGAAAGTCAATGTATTTTCGCTTTCCAATGGGAGAACGCTGTAACGGGCTCAAAACGCCAAATGACTTGGACAAGACTGCCCCAAGGGTTTAAAAATTCACCTACCCTATTTGGTTCAGCCCTAAGTCAAGATTTACTGGATTTCGAGTCCATCCCTGGAGAGTGTGTATTGTTACAATATGTAGATGACTTGTTGATAGCAGCAGTTACAAAAGAAATCTGTCAGCAAGCAACGCACAATCTACTACACATTCTCTGGAAGGCAGGATACAAGGTGTCTAGAAAGAAGGCTCAGTTGTGTTTGCCAACTGTCAAATATCTGGGATTCCATATCTCTGAAGGTCAAAGAATTATGGGGCCAGAGAGAAAAGAAGCTGTCTGCCAAATACCAATACCCAAGAATAGAAGACAAGTGCGAGAATTCTTGGGGGCAGCAGGCTTCTGTAGGATATGGATTCCCAGCTATGCGATACTGGCAAAACCTCTGTATGCAGCTATCAAAGGTACAGAGCACGACCCCTTCTTATGGACCCAAGAACAGCAAACGGCATTTGAAGATGTGAAGAAGGCTTTGATGAGTGCCCCAGCATTAGGTCTACCTGATCACACCCGACCATTCTACCTGTATGTACATGAGCAAAGAAGAATGGCTGTGGGAGTATTGACACAGTACTTGGGATCATGGCAAAGACCTGTTGCCTACATGTCTAAGCAATTGGATGCAGTGGCCAGCGGACTTCCACCTTGTCTAAGAGCCGTAGCTGCAGCCGCCCTGCAAGTAGCTGAAGCCGATAAACTCACTCTGGGTCAAGAACTTTATGTACGAGTCCCACATGCAGTACAGACGTTGTTGGATTACAAAGGAAATCATTGGTTTAGTAACAGCCGTATGACCAAGTATCAAGCAATGTTGTGTGAAAATCCCAGAGTGCATTTAGAGACTGTAAACACCTTAAATCCAGCTACCCTTTTGCCACAACCTACTGAAAGTCAACATGATTGTTTGGAAGTAATGGATGAAGTATTCTCAAGTAGACCAGATCTTCGTGATTTTCCCATCCAGAACCCCGATGTTCAATATTATACCGACGGCAGTAGTTATGTGAAAGAAGGGATCCGCTATGCAGGATATGCAGTGACAACAATAGACAAGGTGATAGAAGCTCGGCCACTGGCGAAAAGAACATCAGCACAAAAGGCAGAATTGATAGCACTGACACGAGCGTTACAATTGGCTGAAGGTTTAAGAGTAAACATCTACACAGACTCCAAATATGCGTTTTTAACCACTCATGCCCACGGAGCTTTGTATAAAGAAAGAGGACTACTGAATTCAGAAGGCAAAGAAATCAAATACGCAGCTGAAATCCTACAACTATTGGAAGCAGTGTGGGAACCGAAAGAAGTCGGTATCATACATTGTCGAGCGCATCTGAGAGGAGATGGTGATGTAACCAAGGGAAATCGGATGGCAGATAGTGCAGCCAAGCGTGCTGCTGAATCAGGAAGACAGGAGTATGTGGGGCATATAGCTGCTCTTATACCAACTCCACTGTCCCAATGGACTCCAGTTTATACAGCTCAAGAAGAGGAGTGGTTAAAGACTGAACCAGGAAAGTATTTGGAGAACAAGTGGTATCAGCTAGAAGATGGAAGAATAGTCATACCAGCATCACTAGCGGTAGAAATTGTCCAAAATTATCATAACGGGACACATTCTGGGAGAGACAGTACTGAAGAATCTCTCAGAAAACATTTCTACATACCAAGATTGTCCAACTTGACTCGAAGATGTGTAACGTGTGCTAAAAATAATGCAAGACAAGGACCAGTAAAGCCACCAGGAGTCCAGTTTATGGGGGGACTCCCCATGTCCGATCTACAAATAGACTTTACAGTGATGCCTAAATCGGGTGGACATCGTTACCTGCTGGTAATTGTGTGCACCTATTCAGGCTGGGTAGAAGCATGTCCTACTCGTACAGAGAAAGCAGGAGAAGTTGTGAGATTCCTGCTACGAGAAATAATACCCCGATATGGACTACCCTGTTCTATAGGATCGGACAATGGTCCAGCTTTTGTTCATCAGTGCCTACAACAACTGACTCATATGCTTGGTATAAAGTGGAGGCTTCATACTGCATATAGACCCCAGAGCTCTGGTAAGGTAGAGAGAATGAATAGAACTATTAAGAACCAGTTGGCTAAAATGTGTCAGGAAACCCAACTTAAGTGGAACGTTCTCTTACCCATAGCTTTATTGCGAATCCGCAGTACCCCTACCAGAAGGATGGGCCTCTCTCCTTTTGAAATCATGTATGGGCGACCACCTCCCGTACTTGGTAACTTAAGGGGGGATTTGAGTCAGTTGGGAGAAGGAATTACCCGGCAGCAGGTTGTAGAGTTGGGTAAGACTATGGAGGAGGTACAGAAATGGGTACAAGATAGATTACCTGTGAATATTTATCCCCCTGTTCATAGTTATCATCCAGGAGATCAAGTGTGGATTAAAGAGTGGAATAATGTACCGTTAGGGCCCAAGTGGA
Source organism: Pelobates fuscus (assembly GCF_036172605.1). Classification (NCBI taxonomy): domain Eukaryota; kingdom Metazoa; phylum Chordata; class Amphibia; order Anura; family Pelobatidae; genus Pelobates; species Pelobates fuscus. The sequence goes on from NC_086325.1 coordinate 114,207,999, forward strand.
GAGGTCCTTATGTTGTTCTTTTGTCTACCCCTACAGCGATAAAAGTAGCCGAAGTGACTCCGTGGATACATCACTCCAGGGTTAAACCAGCAGCAGTCGATTCTTGGCAAGTTACAGCAGATCCAGAGAATCCCTGCAAGATCCGGTTAAAACGCACTACTCAGTCGGAGTAACGAGGAACTATTGTGGATTACAAATGTTATTATTTTTGGGATTTGGTGCGTGAGTGAGAAGGCCATAATAAAGCCTGTCTGCCCACCGACGTATAGTTTATAAGCCAGGGAAAGTCTCGAAGGGACTCCTGTGAAGACGAGCAGAACTCCATTCCCTGCAGCCCTTACATCCTGGAAGCTGAGGTGCCTTCGCACGGACGAAGACTGAGGATGACGGCGAAAGATGTGTTTTTGATAGTGTTTATTTATATGTGTTTTTATATTCAGGAAGGTAGAGGTACCGACACTCCTAGCTGTGAGGTATGCATTAAGACTACGAGAACAGGTAACCATATTTCCCAAACCCTAATTTGGCATTCACAATACAAGTGTAAAGGAGATGTATCGAGATGTAGATACTTAAATATAGATTATAGTGTGTGCCATTTAGGAGTAGGAGAACCTAAGTGCTTCAGTCCGGAGTATCAACCTCGTACAATTTGGTTGACTCTCAGGAATGGAGATCCTCAGGGGACCCTAATTAATAAGACGGTGTTAGAATCCGTACATTCTTCGGGTGTTCTGCTATTTGATGCGTGTAAAGCGATAGCGAGTGGTAGAAAGCCGTGGAATGTATGTGGGGATCTTAGATGGGAGAGGACGTATGGGTCTAATGATAAATATATTTGTCCCAGTAGTAAAAATAAATATGTGAGTCCTAGATGCCCAAATAAAGACTATAACTTCTGCCCATATTGGTCTTGTGTGGGGTGGGCGACTTGGGGACAGACAGTAGACAAAGACATGATAGTGACTAAGTTGCCGACTAGCCCATTTTGTAAGTCTATGGAATGTAATCCCATCCATATACTTATAAATAACCCCGATAAGTTCTTAGACAAATATGGCAATTTATTTGGGTTTCAAATATACGGGACGGGTTTAGATCCTGGGACAGTATTGTTTATAGGGATAGAGACTGATACGGTATCCTCCCAAACTCATCAAGTATACCATTCCTTTTATGAAGAGATGAGTATAGATAATAAGATCCCCCATAATGCTAAAAACCTGTTCATTGACCTAGCTGAAAGTATTGCCGGTAGTCTTAATGTTACCAACTGCTATGTGTGTGGAGGTACTAACATGGGAGACCAATGGCCTTGGGAAGCAAAGGAGGTAATATCCGGTTCTGAGGCAGTTGACCAACTAATATCTACACAAGCCGATTATCATATGAGTGTTAGAGGTAAATCTGAGTGGAGATTAAAGACCTCCATCATAGGTTATGTTTGCATAGCAAGGAAAGGAATAATGTATAATACTTCTGTAGGAGAATTAACTTGTCTAGGGCAAAAAGCTTATGATGATGATACAAAGAATACAACTTGGTGGTCGGCTTCAAATGTCTCAGAACCATCTAACCCGTTTGCTAGATACGCCAATTTAAAGGATGTGTGGTTTGATTTATCCATCACATCTACCTGGAGAGCCCCAGCAAATTTGTACTGGATCTGTGGTAAGAAAGCCTATTCGGAGTTGCCACAGGACTGGGAAGGGGCATGTGTGTTGGGTATGCTCAAACCATCCTTCTTCTTGTTACCGATTGAAACAGGTGAGACTTTAGGTGTTAAAGTGTATGATGTGAATCATAGGAAGAAAAGGGGACCCATAGAGATAGGCACCTGGGAATGAATGGCCTCCCCAGCGTATCATAGATTATTATGGGCCAGCCACGTGGGCTGAGGATGGTACCTTTGGTTACAGAACCCCTATTTATATGCTCAACCGTATTATAAGATTACAGGCGGTGGTTGAGATTATTACTAACGAGACATCACAAGCGCTCAATCTTCTAGCGAAGCATAACACCAGGATGAGGACAGCAGTCTACCAAAATAGATTAGCCTTGGATTACCTTTTGGCAGTAGAGGGAGGTGTATGTGGGAAGTTTAACCTGAGCAATTGCTGTCTTCAAATAGATGACGAAGGGCAGGCAATAGCTGAGCTTACTAGCCATATGGTTAAACTAGCGCATGTGCCTACTCAGGTATGGAAAGGGTATAATCCAAGTAGTTGGTTTGGTAGCTGGTACGAGTGGTTTGGAGGGCTTAAGGCAGTGGTAGGTGGAGTCCTACTGATTTTAATGTTGTGCCTACTCCTGCCGTGTCTTATACCCTTAGTAGTTAGGTCTGTGCAAAGCCTGATAGAAAATATAGCAGAGAGGAAGGCTGCTGCACAGATAATGGCAATTTATAAATATAAGGCTTTAGATCAGGGAGAACCAATGCAGGAAGATGAGTGTTGAAGATTCACATCATAAGATAAGTCTGGTCTGGTTCATGGTAACTTGCGGTGTATGCAAACCAAGGTTAAGTGATGCCTCAAGTAATTGTAAAATATCAAGAGGCATCAAAGGGGGGAATGTGGTGGAATCTCGGTAAAAATAAATTTAGTAGGCCGAGATTACCACGTGGCATGTGTACGTGCATATGCTGACGTATCGATCAGTTGGTTGCACGAGGCAAGATACGATCAGTAGTGTACGGAGCATGTGCAAGAATACAGGATGTAGTATTCCCCCTCCTCCATTGTGCTGGACAAGCCATGCGGTCAAGCAGGAAGTTAATTCTTATTTGTGTTGATTGGTTAAGAGAATGTGCGGGTGGAGCTTAATATGGGAGGAGTTATGTGCCTATATAAGGAGCCTGCACTATTGTCCGGGGCTCAGAACTTGCTGTATTTTGGTGACATTAGTCCCTCTGAGTCCCGATCGGTGATCCAATAAAGAATCTCTTCCTTCCTGAAGAAACCTGTGTCCATCTCTCTGTGCTTCGCTTCCGTCAGTTTCTCCGGTATCAATACTTTGTTGCATGTTACAGGAGATTCAATAATTCCGGGGTTAGTCATGTCTTTATAGAAAATACAGTCTCTATTCATTACACTAAATGCTGTTAGGAAATTCTGTCATGTAATGTAGTTTAAAATGGAGGATCTGTCAGGTAATGTGGGTTAAAATGGAGTTAGTGCAAAAATTCAACACAGGTTCAATACAGGCTTTTAATAATTCTACATCACAACTACTCGATAAAATAAAATTGGAGAGAGAAAGGTGGACCAACCAGAAGCATTATGATACATTGGGAATATATTTAGATAAGTTAAAATCCAGGCATTAGAGAGAAACACAGCACTGGTTAGGAATGGAACAAGTCCATCCGCCAGGTTGTGATGGTTGAGAGATACAATGGGGCCTAATCCCTAGAAATGCAAAGAAAAAATAGGACTAATGGGTTGCAGATTAAAGACAATCTGCCTCCCAAAAAGACCTTGTATCCTTATGTGAAAAAATCTACTCTGCAATAATAAATATAAAAGTGGAGCGCAGAGAGCAAAAAACAAAAAAAAACTCTTTATTAATCCCTCTTGGGGGAGAAACACACAGATACTAAACAAACAAGTAATAAAATTAGGATCTAATAGGATAGAATCGACTAGTCCAAAATAATAGTAATATGGTCAGAAGAAATGCTATAAGTATGTGTGTGGCAGAATTGCCATAAATAGTAGCAAATAACTTATGACCAAAAGGGGGGAGATACATTCAATGTAGCAAACTGAAGATCTCTAAATACAAAAGTAAGTAAACTCTATAATTAGAACAAAGAGTATATCAAGTGCATAAAAAATATATATGTGCAAAGATCTACCAGAATACGTTTGCAATATTGCAGGAAAGAGGCCTGCAGTCTAAATAGCCAGCAATATAAATGTTAAACGAACTGTCTAAGCAGCTGTAGGAGATTTGGGGGAAGGAGTCCCTGGTATCATGCAGGTAATAGACTAGTATCTGATCCCACCATGTGTGTGGCAAAATTGCCATAAGTAGTAGCAAATAACTATGACCAAAAAGGGGGGAGGTACATTAAATGTAGCAAACTGAGATCAGTAGTGATGTCGCGAACACGAAATTTTCGGTTCACGAACGGCGAACGTGAACTTCTGCAAAGGTTCGCGAACCGTCGAACCGGGCGAACCGCCATTGACTTCAATGGGCAGGCAAATTTTAAAACCCACAGGGACTCTTTCTGGCCACAAAAGTGATGGCCACACCTTGACTGTGGCATGCCGGAGGGGGATGCATGGCAAAACTCCCATGGAAAATTACACAGTTGATGCAGAGTCTGGTTTTAATCCATAAAGGGCAGAAATCACCAAACATTCCTAAATTGTTTGGAATAACGTGCTTTAAAACATCAGGTATGATGTTGTATCGATCAGGTAGTGTAAGGGTTACGCCCGCTTCACAGTGACAGACCAAACTCCCCGTTTAACGCACCGCAAACAACCGCAAACAGTCCATTTGCACAACCGCAAACTCCCAATTTGCACGTTTTAGTGCAAACTAGTCTAACTACTAATCTAGTTGAAACATGCTACTTTTATTAATGCCAGACAACCATGCAGGCCAGACTAACAAACATGCCAGGGCCAATCATAGTTAACCACATCAGAGAGTAATATGGCTCCCTCTATATATAGAGTAAACATGGCTCCCTCTATATACAGAGTAAACATGGCTCCCTCTATATACAGTGTAACATGGCTCCCCTCTATATACAGAGTAACATGGCTCCCCTCTATATACAGTGTAAACATGGCTCCTCTCTATATACAGAGTAACATGGCTCCCTCTATATACAGTGTAAACATGGCTCCTCTCTATATACAGAGTAACATGGCTCCCTCTATATACAGTGTAAACATGGCTCCTCTCTATATACAGAGTAATATGGCTTCCCTCTATTTACCGTGTAAGCATGGCTCCCTCTATATACAGAATAACATGGCTTCCATCTATATACCGTGTAAACATGGCTCCCTCTATATACAGTGTAAACATGGCTCCTCTCTATATACAGAGTAACATGGCTTCCCTCTATATACTGTGTAAACATGGCTCCCTCTATATACAGAATAACAAGGCTCCCTCTATTTACCGTGTAAACATGGCTCCCTCTATATACAGAATAACATGGCTCCCTCTATATACAGAGTAACATGGCTTCCCTCTACATACCGTGTAAACATGGCTCCCTCTATATATATACAGAATAACATGGCTCCCTCTATATACAGAGTGACATGGCTTCCCTCTATATACCATGTAAACATAGCTCCCTCTATATACAGAATAACATGGCTCCCTCTATATACAGAGTAACATGGCTCCCTCTATATACAGAGTAACATGGCTCCCTCTATATACAGTGTAACATGGCCCCCCTCTATATACAGAGTAACATGGCTCCCTCTATATACAGTGTAACATGGCTCCCCTCTATATACACAGTAACATGGCTCCCCTCTATATACAGTGTAAACATGGCTCCTCTCTATATACAGAGTAGCATGGCTCCCTCTATATACAGTGTAAACATGGCACCTCTCTATATACAGAGTAACATGGCTTCCCTCTATATACCGTGTAAACATGGCTCCCTCTATATACAGAATAGTAGCTCTGAATGCATAGTATGTATGAATGTATCACTGGGTTATACAGCAATGAATATTGCAGTAATTTGAAAAACATTTTCAATTATATAAATAGCAAGTATGAAGTCCCTGAAAATTATTTGAAAAAGTTCCAACAATAACAGTGATTAGAGTTGAGCGGACACCTGGATGTTCGGGTCCGGCGGGCTTGGCCGAACTTCGGAAAAAAGTCCAGGCTCGGGCTCGAACTTGACCCCGAACTTGACCCCAAACCCGAACCCCATTGAAGTCAATGGGGACCTGAACTTGTGGGCACAAAAATGGCTCTAAAAAGTCCTGGAAAGAGCTGCAAAATGAAGTAAATGGGGGGTAAGAGTAGGACAAGTGCCCTGCAAACAAATGTGGATAGGGAAATCACTTAAAATAACATAAAATACCTAAACGTTAAAAATACTGCTGAGCCATAAAGTAGCACTAGATGGAATCTTTGATTTTAGCTTTGGAAGAACATAAATCAAAATCTAAAGCATGGCTGTCAGGAGGATCACCATCATTTTCCATTTGAGAGAGAGTTGTAGTGCAGGGTATTCTCTTTCATTGTTCAAACTGAGCTCAACAACTGATGCATGGAGAACGAGCCTTCACAAGCCTCTGCTATTGTGTACATAGTTTATACTAAGTGACCCATAGGTTGAGGAGGCGGTGACCATGGCAGTGTAGGTGGAAGTGGCGGTGGAGGAGATAGCCAACACATTTTTTTTTTGTTTGTTTTTTAATTGGGGTAGCCCCCAAAATATTGGGACATATAAAAAAAAGAAACATTTGTGGCCTGCGGTGCATTTCTTGCAGTCCAATAAGGCCCACAGGTTTTTAAAACTGTCCATCTCCACCCGACAGAATAACAGCATTTCAAAGGCCAGGGATTTCGAAATGCTGGCATTCAGAGACAGGGATCGCAGGTGGCTAAGGGGGTACTTCTTCTTTCTCTCCAGTGTTTGGGAGATGGACAGCTGAATGCTTCCATGGGACAGTGTGGAGATGCTTGGGTACGGTGGCGGATGTGGTGGTGTTGCTGCCACATCCTCTGTTTGCGGGGTGGAGGAAGAGGTGGAGGAAGAGGCCGAGGCAGCAGCAGAAGAGGAAGCAGGAGGAGCCTGAGACCTTTCTTGTTTTTTGAGGTGCTTACTCCACTGCAGCTTGTGCTTTGCATGTAGATGCCTGGTCATGCAGGTTGTGCTCAGGTTTAGCACATGTATGCCTCACTTCAGGCTCTGATTGCACAGCATGCAAACCACTAGTGTCTTGTCGTCAGCACATTGTCTGAAGAACAGGGAATTCCTTGAAGCTGGCTTTGGTGTGCTCGGTCCCTGGGTGCGGTGGGCAGTAGCAGGCATACTGTCTAGGGGACGGCCACTCCGCTTTTGCACCCTGCTCTGAACACTTCCATGGGACAGTGTGGAGATGCTGGACAATTGTGTACCTGGCCTATGCTGGTGCAGGAACCCACCCTCCGAGCCACTTGTGAATGACTGGCCTGGTAACCGTGGAAATGACCCCTCTTCCTCCTCCTCTTCCTCCTGTGCCACATCCTCTTCCATCATCGCCCAAAGCGTTTTTTCAAGGAGACATAGAAGCTGTATAGTACGGCATCAGCGGCACTGGCCATGTTGGTGGAGTCCTTGAAACAGTGCAACATGGCACAGAGGTCTCGCATGGAGGCCCACTCATTGGTGGTGAAGTAGTGCTGTTCCACAGAGCGACTGACCCGTGCCTGCTGCAGCTGAAACTCCGCTATTGCCTGCTGCTGCTCGCACAGTCTCTCCAGCATGTGCAAGGTGGAGTTCCACCTTGTGGGCACGTCGCATATGAGGCGGCGAGCAGGAAGGCCGAAGTTACGCTGCAGCGTAGACAGGTGAGCAGCAGCAGGGTGAGAACGCCAAAAGCGCAGACAGACGGCCCGCACTTTCTGCAGCAGCTCTGATATAACTGGGTATACATCGTGGCGGTGTAGGTGGAAGCGGCAGCAGTGGAGGAGGAGGAGGAGGTAAAAAAAAAAAAGAAAAAAAAAAAAAAAAAGAATAAGTGCAATTGAGTATAACAATGGCTGGGTGAGGTCTGTATAAATGTCTATTCTGAACAAGGTACAGACAAGTCTGGTGTATGTGGGAAGTTTAACCTGAGCAATTGCTGTCTTCAAATAGATGACGAAGGGCAGGCAATAGCTGAGCTTACTAGCCATATGGTTAAACTAGCGCATGTGCCTACTCAGGTATGGAAAGGGTATAATCCAAGTAGTTGGTTTGGTAGCTGGTACGAGTGGTTTGGAGGGCTTAAGGCAGTGGTAGGTGGAGTCCTACTGATTTTAATGTTGTGCCTACTCCTGCCGTGTCTTATACCCTTAGTAGTTAGGTCTGTGCAAAGCCTGATAGAAAATATAGCAGAGAGGAAGGCTGCTGCACAGATAATGGCAATTTATAAATATAAGGCTTTAGATCAGGGAGAACCAATGCAGGAAGATGAGTGTTGAAGATTCACATCATAAGATAAGTCTGGTCTGGTTCATGGTAACTTGCGGTGTATGCAAACCAAGGTTAAGTGATGCCTCAAGTAATTGTAAAATATCAAGAGGCATCAAAGGGGGGAATGTGGTGGAATCTCGGTAAAAATAAATTTAGTAGGCCGAGATTACCACGTGGCATGTGTACGTGCATATGCTGACGTATCGATCAGTTGGTTGCACGAGGCAAGATACGATCAGTAGTGTACGGAGCATGTGCAAGAATACAGGATGTAGTATTCCCCCTCCTCCATTGTGCTGGACAAGCCATGCGGTCAAGCAGGAAGTTAATTCTTATTTGTGTTGATTGGTTAAGAGAATGTGCGGGTGGAGCTTAATATGGGAGGAGTTATGTGCCTATATAAGGAGCCTGCACTATTGTCCGGGGCTCAGAACTTGCTGTATTTTGGTGACATTAGTCCCTCTGAGTCCCGATCGGTGATCCAATAAAGAATCTCTTCCTTCCTGAAGAAACCTGTGTCCATCTCTCTGTGCTTCGCTTCCGTCAGTTTCTCCGGTATCAATACTTTGTTGCATGTTACAGGAGATTCAATAATTCCGGGGTTAGTCATGTCTTTATAGAAAATACAGTCTCTATTCATTACACTAAATGCTGTTAGGAAATTCTGTCATGTAATGTAGTTTAAAATGGAGGATCTGTCAGGTAATGTGGGTTAAAATGGAGTTAGTGCAAAAATTCAACACAGGTTCAATACAGGCTTTTAATAATTCTACATCACAACTACTCGATAAAATAAAATTGGAGAGAGAAAGGTGGACCAACCAGAAGCATTATGATACATTGGGAATATATTTAGATAAGTTAAAATCCAGGCATTAGAGAGAAACACAGCACTGGTTAGGAATGGAACAAGTCCATCCGCCAGGTTGTGATGGTTGAGAGATACAATGGGGCCTAATCCCTAGAAATGCAAAGAAAAAATAGGACTAATGGGTTGCAGATTAAAGACAATCTGCCTCCCAAAAAGACCTTGTATCCTTATGTGAAAAAATCTACTCTGCAATAATAAATATAAAAGTGGAGCGCAGAGAGCAAAAAACAAAAAAAAACTCTTTATTAATCCCTCTTGGGGGAGAAACACACAGATACTAAACAAACAAGTAATAAAATTAGGATCTAATAGGATAGAATCGACTAGTCCAAAATAATAGTAATATGGTCAGAAGAAATGCTATAAGTATGTGTGTGGCAGAATTGCCATAAATAGTAGCAAATAACTTATGACCAAAAGGGGGGAGATACATTAAATGTAGCAAACTGAAGATCTCTAAATACAAAAGTAAGTAAACTCTATAATTAGAACAAAGAGTATATCAAGTGCATAAAAAATATATATGTGCAAAGATCTACCAGAATACGTTTGCAATATTGCAGGAAAGAGGCCTGCAGTCTAAATAGCCAGCAATATAAATGTTAAACGAACTGTCTAAGCAGCTGTAGGAGATTTGGGGGAAGGAGTCCCTGGTATCATGCAGGTAATAGACTAGTATCTGATCCCACCATGTGTGTGGCAAAATTGCCATAAGTAGTAGCAAATAACTATGACCAAAAAGGGGGGAGGTACATTAAATGTAGCAAACTGAGATCAGTAGTGATGTCGCGAACACGAAATTTTCGGTTCACGAACGGCGAACGTGAACTTCTGCAAAGGTTCGCGAACCGTCGAACCGGGCGAACCGCCATTGACTTCAATGGGCAGGCAAATTTTAAAACCCACAGGGACTCTTTCTGGCCACAAAAGTGATGGCCACACCTTGACTGTGGCATGCCGGAGGGGGATGCATGGCAAAACTCCCATGGAAAATTACACAGTTGATGCAGAGTCTGGTTTTAATCCATAAAGGGCAGAAATCACCAAACATTCCTAAATTGTTTGGAATAACGTGCTTTAAAACATCAGGTATGATGTTGTATCGATCAGGTAGTGTAAGGGTTACGCCCGCTTCACAGTGACAGACCAAACTCCCCGTTTAACGCACCGCAAACAACCGCAAACAGTCCATTTGCACAACCGCAAACTCCCAATTTGCACGTTTTAGTGCAAACTAGTCTAACTACTAATCTAGTTGAAACATGCTACTTTTATTAATGCCAGACAACCATGCAGGCCAGACTAACAAACATGCCAGGGCCAATCATAGTTAACCACATCAGAGAGTAATATGGCTCCCTCTATATATAGAGTAAACATGGCTCCCTCTATATACAGAGTAAACATGGCTCCCTCTATATACAGTGTAACATGGCTCCCCTCTATATACAGAGTAACATGGCTCCCCTCTATATACAGTGTAAACATGGCTCCTCTCTATATACAGAGTAACATGGCTCCCTCTATATACAGTGTAAACATGGCTCCTCTCTATATACAGAGTAACATGGCTCCCTCTATTTACCGTGTAAGCATGGCTCCCTCTATATACAGAATAACATGGCTTCCATCTATATACCGTGTAAACATGGCTCCCTCTATATACAGTGTAAACATGGCTCCTCTCTATATACAGAGTAACATGGCTTCCCTCTATATACTGTGTAAACATGGCTCCCTCTATATACAGAATAACAAGGCTCCCTCTATTTACCGTGTAAACATGGCTCCCTCTATATACAGAATAACATGGCTCCCTCTATATACAGAGTAACATGGCTTCCCTCTACATACCGTGTAAACATGGCTCCCTCTATATATATACAGAATAACATGGCTCCCTCTATATACAGAGTGACATGGCTTCCCTCTATATACCATGTAAACATAGCTCCCTCTATATACAGAATAACATGGCTCCCTCTATATACAGAGTAACATGGCTCCCTCTATATACAGAGTAACATGGCTCCCTCTATATACAGTGTAACATGGCCCCCCTCTATATACAGAGTAACATGGCTCCCTCTATATACAGTGTAACATGGCTCCCCTCTATATACACAGTAACATGGCTCCCCTCTATATACAGTGTAAACATGGCTCCTCTCTATATACAGAGTAGCATGGCTCCCTCTATATACAGTGTAAACATGGCACCTCTCTATATACAGAGTAACATGGCTTCCCTCTATATACCGTGTAAACATGGCTCCCTCTATATACAGAATAGTAGCTCTGAATGCATAGTATGTATGAATGTATCACTGGGTTATACAGCAATGAATATTGCAGTAATTTGAAAAACATTTTCAATTATATAAATAGCAAGTATGAAGTCCCTGAAAATTATTTGAAAAAGTTCCAACAATAACAGTGATTAGAGTTGAGCGGACACCTGGATGTTCGGGTCCGGCGGGCTTGGCCGAACTTCGGAAAAAAGTCCAGGCTCGGGCTCGAACTTGACCCCGAACTTGACCCCAAACCCGAACCCCATTGAAGTCAAAGGGGACCTGAACTTGTGGGCACAAAAATGGCTCTAAAAAGTCCTGGAAAGAGCTGCAAAATGAAGTAAATGGGGGGTAAGAGTAGGACAAGTGCCCTGCAAACAAATGTGGATAGGGAAATCACTTAAAATAACATAAAATACCTAAACGTTAAAAATACTGCTGAGCCATAAAGTAGCACTAGATGGAATCTTTGATTTTAGCTTTGGAAGAACATAAATCAAAATCTAAAGCATGGCTGTCAGGAGGATCACCATCATTTTCCATTTGAGAGAGAGTTGTAGTGCAGGGTATTCTCTTTCATTGTTCAAACTGAGCTCAACAACTGATGCATGGAGAACGAGCCTTCACAAGCCTCTGCTATTGTGTACATAGTTTATACTAAGTGACCCATAGGTTGAGGAGGCGGTGACCATGGCAGTGTAGGTGGAAGTGGCGGTGGAGGAGATAGCCAACACATTTTTTTTTTGTTTGTTTTTTAATTGGGGTAGCCCCCAAAATATTGGGACATATAAAAAAAAGAAACATTTGTGGCCTGCGGTGCATTTCTTGCAGTCCAATAAGGCCCACAGGTTTTTAAAACTGTCCATCTCCACCCGACAGAATAACAGCATTTCAAAGGCCAGGGATTTCGAAATGCTGGCATTCAGAGACAGGGATCGCAGGTGGCTAAGGGGGTACTTCTTCTTTCTCTCCAGTGTTTGGGAGATGGACAGCTGAATGCTTCCATGGGACAGTGTGGAGATGCTTGGGTACGGTGGCGGATGTGGTGGTGTTGCTGCCACATCCTCTGTTTGCGGGGTGGAGGAAGAGGTGGAGGAAGAGGCCGAGGCAGCAGCAGAAGAGGAAGCAGGAGGAGCCTGAGACCTTTCTTGTTTTTTGAGGTGCTTACTCCACTGCAGCTTGTGCTTTGCATGTAGATGCCTGGTCATGCAGGTTGTGCTCAGGTTTAGCACATGTATGCCTCACTTCAGGCTCTGATTGCACAGCATGCAAACCACTAGTGTCTTGTCGTCAGCACATTGTCTGAAGAACAGGGAATTCCTTGAAGCTGGCTTTGGTGTGCTCGGTCCCTGGGTGCGGTGGGCAGTAGCAGGCATACTGTCTAGGGGACGGCCACTCCGCTTTTGCACCCTGCTCTGAACACTTCCATGGGACAGTGTGGAGATGCTGGACAATTGTGTACCTGGCCTATGCTGGTGCAGGAACCCACCCTCCGAGCCACTTGTGAATGACTGGCCTGGTAACCGTGGAAATGACCCCTCTTCCTCCTCCTCTTCCTCCTGTGCCACATCCTCTTCCATCATCGCCCAAAGCGTTTTTTCAAGGAGACATAGAAGCTGTATAGTACGGCATCAGCGGCACTGGCCATGTTGGTGGAGTCCTTGAAACAGTGCAACATGGCACAGAGGTCTCGCATGGAGGCCCACTCATTGGTGGTGAAGTAGTGCTGTTCCACAGAGCGACTGACCCGTGCCTGCTGCAGCTGAAACTCCGCTATTGCCTGCTGCTGCTCGCACAGTCTCTCCAGCATGTGCAAGGTGGAGTTCCACCTTGTGGGCACGTCGCATATGAGGCGGCGAGCAGGAAGGCCGAAGTTACGCTGCAGCGTAGACAGGTGAGCAGCAGCAGGGTGAGAACGCCAAAAGCGCAGACAGACGGCCCGCACTTTCTGCAGCAGCTCTGATATAACTGGGTATACATCGTGGCGGTGTAGGTGGAAGCGGCAGCAGTGGAGGAGGAGGAGGAGGTAAAAAAAAAAAAGAAAAAAAAAAAAAAAAAGAATAAGTGCAATTGAGTATAACAATGGCTGGGTGAGGTCTGTATAAATGTCTATTCTGAACAAGGTACAGACAAGTCTGGTGGGATCCATGCCTGGTTCTTTTTAATAAACGTGAGCTTGTCCACGTTGGCCGTGGACAGGCAGCTGTGCTTGTCTGCGATAACTTTGTGCCGATTGCACGTCCCCGTGACGGCGACAACGCATTCGGATGTCTGCCCTATCAACTTTTGACGCAATTTTCCACGCCCACCATGGTGACCACGGGTAACGGGGAATCAGGGTTCAATTCCAGAGAGGGAGCATTAGAAATGGCTACCACACGCAAGGAAGGCAGCAGGGGTGCAAATTACCCACTCCCGACGCGGGGAGGTAGTGATGACAAATAACAATACACCCTGTAATTGTAATGAGTCCACATTAAATCCTTTAACTTGGATCAATTGGAGGGCAAGTCTGGTGCAGACCCGTTTGTGCTGCAGCTGATACTCCACTATCGCCTGCTGCTGCTCGCTGAAGCTGCATCAGGTTCCTGGTATGTGGCCGCACAAACGCTGGTGCTCAACACCAGGGGGCGTGTGGTTACCCTGCACAAGACCCTGCTAATCCACTCCACACTGTGACTCCTAACCTTAACATCAGGCATACTGGGTTCCGGTCGTCCGACCGCCGCCCAGACAGTGTCTGGGTCCCGGTCACCGAACTGCGAAACTGCGAATGGCTAGTTAAATCTGTTATGGTTTTTTTTATCGCTCCATCTGTTACTTGGATAACTGTGGGAATTCTAAAGATAATACATGCCGACGAGCGCTTGGGGACGGCCGCTCCGCTTTTGCCCCCTGCTCCCTCTTATGCTTTGCTGGTGCCTCTGTGCTGGTGCCTCTTCCTCCAAACTGTACACGTCACTCGCAAAACCTTCATTCCACGTTGTTTTGGTGTTTGGTTTTTAACTTTGGAGTTGTGTTTTTACACAATATAGAGATGTATATTAATGCTTCTGTATATGAAGCGATCACAATAACACTTATTTTTCACTTTTTTAAAAAGTCTTTAGACTTTCTTGAGAAGCGGTAAATAGCCATACACCAGATATGAATTTACTTTTTAGCACCTAAAGAATTGTTTAAACTGCAATGTAAGCACAATATTTGACGGTTCTATTTGACTCTCAGATATGAAGTGCAGGCACCAAATTGACTCTTTACCACCTGAGGAAATAGAATTTTTAAAACTGCGCTGTAAGCACAGTATTTGATGGTTCTATTTGACTCTCAGATATGAAGTGCAGGCACCAAATTGACTTTTTAGCACCTAAAGAATAAGAATTTTTAAAACTGCAATGTAAGCAACATATTTGAAGGTTCTATTTGACTCTTATATACCGGTATGAAGTGCAGGCACCAAATTGACTTTTTAGCACCTAAAGAATTAGAATTTTTAAAACTGCAAAGTAAGCACAGTATTTGACGGTTCTATTTGACTCTCAGATATGAAGTGCACCGCAGGCCACAAATGTATTATTTAGCACCAAAAAGTTAGATTTTTTTAAACCAACAATGTAACAGTAGTATTAAAGAGTTTTATTGGACTGCAAGAAATACAGTACGCAAATGTACTTTTTATCACCAAAAAAATTGCAGTATTTAAAAATGCCTAGATGTTGCCCACTGAGCTACCAGAACATGATTAAAGTTATGTGCCTGGCACACATGCAGTTGCAAGTGCACTACACTCTCTGTGGCACTGGGCTCAGGGCAGGGTACACAAATTTAGTATTATAGCACCCACAAAAGTAATTGCTGTAGTTTGAATAATCGCTGTAGTTTGCAGATTCAACACCAGAATTCTTTCCTAATCTGTCCCTAACAGCTGCAGCATCCCCTCCCTACACTAATAAGAGCTCATGTGCGTGTGGCGCTATGTGACTCCAGCTTATATATAGAGGCTGGGTCACATGCTGCACTGGCCAATCACAGCCATGCCATTAGTAGGCATGGCTGTGATGGCTTCTAAGGGCACACGAGTCAAACACTTGTTGATTGGCGGCCCTGCAGCCTTTCAAAACGCACCATTAAATCGCCGAACACCGAACTCCAACCCGAATATACACTGATATGTCCATGTTCGGGTCCAGGGTCCAAAAAATGTAATGTTCGGTACAAACCCGACCTTTATAGTCCGGGTTGGCTCAACTCTAGCAGTGATCCCTTCTGGTAATTTGTAATCTTATTTAAAGATGGTAATCCAGATGTGGACTCGTTCACTTGGCCTAGAGGGGTGTCAGCTAAACTTTACTAATGAGGCCCAATGAAGGTCAAAATGAGGTTGCTGTATCTCAGAAATAATTATCAGTAATTTAGATCATTATAGTCTTTTGGGTGTGAATAGCTTAAGCAAATAGCTTAAGCATTATCTGTAATGGCACTTGTGAGCTAAAACTTGTTGGGACTTAAGTAGGGATGAGCTGAAAGACTTGCATGTTCTCACATCTTCACTTCTTCTCTTGTATCCATTTGGTTACAGTCACTCTAAATTAAATGGAAAATCCAAAAATTTACCTTTTGCTTACCGTGTTTAGAGGAGTATCAGATACACCTCATTGATGAGGTACAATTTAGGATAAAAATATGGTCTCAAGTTACTCTATCTTTTGTACAGATAGGATTTTCCAACATTTTGGATCCTGATATTATCCTGATTATAATATTCCATATTAATTAAGAATGGTTGATTGATCACTATTGAGAAAATTAAACTATTATAGATAGTTCAGATGGTCCCGGTACAAAGTACTGAAAATGTTAAGAAACCACAAAACACAGCACCAGAATGACTCATGCATAGCTGCATGAGAATATTATGAGAACAGAGCTAGCTTTTTAGATAAGAGATAACTTACCGTAGAGACCTGGCATGGCTATGTTGGGTGGGTCCCAGGTCCCATCCAATGCTTTTGCAAGGTCTTTGCTGAGCTGCACTGATAAGGAGATTTGGTGGAAAAGTACAGACTATTCATCCCATAATGTTATAAAAGACGAGAAAACTTGGCACTCACTTGGAGTACTACCCACCTGTAATATTATTGCTTTTTGATATTGGCGCTTCATGAATTTAATGACTAGGCACAACATTTTGGCGCTGCGAGCAGGGTATGCGGAAATTGAGTTGAGAATTCCCAGATTTTACTAATTACATGACGTAAAGTCATGATTTTATAAAGGACACGGAGGCGAGTATTAGGCTTATCTCTTTCTTTTATTCCTCAGCAGCAAAGAAAGCTAAGGTGTTTATTTGTAGAAAAAAGAAACATGCATAAGTACCCTCACAGGGTTAACATTGCATCATTATCTCCTAACCAATAGGAACAGTCCTTATCTGATATCCTTTCATGTAACCTCCTCCTCTTCCTCTTTCCTGATGGTGCCGAAGCTAAAATTCACCAGTAGTGATTAACCACTAACTCCTTATAAACCAAACAAACAAAAAAAAAGGTTGACAACTGAATTCTTGACATTGAATTCTTCCATAAGAAACAAAGGATCTTCCGGAACTAATCCTCCTAAACTGCGAGATCAATCGCTGTCCACCATGGGTATTCGTAGATTTTCAGGCTGGAAAGGACAAAGAAAAAACAATGGTAAAACGTGTCCTTGCCAACTATTTTCGTTTTAGTCTTTTTTTAGAAACTTGAGTTGTTTATGTAATCAGTTATATGTAAACATGCAATTGTTACTTGTTTGATACATTTACCAAGAATCAACTATATAAATGAGGACTACTAAAGTATTTATTACGTACCTGGGTTGGGAAACAAATTTCTATGTATCTGATCCGGGTGGGCTAATACTTGCCTCCGTGTCCTTTATAATATCATGACTTTACGTCATGTAATTAGTAAAATCTGGTAATTTTATTAAACGACACAGAGGCTCTTATTAGGCTAGTTCAAAGCTGTGAGATAACTATACTCGACACATGTTCCGTATGTCGAAAATAATATTCCTTAAATGTCGATTCACGAGACCAATCTGCTGTTCTCAAGAGGTCCTCTAATCTACAACCAAAATTGAAAACCTTTGACGCCATGGCTCCTCTAGTAGAGTGTGTGCCATACACAGTGGTATCTATGTGTGTCAAAGCCATTATCCATTTCACCCAGCAGGCGAGAGTCACCGTGGATACAGGTTGGTGAGGTTGTCTGATAGCCCAAAACAATGCTGGGCGTGTTGGGTTCCTGAATCCCAAGGTTCGTTTCTCGTAAACAGTTCACCAGACAGAGTTTATTGTTATGTGGGAACGAAGGGTATGAAACTGATGTAGTTGACGACTTTGTACGTCTGGAGATGTTGAATGAGACTCCTGTGGGGGTAAAGGAGCGTGCATCAAAATCCAGTGCTCTAACATTGGACACTCTCTTGCAAGAGATCAGACAAAGGAGCATGGTAAGTTTCGCTGACAGTTGTTTAAGTGTGAGTGCTTCGTTTTGTGGACAAGATTCCAACAGTTTCAGGACTGAATTGACATCCCACAGTGACGTGTATCGGGTCGTGGTGGCCGAGCAAACCGAATTCCCCGTAGGAGAAGGCATACTAGTAGTTGTTGACCCATCTGGGTTCCATCTATTCCTCAATGTCCTGCAGAAATCGCCGATCTGTAGACATCGATGGTTCGGTAGGCTAAGCCTTAATTATACAGGTTGGTAAGGAAGCGTAACAGGTAATTTACAGGAGCACATACGGGATCCACCTGTTGTTCCATGCACCAACTACTCCATCCGTTCCAGGCATAGAGGTAAGAGCGTCTAGTTCCAGGCGCCCAAGCTCCTGCCAATAACTCAATAGTTTCTTGTGGAACATCTGGTACAATCCAGGGTCCCCTGAAAGGAGCCACGCTAAAAGTTTGAGTTGCCTCTGGGCCAGAAGGGGGTGTGGGTTGCCCTCTGGGTCCGATAAAAGGAACAAGACATCCGTAAGCAATCTCGGGAAGTCTATGGACATCTCCAGGAGTGTTGGGAACCATGGTTGAGCTGTCCAAGACGGTGTTAAGAGGACCAGTGACGCTTGAGTACGTCTGAGATGCACCAGTGTTTGAGCTATGATGGAGAATGGAGGAAAGGCATACAAACGGCTGCTTGGCCATTGTTGGAGAAAAGCGTCCGCTGCCAGTGCGTCTAGGTCTGGTCTCCAGCTGAAGAATGTTGGTAGTTGGGAGTTCAACCGAGATGCGAATAGGTCGACCTGCATCGGGCCCCAGAGCGTCTGAAGTCGTAAGAACACACTGCGGTCTAGCCGCCAGTCACTGGCGTCGTGCAGATGTCTGGAATGCCAGTCCGCTACTACGTTGGACATGCCCGGGATGTATTCCACTTGCACTGAAATATTGCGATCCCGGCAGTGTTGCCAGAGCTCCTTGGCCAGGTCTGCCAATATCTTTGATTTCGTGCCACCGAGGTGGTTGATGTAACGGACCGCTGAAATGTTGTCCATTCGTAGGACAATGGAGCAGTTGGTTGCGCTCCCGAGGAGGCTCTTCAGGGCGAATGATCCCGCCATGAGTTCCAAACCGTTGATGTGTAAGTTTTTCTCTGAGTATGACCAGATTCCTCCGGTGGAGGTAGGCCCGCAATGCGCTCCCCAACCGTGTGTGCTCGCATCTGACTCTATGATGAAATCCGGGGCAGTCCCGAAGATTGCCCTGCCGTTCCATGCCTCCATTTGTTGCAGCCACCATGTGAGATCCTGCTTGGCCGCGAAGTCGAGTGGCACAGAGTCAGAGTATGAGTGCCCTGAGCGTAGCTGTGCAGCTTTTATTCATTGTAGGGCCCTGTAGTGCAGTGGCCCCAGGAAGATTGCCTGGATGGAGGCTGAGAGGAGTCCAATTATTCTGGCTAGTTGTCGTAGAATTAACACTGGTCTTGCGAGCGTTCTGTGGATCTCTTTTTTGATGCGTTTGACTTCCTCTGTCGGTAGGCTGAGTGTCCCGGTAATTGCTTCTATGTGGAAACCTAGGAATTCCATGTTTTGGGACGGGGTAAGTACCAATTTTTCCCAATTGATGAGAAATCCCAAATTTTGTAGTAATGTCAATGCCCATGATAGGTGTTTTCGAAGTTGATGGGCCTCGTGTGCCATGATCAGCATATCGTCCAGATAAATGATCATTTGTACGCCTCTGCTGCGTAACAAGGCGACCACCGGCTTCAGCAGCTTGGTGAAGCACCAAGGGGCCGATGAGAGTCCAAAGGGAAGGCATCGGAATCTCCACGTCGCCTTTTCCCATTGGAATTGGAGCAGGTGGTGGCACTCTTCCGCAATAGGGATTGTGAGATAGGCATCTTGTAGGTCTAGTTTGACCATCCAGTCCCTTAATCTGAGCAGGTCTCGCAGGCAGTGGATACCCTCCATTTTGAAATGGTGGTACCGTACAAATGCGTTTAGTGGCCGCAAGTTGATGACTGGGCGTACTCTGCCGCCCTTCTTGGGCACCAGTAAATGGTTGCTCATGAACCCAGGAGAAGGTGAGGGGACCTGATATATGGCGCCTTTTTCTTGTAGGGTGAGAATCTCTTTGCTCACTAAGCCCTTGTCTTGTGCGGAGAATGCTATTCGGTGTGGCATGGACAGGGGGTCGTAGAAACTCTATGTGGTAACCCACAACGGTATTGAGGACCCATATGTCTGCTGTCAGTTGTTGCCAGGTCTCTATAAAGCGTAACAGTCTGCCCCCCACAGTCGGTTTACCCAGGGAGGGGAAATGTAAGATACTCACCATAAGGTGTAAGGCTGTATGAGTTGCCTCTGGGATCTCCAGGTTGCCATGATCTGGCCCTGACCGGAAAGAAGGGTGAGGGCGCTCTATTCTCTGGAGGCTGAAATCTAGCCGTGGTAAGAACCGCGGGAAGAACTGCCGGGCAAACGGCCCTGGTGTCTGCCGGCCCCACCAAAAACTCTGGGGGAGAACACTTGTTTTATGTTAGTCTGTGCCTTGTCTAGGGCCGTAAATGTGCTCACGTAAGTGCTGAGTTCCTTAACAAAGTTGTCTCCGAACAGGAGACCTTTGGCTTGCGGTCCCGGTTCAGTGAGGGCTATGTTAACGAGCTTGGGCTCGATTTTCATTAATATAGTTTTGCGCCTTTCGGTGGCAAGTGCAGCATTTGCGTTGCCGATGAGGCATATACATCTCTGGGCCCAGCTGTAGCGGATGGTACTGGGCTGTCCTACAAAATTCATGGGAATCAATGTATTCGTGTTGTGATCCTTGTCTGTAGATAGCACGGTCCTCTAGGGCAAAAACATGCACAGTCCTTTGGCTTTTATATAATCCAGGCAACTTTATTGTAAATCCACACAGGAGACAGCAGTAAATGTAACCATAAATGAAATAATGTAACACAAATCCCTATAACAAAAAGCCTAGCTCGTCTGAGCACTAACTCACATCAGATTCCCTATCTCTCAGGGGTTAAACTAAACAAAACAATATTGGTTTCACCAACCTAGAGTCTTTGTCCACTCTCAGCACTCCAGTCTTTCTTCTCAGCACTCCTAGTGCTCCAAGCCAGCACTCCCAGTGCCTCAAGCCAGCACTCCTAGTGCTCCAAGCCAGCACTCCCAGTGCCTGGTCTCCTTGATTCTCATACTGGAGAGAACACCCTCTCTCCTACCTGCTTCCTGAGAGGAAGCCAGCAATCCCCCTGTACCTGCCTAGCAGGGAGTGGTTTATTCCCACTGCTACAGCTGATTACCTGCAGCTGGGCAGTGTGTTGGAGACAGTCCAAAAACCCTGGCCTGGATCTATGTCTCCCATGAAAACCACTAAACTGTGGAGTGGAGCATTGGCCCTCCCTTCTCTCCAAATACTCCACCCCAGGGGCCCATAACTAAACAACGCTTTGTGTTGTACAAAACACAAACTACATATACTCCCCCTGGGGTTAAATGGCTTCTCTGCCTTCACTTTATCACAGTGTATATTGCCAGTTTTATGTGTGTAAAAGAAATGTATTCCTTTGGTTGTTCGGTAGAATCATTCGAATAAAGCAAGGGAATGAGACTACCGAACAACCAGACCTCCTTGTGTGAAGTGTGCCTTCAATTACCGTTTGCAACAATGTAATTAGCCATCCGTGCAGTGTGGTCTTTGTTCTCTGGGTGGCCGCCATTCGAGATACGAACACGTGGCGGCGGCCATCTTAGACTACCGAACAGCGGTGTTTTGCCGTCGAGTGTCTGGAACTAAAATCGGACACTTGACTAGGCGAACACCGCTGAGACCTCCAGACTTCCAGTACTTAGTGGGGAAACTACCGAACGGCTCACTGTTCGGTAGAAAGAACCCCACGAACTGGGGGATTAATTTGAATCCTCCCCAGGCTACATAACACAAGTAATTCACATGTTTTCATTCCCTTGTTTGTGACCGACCGCAGGGCCAAAATACATGGAACTGTTTTCGGATACTTTACCCTTGCGGTCGGTCAAATCTGTACCTGGTCATAACTCCCGAACCCCTGGTCCGATCTGGGTGATTTTTGAGTATGTTGCTCACCCAGATCAGGGCTATCAGAGGATACCAAAGGGGTATCCCTACGTTTAGGGGTACATCCAGAAACTGGGTGAATTTGGGTACAGTATAAGGGGATTATGATGTAAGAGGAGGGGAGGGGATGTGTGGGAGGTTACTAATCCCCGATTGGATACTGTACTAGTTGTTGGAAACCCCTCCCTTGCATGGGAGCATGCTTTATAAGGCACTGTGGAATAAAGCTTGTCAGTTCTGCTCCTGAAACTGTGTGTCGTCCAGTTATTGGGAGTGCTGTGGGGGTACTGCTGTGTTATTTTGCCTGCTGGAAACTCTGCCTGTGGATTTACTATTGTCTTGTTCCTGAGCCTCACTGGGATCTTACGTGGAGGATAGCTGTGGGATATCAGCTCTCCGCTACACCAGCCTCTAATGGCTAATAAATAAAAAGGTGTTCCCTCATTTAAGGCCGCCTCGACCCGTTCAAAAATCTTGGCACTAGGGCCTAGTGTATCCAGCACTTTATCTTGGCAGTGGCGTATGGAATAATCAAGTCCCTTTTTTGCTTTCCACACAGATTTTCCCAGGAATTGCGCTATTTTTGGGTCTATGTCTGGCGTGGCGCAGGCCATATCGGGCACTGTTGGGCGTGGGCATTCCGCCCGCAGTTTTGGTCTGGTGGCTTTATCCAAGGGCTTCCGGATTCTGGCCGCTATGTACCGTGCCACATGATCGGTCGGGTACCACTCAGCCGACCTAGGGTTCTGTAATGTATCAGGGTCGAACAGAGGTTCGCCCTGGGGGTCCAGGATAGCGGATGTATCCGCGGTGTTGGTTGGATTGCGTGGTGGACTACGGCCCGGGGAGGAACCCTCCCATTTGCTTGAGTCGACTTCGTCAGACTCATTCAAAACCTCCTCAGCATCCGAACCAGAGTCGGAAGAGTCTGTTAGGGCTTTTGCCCTCTTCCATGTCCGCAGCGCTTTTGCCCGGCGGGTGGCTCTTTTTCGTGGGGGCCCCACGACCTATGACAGGACATACCCTATCCGTCAGTTCATTTTTGGAGGCATGTTTTCCCACATTGTGGGTTTTGCTCATGGCTTTACGGCCCCCTCTGCATAAAGGACCCTCCTCTGTGGCCCTGGCATGAGTTATTATGGGGTTGGATGCTGTAATGGCATTCGAAATGGAGTGTGATATGTTGTCAGACATAACCCCCATAGCGGTATAAATCGCTTGGGTGACTGACTTTGACATGGTGGTGTCCAGGAGCGAGTGGAACTCTTCCGAGTCCAGGTGCTCTAGAGGGGTCACCACGTTCCCTTGCAGGGTTAGGGCTTCAGACACAGTGGGTCTGTGCTGGGCTTTGGTATCCCCCTTATCACTGGGGCAAGGGGCAGAGTATTCATTAGGGGTCTGTATCTTGGGACAGCTAAGTGTGACACAGGAGTTAATAAGGCAGGTATAGGTACCCTTCTCCAGTAGCAGTGTAATGGCTGATAAAGCAGGAGACAAGGCAATAGGACAGAAATAACAGATTGCACTGTTAGCTTACCGAGTGTTCCCTCAGGAATGGCTTCTGGGAGCACTGGCAAGCTGACAGGCAAGCTATCAGACCAATCAGCTCACGCCCTCCTAGTGGGCTGTGCGAGCTGAGAGGGAAAAAAAGAACGGTAAAAATATTGGATCGCCGCCCCTTTAACCCCTTAAGGACCAAACTTCTGGAATAAAAGGCAATCATGACATGTCACACATGTCATGTGTCCTTAAGGGGTTAAGATGGATGCGATCAGGACCGCGCATGCACGCGGCACTCACTCGCGAGGGGTTGCGGCGGGGGAACCCTCTGAAGAGAGGAACCGGGCTGATCTCAGAGGGTTCCCTGCGCTGTGCGACCGAGTGGGGAGGGTAATAAACTACCTGGCGGTATTCACGGAGCCGGTACACCCGCCGGGATGGGGAACCTCAGGGAGGGCTGAAACAAGACACCCCAGGTGTTTTTGCGCAAATAGTGAACACCAAAAAAACAGTAATCAATCAAAATACATATACATATATATATCAAGCATATGAAGTGTAAGAAACAAGGTGTTACTTAGCTGAGGCAGCAGCAAAGAAAGAGGAAGAGGAGGAGGTTACATGAAAGGATATCAGATAAGGACTGTTCCTATTGGTTAGGAGATAAGGATGTTATGTTAACCCTGTAAGGGTAGTTATGCAAGTTTCTTTTTTCTACAAATAAACACCTTAGCTTTCTTTGCTGCTGAGGAATAAGAGAAAGAGATAAGCCTAATAAGAGCCTCCGTGTCCTTTAATAAAATTGTGAAATATAGTTGCTAGGAATGTGCTAGCATAGTTTAAGATAAGAAAATTGTGTTGAGAAACTGTTAGAACAGTTTATGTAGATTTTGAGTGAAGGTGAAAGTGAAACTAACGTTGTAAGAGGTTTAGTTTCTGCTGCGTCAAAAAAAAAAGAGCTGTTTAAAAGCTGTCAGTTTCTTCCGAGTGCTGCAGTAAATATACTATAGAGATTTTAAGATCAGATAACAATCTTTATGGTTTCTAGAGATTCTTTGAACATTGTGTAAACTTGAAAATAATTGCATGACGTTGCAAGAGCAAGATTGATGTGTGAATGCTAAATCTAAAAGATTGAGGAGTGATTCTGAAGATTGTTTTAAGAATACCAGTTGTGCTCAGTCAGTAGATGCACCTGTACACCCTAAAAGTGTGTAGAACGCCAGTGCTGATTGGGGAGCGATACCCTTAAACAGGCTAGCGTCCTAAATAAGGCAGAATTGCTGCTAATTCAATAAACTCAATACCAGGTATTGAGATAAGGTCACCAATAGCACAAGACTGTTTTGGGTGATCTTGACACGAATGGCGATTGTGCTTGGTCAGTAACAGTGCACCTACGAGCCTTAACAGGTGCTGGAAGCCAGTACTGACTGGGGAAGTGAATGAAACAGCTGTTCCTGAAAGTGTGAGATTGTTGTATCAATCATAGACACTCCCATACACTTCACAGAGTTTGTAGAAAGCCAGTGTGGTTGGGGAGCGCAAACTTGCAGCCTGAAGAGTTGCTTAGGCAGGCTTGAGTGAAGAATAAGACAATACACCAGACACCAGATGTCTGGATTAGTACACATTCAAGTGAAATTGAATAAACAGATAGAACACATATCCCCAAGGAGTGCATTTTTTTTTATTTTTTTTAAAACAAAAAAAACAAACTATAGGACATTTGCACAATGTATAAAAAGAATAAGAAACATGATGGTGATGTCATCATTCCAGGATGGAAAGATGAGCCTTCTACATTAATTGCCAGTGAATGGGCTCGTTCAACTGGTAAATGTGACTATGAATGTGAAAAAAGTTAAATGCTTACTAACCTTCTTGCTTGTCTGAAAGAGATTCCAAAAGAGAAGTGTCAGAAAAGAGGTTGGGTAATACTTACTGCATATAGACAGGCACACAAGGATAAATATCAGATAGAAAAAGAAAAGCATTTGTATGAAATGTTGTTGCAAAAATCTGTGATGAAGGTAACTAGGGCCAAGGGAAAAGTTTGGACTTGTAAGATTAGCAAGAGGAAGATGCAGGTGTGTTTAGCACAAGTAGGACCTGATTGGGATCCTGAAACTTGGGATGGCAACATCTGGAGCTCAGATGAGGATTCTGAAGGGGTAAATGCTTTGCCTGTGGTCAGAAGAAAGTTGGAGTACACTGACGTGGGGCAAGTTCGCAGGACCTCTATGGAAGACTATATACAGGAAGAGATGGCTGATATTTTTTCAACCTTAAGACACCGGTCAAAGCAACCGCTGGATGAGAGGGTTGTCAGACTAGCTGAAACAGGGGAAGGAGGCATAAATCTTCATGCCATAGACTCACCAAAGCTGGCTACTATCTCAGATGATGAGAATGTCAGGAGGATGTTGTTAAACGGACCTCCCGCAGTAGATGGGAATCCGGCTTCTCTCACTCCCTTGGAGCTTGTCCAGATAGGGTTAAAATTGTGGTATCCATCTGTCAGTGACTGGCCAGATAATGACAAACCATGGTACGGGCTAACAGATGCAGTAAAGAAACGTAAAAAGGAGATGGTCAGACAGGCTATCCAGAATTCACAACAACTGGATAGACTCATAGAAATGTCTGTGACAGTTCAAATGAGAAATAAGATCATATAAGCAGGTGAACGGCACTGCTTATCAATCAAAACGGAAACATATTGCAATTGCTTACTGAAGACATTATGCAATTAGAAGAATTGGGAGACTGGGTACCCAGGACCCAGGCACCCAAGAACCCTGGCGAGGGAGGCTTCCCAAGACCAGGTTCATCAACATTCAGACCATCTGGGACATCAAAGAATGGAAATACTGAAAACAGGGTAAGTAGAAAAGAAATGTTCCTGGCTCTCCTCAGAGAGGGGGTAAGTAAAGAGGATATTGATTGGGAAGATCCTCCCACTCTCTGGAGATTATACAAGAAAATGGGACTTCATAAGAAAGGAGTAAACAATCTGTGGACAAATGCTCCAACACTTTAGGGATGGCCAGATAAAGTACCATCCTTTCCCCAGGCGAAGGAACCACCAGAGCTACCTGCTTTGATTCCTACAGCACCTCTCTTGCCAGGAGGAGGAGAGGTAGCTTGCCAGGGAAATTTGTGGAGGAATTGGAAAATAACTTTAAAAAAGCTTGGTGAAATTAGAAAGCATGTGCAATACTTGTTGGAAAGGATGGAGGCAAGTGGGGAAAGGAAAGTGAGTTTACTGTACCCCAATTTAGAGGAATTTGCACACAAAGAATCACCTAACCTGGAAGACCTGGATTTGACAGACCTGGGAGATAGAGATTGACTAGTGAAGCAGGCTCCAGTGATTGATTTTTCAGTAAAAGATCGTAGACCCCATGTAAAAGTTGAAATTCACTGGAAGAATAAAAATGTTAAAAGGGTTACTGCCCTTGTAGACACTGGAGTCAAGACCACTTTAATTGACGGAAACCCTAAGAAATGTGTTGGATTACCCTATGTAATTACAGGTCTGGGAGGTAAGAGAACAGAAGCTGTCCAGACCTGGGTATAACTGAAAATTGGACAGTTGCCAAAAAAGAAGTATTCAGTTTGAATTGTCCCCATAACTGAATACATAATTGCAATTGATATCCTTAAAGGATTGACCTTACATGTGGGGGATTGCTGTTACAGTTTTGGAACTAAACCCTACAGGGAGTGCAGAATTATTAGGCAAGTTGTATTTTTGAGGATTCATTTTATTATTGAACAACAACCATGTTCTCAATGAACCCAAAAAACGCATTAATATCAAAGCTGAATATTTTTGGAAGTAGTTTTTAGTTTGTTTTTAGTTTTAGCTATTTTAGGGGGATATCTGTGTGTGCAGGTGACTATTACTGTGCATAATTATTAGGCAACTTAACAAAAAACAAATATATACCCATTTCAATTATTTATTTTTTACCAGTGAAACCAATATAACATCTCAACATTCACAAATATACATTTCTGATATTCAAAAACAAAACAAAAACAAATCAGTGACCAATATAGCCACCTTTCTTTGCAAGGACACTCAAAAGCCTGCCATCCATGGATTCTATCAGTGTTTTGATCTGTTCACCATCAACATTGCGTGCAGAAGCAACCACAGCCTCCCAGACACTGTTCAGAGAGGTGTACTGTTTTCCCTCCTTGTAAATATCACATTTGATGATGGACCACAGGTTCTCAATGGGGTTCAGATCAGGTGAACAAGGAGGCCATGTCATTAGATTTTCTTATTTTATACCCTTTCTTGCCAGCCACGCTGTGGAGTACTTGGACGCGTGTGATGGAGCATTGTCCTGCATGAAAATCATGTTTTTCTTGAAGGATGCAGACTTCTTCCTGTACCACTGCTTGAAGAAGGTGTCTTCCAGAAACTGGCAGTAGGACTGGGAGTTGAGCTTGACTCCATCCTCAACCCGAAAAGGCCCCGCAAGCTCATCTTTGATGATACCAGCCCAAACCAGTACTCCACTTCCACCTTGCTGGCATCTGAGTCGGACTGGAGCTCTCTGCCCTTTACCAATCCAGCCACGGGCCCATCCATCTGGCCCATCAAGACTCACTCTCATTTCATCAGTCCATAAAACCTTAGAAAAATCAGTCTTGAGATATTTCTTGGCCCAGTCTTGATGTTTCAGCTTGTGTGTCTTGTTCAGTGGTGGTCGTCTTTCAGCCTTTCTTACCTTAGCCATGTCTCTGAGTATTGCACACCTTGTGCTTTTGGGCACTCAAGTGATGTTGCAGCTCTGAAATATGGCCAAACTGGTGGCAAGTGGCATCTTGGCAGCAGCACGCTTGACTTTTCTCAGTTCATGGGCAGTTATTTTGCGCCTTGGTTTTTCCACACGCTTCTTGCGACCCTGTTGACTATTTTGAATGAAACGCTTGATTGTTCGATGATCACGCTTCAGAAGCTTTGCAATTTTAAGAGTGTTGCATCCCTCTGCAAGATATCTCACTATTTTTGACTTTTCTGAGCCTGTCAAGTCCTTCTTTTGACCCATTTTGCCAAAGGAAAGGAAGTGGCCTAATAATTATGCACACCTGATATAGGGTGTTGATGTCATTAGACCACACCCCTTCTCATTACAGAGATGCACATCACCTAATATGCTTAATTGGTAGTAGGCTTTCGAGCCTATACAGCTTGGAGTAAGACAACATGCATAAAGAGGATGATGTGGTCAAAATACTCATTTTCCTAATCATTCTGCACTCCCTGTATATATCAGCCAGACCAGTGGTTGCAACTACCACCAGCTACTAAAGTAGGACATACAGTGTTCTTACGCCCAGCGATACCTATCATGCAATGGGTACTTAGTTCCCCTAAGACACATAGGATAGGTCATGCACAAGAGTCCAGTATCATAAAATGGAAGTTGTACATACAGGAGAGAGCTAAAACTGGAACTAGTGGTACAGCTGTACTACATGAGAAAATTGCAGATGTGCCGAAACAAGAATCTGGTTATCTGCCAGAAGCAGACAAGCCATGGGAATCTCCAGTAAAGTAGGGACAGTCTTTTGCGCAACTAACACAAGATCAAGCAAAGCAAAATACATTGGTAATGAAAGACAATGGAAAGCAGTGTCTTACAATACAGAAATCAAGAAAATCCTAACTACAACAGGAACAGAAAAAAGTAGCCAATATGCAGAATTATATGCAGTGTTTCAGGCTCTGAAACAAAAGATGCCTGGAAGTTGTCATATATAAACAGATTACTGGTCTGTTGCCAATGGACTGGCTACATGGTTGCCTACATGGCAGTCACATCAGTTCATGATTCATACAAAGGAAGTCTGGGGAAAAGATTTGTGGGAGCAGAGATAGGAGATGTTACAATGAGTAACAGTCTTTCATGTTGATGCTCACTGCAATACTGACCCATTGGATTGTCTGTTTAACACTGTTGCAGACGAGAAAGCCAAGATCTCAGAGGTGTCCATTGAAGATTCTAACTCACTTTTGGGATTGACTAATTGGGCCCATCAGAAATGTGGACACTTGGGAGAGAAAGCCACTCACAGGTGGGCACAACAGCGGGGCATTTTAATGCCGCTTGATTTAATTAAAACAGTTATTCTGCAATGTCCAGTGTGTCAGCACGAGCAGAACAGACAAGTACCAGGGATGGTGCAAGGTCAAAAAAAAGGGGAAAAGCACCAGGGCAAATATGGTGTAGCGGAGAGGTAGTATAATCCACAATATCTCCGCTGGTAGACAGGAACAGCATGTAATAATCCAGGTAAAACAAGTACAGCATACAATAATCCCGATAGCGTTATATAAATCCTTCCTTCCCAAGAACTAGACGACACATAGGATGGGAGTAAACTGAGGTTTTAATCACAGGTCACAGTATTTATGTGGTTCCCCATGCAAGGAGTTTCCTTATTGACTTTACAGGGGTTGTACAGTAGGGGACTACATGGGGAACTTAACAACCAGGACATTTCTCCCACCATGCACTGCTGTACGAGAGGGATACTGTCACTAGAATATCCAGTTCAGTGGATTATCCCTCCGTGCAGCAGAACTGGCTTTTTACATAAAAATATATAACTAACATTATTTGTGCTATTATACCGAATGACCGTTCGGCAGATAGCTGGGGTCTGAGTGCATACTTCGTGAGTAAGTACCGCTCAGATCCCAGCACAATTAGCCGAACGCAGCATGAAGTACACTTGAACACACATTTTTCACCAAAGTCACGAATACACATGCAGAGATAAAATACCGAAAGACTGGTGTTCCCAAACAGCCTGGAAGTCCAGCGGTATTTGTGCCGTCGAGTAGCCGATTTTAGTTCCAGGTACTCGATGACAAAATACAGTTGGGCTAACAAAGGATCCAAGATGGCCAACCGCCGCGTGGTCGGTATCCGAAGGCGGCCACCCTGAACATCTATTAACATCTATTAACTACTGAATGATACAATGTTGTGATCCGTAATGGGAGCCACACGACCTCCTGTGTGTGGTCTCCCATTCAGTAGTTTGTTCGTTTCACGAACAGTGTTGAAATTCACTGTTTGTAAAACTACTGTATGAATGCTCTCATTCGCATCAAATACAAAAAAGGGAACATGCACAGTTCAGATAGCCTTAAAGCTACAATATCACATGAATGGAAATACAGTCTTAAGTGGCTAGTTTTGCCCCATATGGCAGGTAGATTACATAGGTCCACTTTGGACTACTTGCACCCAGGTCTAGCTTCGCCCTTAAAGGGATACATGTAATGGGAGGGGTCATAGACACTGATTACCAAGGAGAAATAAAGGTCCTCTTGTTAAATCAGGGACTACAAGGCTTATTAGTGCAAGAAGGGGACAGAATAGCCCAAATTGGTTATCATCCCCATTTACCAAGGACAGGTAAACAAAGGAACAGCACCCATCTCACAAACAGTAAGAGGAGATAAGGGATTTGGCTCTACTAGCCTAAATTCAGGGGCCAAAGTGTGGGTGAGGACAGAGAAAGGTCCTCACACACATCACTCTCAGCACTCTCACCCACATCACACTCAGCACCCTCACACACATCACACTCAGCACCCTCACACACATCACTCTCAGCACTCTCACCCACATCACACTCAGCACCCTCACACACATCACACTCAGCACCCTCACACACATCACACTCGCAGCACTATCACACTCAGTACTCTCACACACAGCACTCTCACACACATCACACTCAGCATCGTCACACACATCACACTCAGCACTCTCACACATATCACACTCAGCACCCTCACACACATCACTCTCAGCACCCTCACACACATCACTCTCAGCACTCTCACCCACATCACACTCAGCACCCTCACACACATCACTCTCACACACATCACTCACAGCACTATCACACTCAGTACTCTCACACACAGCACTCTCACACACAGCACTCTCACACACAGCACTCTCACACACATCACACTCAGCACCGTCACACAAATCACACACAGCACCCACACACACCTCACACACAGCACACTCTCACACATCACACACACAAATCACACACAGCACCCCCACAAATCACACAGCACCCTCACACACAAAACACACACAGCACCCTCACAAATCACACACAGCACCCTTAAACACAACACCCTCACACACACCACCCTTAAACACATCACACACAGCACCCTCACACACATACACAGCATCATCACACACAGCACCCCTCAAACACAGCATCTATCACAAACACATACTGCACCCTTCACGTACACACCACATCCCTCACAGACACTCACTGCACCTCTCACACATACACACAGAACCCCAACACACTGCGCCAAACACACACACAATACTTTCAAACATATTTATATATATTATATATATATATATATATATATATATATATACACACACACTACAGCACCCCTCTCACACACTGAACCCCTCACACACATATTGCACCCCTAAACACATTACATTCCAGACACACACTAGATCCCTTACCCAACTCTGGATCATATACACACACTAGATCCCTATATACACTCTGATTCTGTTATATACACACACTCACTAGATCTCCTACACATTCTGGGTCCTTCAAACACACACTAGACTCCTGTATATACACACACACAAACACACACACACACACACACTGCACCACCTACACACACACTACATTCCTAACATACACACTCTGGATCCCTTATACACACACTAGATTCCTTGTAAACAAACACATGCTACACCCCTAAACACACACTCTCTACAACCACTACATCACCTATATACACACACACACACACTATAGCCTGTATGCACACACTTACTACATCCCCTATACACACATTCTCTACAGCCCCTAGCCACATATGCATTACATCACACCACAAACACAACACGACTAAAACCGACCTTATTACACAATACCACACCACAATCAACTCACTCTACACACACACAATCCCACAAGCAGGCTCCAAACACATGCACAATACTCTTTCCTGGCCCTTTTATCTCCTGGTATCCATTTATAGAGACACCAGAGACAAGTTGCAAGGAAACACAGTGCAAGCATGTTATTAAATTTGCTTGCACTGTGCAGAACAAATGCAGTTTTTTTTTTTTCTCGTGCTAGAGCTCTTTAGCAGAGCTCTGCCCTGGAAGATGATTGACCCAACGCTCACTTTGAGAGGGGGCGTGTTTGTCATTGGTGATGACGAAACACACCCTCTCTGCCCCGCTCCCTTCTTAGTGGGCCACTGTGCTAAAAAAATGCCCGGGCCTAATTTTTCTCCCAGTCCGGCCCTGCTGAACGATAATGTTGACAGCCCACTTTAATAAAGATAGCGCTGTTAAAAGGCCTGAATCCTGATGTACAATATATTATATGTAATTCACAACTTGTATAAACGGACCACAGACGAATGTGTATGTAACTGTGCTATGCATATATGTAACTATTCACCCCTGCCCCTGTTTCTTTTCTGTACCCCTATGTTTTATTTTTCCATGAAAAAACTCAATAAAAACTAAACATTGAAAAAAAAAAAAGAATCATCAACACCCTTTGGCTGCTGCATACTATATACACCTGTAAGCTCTAATATTTCTTCAGAAGAACTTACCCAATATTGGGTAAGTTATGCAAACCAGCAGAGGCAAAAGCGAACATACACTATTATAGAGAATAGTGTTGAAAGCTACTGCTGCCCTAACAGCACCCCTGACACCTTTTGGTATCTACTCTTAAAAATTCAAAGGACATAAATGACAACCTGTTCTGACACAACTAAATCAGACAGACTGCTTTCACCCTGGGAAGAGCACAATCGTTTTATTAAGGCAGCAGCTAATGTATATAAAAGCCTGAAATTATGCAAACCATGTTGGGTGTGTGGCCCTACTCTGAACGCTCAGGGCAAAGGGTATCCCTATTTTCCTAAGGTTTTAACGAAAAAAAAAAAAAAAAGACTTACTATATGTCATTAGGCATAACATTGGTTTTGACTTTTTAGTGAGAAATGACACAAGTGAAGCCCCTAAGATCTTCTTAAGTGAAAATACTACAGACAGACCAGGTGCAGTTAATCTGTGCATGGGGGAGTGGGAATACCCTGGGGACTTGGAGAAAGTGGTCACTATTAATGTTTATCAAAAGTATTATAGAGACAGGGACTACCAACTGGCTATCCGACCTGGAAATTATGTAAATACCATGGCATTATCCCTCTATCTCACAGGATGGAGTTTTGACTATTTTAATGGGCCAGACAATAATAAAAAAAAAAAACGACAAGTGGAAATATGTTCAGGGAGAAAGTGAGACAAAAACTATGTCATTGGTGGTATAAATTAATAGGTACAGGAGTATTTAGCACTTACTTCACATTTAACCGATCTAACATAAGCTTTATAAACCACCCCACACCTTCACAAGGGTTTTATTGGCTCTGTACCTTAGGAATAGTGATGCCCACCATTTACCCTACAAAAATCTTACCTGTTTCCACCCATCTCCGTTGGCGGCAAGACACTGAGTTATCAGGATTTAAAATTGATAGAAATGCACAGTTTTGGGTATCTCTCTTGCCAATGGTAGGGTTGGATATGATGATAGCAAATTTAAATCTTTTAATTGACACCCTTGATGATGCCTTCAATAGCACTGGAATCACAATTAGCCTACTTAACTATGAATAGGAACAGATTAGACAGGTAGCTTTGCAGAACAGAGTAGCCTTAGATTACCTGCTTGCAGCAGAAGGAGGAGTGTGCAAAAGAATAGGAGGCAAGGCATGCTGCGTGTGGATAGAAATCGAATCAGGGAAAATTAAGCATGAACTTCATCATTTAGAAGAGATTCAGAAATGCTTTAGAAAACCATTAACCACAGATGACTTAGGACACTGGCTAGCTAATGCTACAAAAGACTTTGACTGGACATTTGACATGGGATCATGGATAGGAGGGCTTGGGTTGAAAATAATAAAAGGTATTGCGTGGTGTGTTTTTATTATACTTTGTACTTATCTGTGCTACAAATTTACAATTTGCTGTGTTGAAAGAATTGCTAGATTAAAAAATAAATGCTAGTATAGGGGGGCGGAGCCAGCACCCGAGCTCACCGGCCGCACAGTTCAATAGCTCCGTGCGGGACATTGGAATTAACCCACCCGGTGCCGGGTGGCCAACCCGGTGCCGGGTGGTGCTCTTAAGCCAACACACGACAACCCCACACTATGGGGAAAAAGAGCAAAAAGCAGAAAGCTCATCCGGGCATGGGATCCGGAGATATCGGAGCTTTTCTCCGCGCGGCCTTGCGGCCTGCAAGTTCCAAAATGGCGCCTGAAACTTATACCACACAATCCTCGGACGAGGACAGCTACTATGCAGAGCCTGCAATACCTAACCGAGCACTACAGGTACCTCAGGAACCCATGGACATGGGGGACGCTGCACCAGCCACTAAGGCGGATATTAAAGCCTTGGTGAAGGACATTCAGGCCATGTTCCAAGCGGACATGGCACTGGTGAGAGCAGAGGTGACTACACTCACCAACAAAGTGGCACAAGTGGAGGTAGGCCTGGGGGACACCAAGCTAGCGCAAAGCGCCACGGACAAACAAATCCAACTGGCTGGCATGGAATACCGGAATAGGGCACGGAACCTAAGGGTCCGGGGAGTGCCAGAGACAATCACCGGTTCTGAATTGCCGCACTATTGCCAACGACTTACGGCCACGCTATTGACACCACGACAGGCAAAATTGGTCACGATAGACTCTTGCTACAGACTCACCAGAGCAGCCTCCACGCCACGCGAAGGAGCCAGTGACGTATTGATCAAGTTTGTGCGCGACTCTGACAGGGGACTGCTCATGGGGGCTGCGAGGGGCTCCCCCACAGTAGCATTTGAGGGGGCACAACTGGCATTTTACAGGGACTTTTCAAAACACACCATGTTGTGGCGGAAATCCCTCCGTCCAGCCACTCAGGTACTCCAGGAACACGGAGTCCCTACAAGTGGGGCCCACATCGTCTCCAGGCAGAAAAGGCGGGCAAGACACATAAGCTCTCACACGTATCCGACATACCGGCCTTCCTACAGGCACTTGGCCTCCCAGCACTAACGACACAAGCGACAACACGTCCATC
The DNA here is from genome assembly GCF_036172605.1 of Pelobates fuscus. Lineage (NCBI taxonomy): Eukaryota > Metazoa > Chordata > Amphibia > Anura > Pelobatidae > Pelobates > Pelobates fuscus. The sequence continues at coordinate 114,243,637 of NC_086325.1, forward strand.
GTGGACTGTGGCGGAGATCACTCCCTTCGTCCCAAGAGGAGAGGTTCAGAGGTCCACTGCCCCACCGACCTGACAAGACAGCAGCTGAACAGGACTTACAAACCTTTCATCTGTTGCAGCCAACAGGAGAGACACCTGACCTGTTATATGTCTATTTTCTCCGATGCAGTTCATATTGTTTCCTTTTCCACTTTATGCATATGTTAGTTTATAAATTGCGCTCTTCCCATGTCCCCACAACAATGGCTCCATAAGCAACCGAATACTCCTATATGCTAAGCCACCCCCCCCCCCAATTGCCCATAGAGTGCGCAAATTAGCTTATAAGCCTACCGTCAACTCACTGCAGCACTCACAGCTTGTAACCTGGACAGCCATGCCTGGCTATGACACGCATACCTGACTTAGGTCCCACGCGCAATACACCCAAACCTAGAGGTGCCTTAGCTCCCGCAGAGAGATATATCCCAACACCAAGCATACAGGCGCTTAAAGCTAGATGGATGCAACCTCCATTGCCATACTAGTGTCAAAGCGCTATAGAGAGGGTGATAAAGGGTTACCTAGGCATAAAAAATTTAAAACCGGGTAGTCCCCGCCCATGTGTCACAATTGTTACAGAGCGATATGGTTTATGTTATGAAATTGCAAGTATAACACGTGATAGTGTTTTATTGTGCTGTACCCACAAAAAGAAAGAATATAAAAAAAAAAAAAATTAAAAAGATTAAGCACAGCGTGCAGAGCTAAGAGCACCCCAAAAAAAAATAAAAAAAATAAAAATAAATAAAAATAAATAAATGCTAGTATAGAGCTAGAAGAGTATAATTATGATTGCTAAGCGGGAAGAGGTATGTCCTAAGGTTTAAGCTACAGGTTTATCCTGTTTAAAATTGGCTAACTTAGGTGGCCCTCGACTCGGAGAGCTTTATTGCTTGAATTGGTTCCAGGTGTGAATGGAGCAATACGGGAATCAGTGGGTAAAAGGGTTTCCCCCTGCTGATAACCTGAATAGTATGTGTAAATATGTGAGGTTTTCCATATTAATTAAGACTGACTGATTGATCACTATTGAGCAGATTAAACTATTATACTGAAAATGTTAATAACCACAAAACACAGCACCAGAATGACCAGAATGAGAACAGAGTTAGCTTTTTAGATAAGAGATAACTAACCGCACAGACCTGGTATGGTGTTGTTGGTTGGGGCTGGACAGCCTGGACAGCCGTAGGTCCCATCCAACGCTTTTGCAAGGTCTTTGCTGGGCTGCACTGATAAGGAGATTTGGTGGAAAAGTACAGACTATTCATCCCATAATGTTATAAAAGATGAGAAAACTTGGCACTCGCTTGGAGTACTACCCACCTGTAATACAGATACGTATTGCTGGTTCTGCTGATTCCCAGTAAGAGAGGGTCCTCTTCAAGCCTGCTTGCTAGAAGTTATTTCAGTCGAGTGCAGCAAGCTTCTCTTATGGTGATGTATACTTAAGCTGTGTCTTTAAGTTGTTTCCTTAAGCTGTTATTACTTATTGATTAAGTCTCTGTTAATCAATAAAGTTTGTATTGATTATTTACAAGTACTTGGTGTCAGTGTCTTTCCTTTTCTCACATACTCAATTCACTCTTTCCAAATAGGGTTTTGGTGCCCACCAATATCTTTAAAAACCTTAGGGTAATTGATTATTGCTTTTTGATATTGGTGCTTCATGAATTTAATGATTAGGCACAACAGCCCGTCACAAACTTACCTCTGCCCAGTGCTCACGCCGTTCCACGCCTTGGGCCACACGAGCAGAACACACCGCGTGGCTGCACTACTGCTGACCTCAGGCGATGCGGCCCGAAAGCTCCATGTGACCACGCGGCCTGAATAGTATACTCGCCTTTGGTCACGCGAACAGCTTCCTTTGCTGGTTCGCGGGCCTAACTGCAGCTCCTTACATCACGACCTTAAAGTGACCACATCATCTAGCCGACCCAATGCTGTTTGAGATGACGTGGACCTATTCTGAATCTATTTAAGGCATGTTCTAGCCTTTACTCATTGCCCGATTGTGGTTTCTGTTAGATACTTGTTTAATGCTTCTAGAGATTCCCTTGTGATTTCCTGTGTTTGACGTTGGTGGGAAGGAGATTACATAATTTCCCATCTAGAATAAGCTTGCATTATTCTCCTTGATTTGTTTCCAGGGAGCCCAAAGCTTCAGATATTTGACGTATTGAGATTGGTCTAAATGTAAAGAGGCCTCCATTCTATGTTGGTAATCCATCTGTTGCAATATGTCTGTGCAACCTAAACCACCCTTAGATTTCCATTTTCGTGCGATACAAATTTTAACTGCTAACATTATGTGAACAATTAGACAGTTCTGAGTATGATTTCCAGGTAACAAAATATTAAAAAGAAAGATCTGAGGAGTCTGAGGAGTTTTATTAACGTTTCAATGAAAATTTGAAAAACGGCCATATTCTTCAATGACTGTAGGGATAGAGAATTTCGGATTGGCGAGAGTTAAAAAGACATTGCCCGCATACAAGGAAAGTTTACATTCCAATGTTTCGATAGTAATACCCTTAATTTATTTATCTTGTCTAATCTGGTTAGCTAACAGTTTAATCGTCATTACATACAAGAGAGGAGCGAGAGGACAACCCTGCCTTGTTCCATTTCTAATCTTGAACCATTCTGACAACAGCATATATCCCGCAATCCTAGCTGTGGGGCAAGTGTACAAAAGCATAATTTATTGTGACAATAATTATAATAATAATAATAATAATAATAATATGTAACATGCGTGATAAAAATCAATACATTTTTAGGTATAACATAAGTATACAATGTTAACACAGTTAGCAACAGATAGCAACATATCCACAGATGCAAATTTCAACAGATTTACGACAGGACACTCCTTGAAATCAGCAAGGCTATTTCTTACACACCACCAGTTTGAAATTCCTTTAGAATGTAAGTGTCACGATTCGGGGAACCTAACACGCTAACAGGTAACAGAGAGGAGAAGGTGCCGTACCGGTCCTTAGAATGGCCGGGTTAAGCACACCGAGAATAGTCAGGAGACAAGCCGAGTAAGGGGAGCCAGAAAACAGGAGAACGATAAACAAGCCAAAGTCAAAGGGATGGAGAATACAGGAGAGTCGGAGGAACAAGCAAAATAATCAGTAACCAGAGAGAAACACAAGCAAACATCAATACAGGTATCAAAGACCACAACAGGGCACAGAGGAACAGGAAAGGTAAGTATTTAAACCCTGAGGTTAATTCTGATTGGATAACTTCCAATCAGAATTAACAATCACACGTGGGAGATATCTATACCTCCCACTGTGATTGTCATACTGTGACTTTAACGCCGGGTCACGTGGCTGACCCCGGCATTTGCATAAATGTGCTGTCTCCCAGCGTGCAGTGTTATACACGCTGCCGCCGGGGCCGAGAAGGAGGATGCGAGCGGCGTGCGAGGCAGTGAGGATGCCGCTCGCCAAATGGCATAGGAAGGGTAGACCGCGAAGACCCAAGGGTGAGTGCTGCGAGCGGCTGGCAGCCTCCCCTCACAGCCGCCCGCGGGACCCTGATATTACCTCTCCCCTCGAGGACCACCCGCAGGGCGGGAAGCTGAAGGCTTCAAAGGAAACCGCGCATGAAAGGAGCGGACCAAAGAGGGTGCGTGCAAATCAGAGACCGCTCCTCAGGACCGTAACCCGTCCAATCCACCAGATACTGCAACCGACCCCGAGAAAAACGAGAATCGAGGAGAGCAGCCACCTCGTACACGTCACTAGAGACCGCGTGGAGGGAATCGGGCCGTCTGAGAGGACCAGAGAACCGATTACAGAGCAGAGGCTTCAAAAGGGAGGTGTGAAACGTGTTAGGTATACGCATGGAAGGAGGCAAGGCCAGGGAGTAGGACACGGGATTCACCCTACGCAATACCCTATAGGGGCAAAGGAACCTGGGAGCAAATTTCATTGAGGGAACCCTGAGGCGGAGATTCCTAGAGGACAACCAAACCCTATCACCCGGAGCATACGAAGGAGCCGCACACCTACGGCGATCAGCGAATCTCTTTTGAGCAACCACTGCACGAGAGAGAGAGCAATATGGACCTGATCCCACATCTTTCATAAGGAGGTGAGGTGCTCGTCCAAAGCGGGCATTCCCTTGTCGGAGAATACACCGGGAAGGACAGAGGGTTGAAACCCATAAGCAACCATAAAAGGACTTAAACCAGTAGACAAATGAGTCACAGTATCCCTGGCGAATTCAGCCCAGGGAAGAAGATGAGACCAGTTGTCTTGGTGTGCATTTGTGAAGCAGCGTAAATACAACTCCACAGACTGATTAGCCCGTTGTCAGGGCTCCGCGGGCAGCGGTGAGGGGAGGCTGCAATCCTCTTGCAGCACTCACCCTCGGTCCGTCGCTACCCGCGGTCCCCTCTCCCCTTACCGGTCAGCTCGCCTCCTCCTCTCCTCCTCCCAGCGGCAGCATGTCTAAAGCTGCACGCTGGGAGCCGGCACTGTTATCAGAACGCCGGGGTCACTCACGTGACCCGGCGTTAAAGCGACAGTGCAACAATCACAGTGGGGGGTATAGATATCCCCCACGTGTGTTTGTTAATTCTGATTGGAAGTTATCCAATCAGAATTAAGATAAGGTTATAAATACTTACCTTTCCTGTCTCTCAGTGCCCTGTTGTGGTCTTTGCTTTATGGTATTGATTCTGAACGTGTGCTTTCTGGTTACGTACTGTCTGGCTTGTTATACTGACTTTGTGACTTTCTCCTACCCTTTGACCTCGGCTTGTTTCTCGTTATTCTGTTTTCTGGTTCCCCTTACTCGGCTTGTCTCCTGACTATTCTGTGTGTGCTTAGCCCGGCCACTCTAAGGTCCGGTACTGCACCTTTTCTGTGTGTGTGTCTGTGTGTGTGTTAGCGTCTTGGGTTCCCCGGAATCGTGACACCCGTTCAGCAGCTCCATTAGATTGTGGATGATAGGAGGACGTAAATGACAAGGAAATCCCCATCTCAGCACAAAAGCCCTTCCAAAACCGAGAGACAAATTGAGAACCCCTGTCGGATACGATATCCAGTGATATACCATGCAACTGTAACACCTCTTTGGCAAACACCTGAGCCAACTGAACCGCAGAAGGAAGTTTCTTAAGCGGAATAAAGTGCGCCATTTTAGAGAACCTATCTTTCACAGTCAAAATTACTGTCTGTCCATCAGAGGAAGGAAGACCCACAATAAAATCCATGGATAAGTGGGTCCAGGGTTTCTTGGGTACAGATAGGGGCATCAGGAGTCCCCGGGGTTTAACATTAGGCGATTTACACTGTGTACAGACACGACAAGCCTGCACATGATCCACCACGTCTTGTTTAAGTGAAGGCCACCAAAACTATTGAAGGAGACCCTTGTACGTATTGGTAATCCCCAGATGACCAGCAGTTTTGGCGGTGTGAAATAAAGCTAAGAACTTTTTTCTGTCTTTTACTTTCACGTATAGTCTACCAACAGGTGTCTCAGAGGGTGCTTGGGTTTGGTATGTCTTGATACCATCAAGAAAAGGAGAAAAGTAGCAGCTATTATCTGAGACGCAGGTACAATGGGTTCGGAAGCAGGGGCAATAGACTCCAAAGGTTCGTACTGTCGGGAGATAGCATCAGCTTTGACATTACGGTAACCAGGCCTATATGTAATAACGTACTGAAAGTGTGAAAGAAATAAAGACCATCTAGCCTGCCGAGAGGACAATCTTTTTAGCATCTGCTATTTAAGAGAGATTCTTGTGATCGCTTATAACCAAAATGTTGTGTCTAGATCCCTCTAATAAATACCTCCATTCTTTAAAAGCCATCACAATAGCCAATAGTTCCCTGTTCCCGATGTCGTAATTATTTTCTGAATCAGACAGCCTTTTAGAAAAGTAACAACAAGGATGGAGGGGTTCGTCATACGATAACCTTTGGGACAACACTGCTCCTACACCTGATTCAGAAGTGTCCACTTCCATAACAAAGGGAAGGGAAGGATCAGGATGGTGTAGCACAGGGGCTGTGGCAAATGCCTTCTTGAGAGTCTCGAAGGCCTCAAGGGCTTCAGGAGTCTAAACCCTGGGGTGCAAACCTTTTTTAGTTAGTTTCGTAATAGGGGTGATAAGTGGTGAAAAGTTTTTAATAAACTTCCGATAATAGTTGGCAAACCCTATAAAGCACTGTGTTGCTTTAAGTCCTTGGGGAAGAGGCCAGGACAGTATGGCTTCCAATTTAGAAGGATCCATGCTGAATCCCTGTTCAGAAATGACATACCCTAGGAATTGCACAGAAGTCTGGTCGAACAAACATTTTTCTAACTTGCAATAAAGACCGTTCTGCAACTATTTCTTAAGCACCATCCTCACATGAGTATGATGCGACTTTAAATCAGGAGAATGTACGAGTATGTCATCAAGGTATACCACGGCACAGACATGCAGTAGATCCCTAAGGACATCATTTATGAGGTCCTGAAACACAGCAGGAGCATTACACAGTCCAAAAGGCATGACTAGATACTCATAATGTCCACTATGTGTATTGAACGCTGTTTTCCACTCATCATTTTCCTTTATACGAACAAGGTTATAAGCCCCCCGAGGTCTAGTTTAGTAAAATATCTAGAACCTTTGACACGATCAAACAACTCAGTGATGAGAGGGATAGGATAGGCGTTCTTGATCGTTATATTGTTCAAACCCCTGTAATCTATGCATGGCCGTAAGTCACCCTCTTTCTTGGCAACAAAAAAGAAACCAGCAACAGCAGGAGAGGAGGACCTTCTGATAAAACCTTTCCTCAAGGATTCCCTTATATACTCCTCCATAACCTGATTCTCTTTTTCTGAAAGAGGGTAGACCTTACCCCTAGGTGGCATAGTGCCCGGTAAAAGGTTTATGGCACAGTCATAGTCACGGTGTGGAGGCAGCTTATCTGCCTCCCTTTTTTCAAAAACTGATGCAAGGTCTGCATACAGAGAAGGGACAGAAACAAAAGTGGTTTAGCCGTGGGCACATTGAGCAAACAAACAGGACGTACATGGGCCATACAGTCTTGTTGACAAGATTCCCCCCAGGAGAGTATATCTAAACAACCCCAATCAAGTACTGGGTTGTGTTTAACTAACCAGGGAAAACCCAGAACGATGGAAGCAGTAGGGGAGTCAATTATTCAGAAGGTTAACCTTTCCTGGTGCAAAACACCCACAGACATAACTATTTATTGGGTTTCATGGGTCACCAGAGGTTTCTCAGGTGGTCTACCATCTATGGCCTCAACGGCCAAGGGTGTGGCCTTTTGGATCAAAGTCAAGGCTGCGGTTTTAGCAAAGTTCTCATCCATAAGGTTGTCTGCCGCACCTGAATCGATCAAGGCTTTGGTTGTTATAGTGGTTTTATTGACCAAAAGAGAAACTATAATAAACGGTCTGGAGATGGACACATGAGGGGACAAAGTCATAACACCCGAGGCCGACCCCTCTCTAGGCCTTAGGTGCTGTAGTTTCCCCTGTAATTTAGGGCAGGTATTGCAGTGGTGCCCCCTCTTTCCACAATAAAGGCATAACCCCTCCCTTCTATGATACGCTCTTTCAGCCTCAGTTAACCCCGTAGCACCCAATTGCATAGGTTCGGGGGATGGTTGACTAGGAGCGGATAATGCTAGTAATGCAGTACTGGGTAGAGCAGGTAACACCTGTGTATTTATCCGTCTTTGACTACGCCTCTCTCTAATACGGTTGTCAATAAGAATGATATAGTCTATAACATCATCCAGAAGAACAGGCACTTCCCTGGATGCTATTTCATCTAGTATGTAAGCGGCCAAACCCTCCTGAAAGGCTGTTACGAGGGCGTCATTATTCAAACCACTTCAGCTGCTAGAGTGCGGAATTCGATAGTGTAATCCGCTACAGATCTGTAACCCTGTCGGACCCTAAGCAGAGCTTTGCCAGCAGAGGCAACCCTACCGGGTTAATCAAACGTGCGTTTGAAAGCTGTCAAAAAATCTGCAAAGGACATGGGAGACGTATTCTCCGACATGGGGTTGGCCCATGCTAAAGCTTTCCCGGACAAGTGGTTTATCAAAAAGGCAATTTTGGAACTGTCAGTGGGATAGGAACGTGGATTCATCACCAAATGGATATGAATGCTGGGTCACCGCTATAGCGCTGTGGCGGCGTCATATGAACTACGTGAGCAGGAATGGGTACCGGAGTGGGAATGGGTTCGAGCACAGCAGCAGCAGCCTCCTGAACGGCAGGTTGGAAGTGAGGAGTACGAGCCAGTATGGTTTGTAAAGCTTGAGCAAACTGATCCACACGGTGGTCTAAACCATCCATTCTAGCCTCCTGATTAACTAATAGCTGTGCAATGTCAGCAGGTTCCATTATGGCCCTGTTGTAATGTCACGATTTGGGGAACCTAACACGCTAGCAGGTTACAGAGAGGAGAAGGTGCCGTACCGGTCCTTAGAATGGCCGGGTTAAGCACACCAAGAATAGTCAGGAGACAAGCCGAGTAAGGGGAGCCAGAAAACAGGAGAACGATAAACAAGCCGAAGTCAAAGGGATGGAGAATACAGGAGAGTCGGAGGAACAAGCAAAATAATCAGTAACCAGAGAGAAACACAAGCAAACAGCAATACAGGTATCAAAGACCACAACAGGGCACAGAGGAACAGGAAAGGTAAGTATTTAAACCCTGAGGTTAATTCTGATTGGATAACTTCCAATCAGAATTAACAATCACACGTGGGGGGCGTGGCTCGGCTGCCAATGGAGTAGGAAGCAGAAGGCTAGAGCTCCTAGGCCCCAACCCGCAAAAACCTCTTAAAACGCCGCAAAACATACCGACTATATGGGGAAACCCAAACGAGGGGCCACTCCCAGACCACTGCACACACCCGGGGCCCAAACACCGGGTCCGATGGACGATTACCTCTCTACCCCGCACACCTTAGGGGGACCACGAGAGCAAGGCAAGATGGCGCCCCCGTCACCGGGAACCAGCAGTCTGGCAGGCTCCACGAGGGACTCCCCGAGAGGGGATGCTCTCACTCAACTATCCGCGGACCTCGCAGCTATCTCTGCAAACATGCTGACCCGCAGGGATAAAGCAGACCTCGTGGCGGAACTGCGCTCCGTGATCAGGGAGGAAATCACAGCGGTGCGGAGAGATCTCGCGGTCCTGGAGACGAGGGTAGATGCCCTGGAGGAACACCGGCTGCAAACAGCGCACCACTCGCAGGCAGCCGACCTGGCAGCGACGAGGCAGGGCAACATACTCCTTGACCTCCGACGACAAACAGAGGACCTCGACAACCGGGGGCGACGGAATAATATCCGGGTGCGCGGCCTACCGGAATCCGACGAGGAGACACCCCGAGAACTCTTAACAGGCCTGTTCTCCCAGATACTAGGCGAAGAGGCCCCAACAGACTTCGGCCTGGAGAGAGCTCACAGGGCACTAAGGGCCCCACGCAGAGATGGCCTGCCCAGAGACCTAATCTGTTGCCTGCAGTCGTTCCAGCTTAAAGAAACTATCATGAGAGCTGCCAGATCACAACGCACCATCAGGTATGGGGAGGCACAAATATCCCTATACCAAGACCTATCCACGCTCACCCTGGACGCCCGAAGAGCCCTGAAGCCAGTAACCAACCTCATGCGGGAGAAACGGATCCCATATAAATGGGGGTTCCCATTCAGCCTTCAAGCCAGAGTAGACAACCAGTGGCATATTATGAGATGGCCTAACGACACCCCACGTTTTCTACGGGCCGTTGGCCTCCCACCCATGGTAGTCCCGAATTGGATTCTGGACTGCCCACCAGCCCGTCCTACCGGCCCCACCGTCCCAGCGGAGAATCTCTTTGCAGACACATCAGGCCCGCGCCCGAGACGGGGCGGCCCAGAAGCCCACGAAGAATGAGCAGAAGTCCACTATGCACCGACCCCCGACTGCGGCTCCCCGGACACTGGACCCCTGCACCATAGGCGGAGATGAGTATACCGACCGCCTGCCCCATCACAGACTGGACCCTGACACCCCCCGGGAGACGGAAGCCACCCGATCTGGTATGTACTGTACACTTACTACGCTCCCGCCAACCACGTAGAAGCCCGGGATATATGCCCACTTGGGAGGGGAAAGGGCCTACGAAGAAGGGGATACAAGGCGGTTTTGAGACAAAGACTACCCCCAACCAGAGATAGCCACTATCAGAGGTATTAGCACAGGTTGGGGTGGAGGGGCACACGGAAGGGGCAGGGGACACCACCTGGGGTAATAGGTCGACACCATGCCAGAGAGACACAACAGCACGTACCCAGTGGGACAGAAGGGACTGCAGCTACCACGGGGCTCACCAATTCTTGATCCACCCCCTGTGAGCCCGATAAGGGAAACTCAAGGCCTGTGGCCACATTACCAACCACTGGACAGCTCACAGACATTAGGAAATGTGGCATTGGGGGGACCTCCGAAACTGTGAAGGACCACTATCATATCTTAGTTCATCTCGGGTCTCCCCGCAACTAAAGCACGGACACCGCTAGCTATACAGACCAAGAACTGATCAGATGTGCCTACATGAGCCCAGGGACTTTTATGACCACACGCCCCAATTAAGCACTGACCCAGGGCGAGAGGGACCCACAAGCAGCTGAGCTGCCCACGAGAAGGGAGGTGGGAGGGAAGCAGAGCATGTGGACGCACCCGCTACACCCCCAGATCAATAAGGGCCCCCCGCCGCTGACCAGGTAGTTGGCAAACGCGGGGTCCAGGCACGGGGTCCAGCAGCAGCGCACTCTGGACTGCCAGGGAGGGGGGATATACACGGTGCATATATAAGCCAAAGTTGAATGATTGTTGCCTAACAAGTTCTTTGTTCTAGTTAACCAATGTTCCCGACAGGACACGGCCCAACCAGACGGAAGGGCCCACAGCAGTAACCACCCAGTTTAGACTGCCAGACCACCTTGGCCGCTGTACCCGCACACCTAACCCCGCCTGAGGACACCCAGACATGCAGACAGGCCACCAGGACCCTGACAGACGGTAAGCCAAGACAATGCCAGTAAGACAGAGGTCGACAGGTGGTCCCCTCCTAACACGAAGCCCAGAAAACCCCGGCTGTGACATCCCCGCTCACACGAATCCTAGGCCTACCCTCTTGGGAATACCCCTAGACCGAAGTATTGAGTGAGAGCAGACAGTCGCCCCCAGCGGGTTGGGAGACCTGGGAGACAGTCACTGACAGACTTCAGACAACCGAGTGACTAACACCGTTGGTTGCCCTCCCCGCACCTCACGCAACGGACCAGATTTGTATATACCGATCGGAGCTCGGCGGGCCTACTGGCTAGCACCCGCCGAAGACCGCCTCCGACCGTGGTTCGACGTTGCACCCACCCTACCTAACCCCCCCAGAAGACCCAACCCCCCTCCTCCCCCCCCCACTATACGACCCCCGCAACCCTCCCCACCCCAGTCCAATCCTCCCCAACCAGATACACCCACGGGGACCCCGGGGGGGACCTTGGCCCGCGGGGCCATGTCAAACACTCGCCCGGCACAGCTAAAACTATGGTCAAACAATACCCGTGGCCTAAATATCCTGGAGAAGCTCTCCCAATTACTACGCCACCTATGGGCCGAGAGAGTGTCGGTAGCGTTCCTGCAGGAGACGCACTTCATGAGCCGAGCCCAACCTAAACTCGAGAACAACCGTTTCCCCCAGGGGTTCTACGCTAGCCACCCAGACGCTAAGAAAACAGGGGTCGCGATTCTCTTCGCACACTTGGTCCCATACCAACACAGGGAAACACTCGCGGACCCGGGTGGGAGGTACCTATTTATTAAGGGCACTATCGCAGACCACACGTACACATTCGCATGCATTTATAGCCCGAACCGTACACAACATACATTCCTAACCAAAACACTCGCCAAGCTAGATCGTTTCAGAGAAGGCCTCTTGATACTAGCAGGGGACCTGAACCTCCCCCTGAACCCCCGCCAGGACACCTCGAAGGGTACCAGCACCGTTCCGTCACACTGCCTGCAAGCAGCCAAGAGATCCCTGCACAAGGCGGGGCTGATCGACAGCTGGAGGACAGTTCACCCAGATGACAGGGACTATACCTGTTACTCGGCAGTACATAAACTGTACAGCCGAATAGATTACATCTTCATATCACAGGAACACCTGTCGCTTCTCCAGGAGGCACACATAGGGATCACCCACCAATCTGATCATGCCCCAACGTCGATACTAATCAGCTCCCCCCTTTTTAAACCAATGGAACGCCAGTGGAAATTCAACGAGTCCATACTGACAGACCAGGTTGCCCGCACCGAGGCACGCCAGACCATCACCCAATACTTTGATACTAATGAGACCCCCGACATGCCCCCGCTGACCCTGTGGGAAGCACATAAATGTGTGATCCGTGGGCACTTTATCTCCAAATGCACCCACCGCAAGAAAGAGAAGGCACGCCGCATCACCGACCTGACAAGACGAATTGCAGACCTGGAGTGCGCCCATAAACGATCGCTAGACGACACCACCTACCTCCAGCTGACGGAGACCCGAAGGGAACTCAGGGATCTCCTCGCCCAGGAACAACAACACATACTGCGGAAATCAACCAGGTTCTTCTACGAATACTCCAACAAGAGCGGTAGGCTCCTGGCACAGATGCTCCGAACAAAGAGACGGACCCAACACATCCACAAGCTTCAGACGCCGACAGGCAACCACACAAGCATGCCCAGGGGGATCATGGAGGCCTTCAGGTCCTACTACACGGACCTCTACAATATGAAACAGGCCTCACAGGAAGCCCCAGATCGGACCCAACATCGAAAAATCACTGATTATCTATCGCTACACATCACCCGCAAACTATCCCCGGAACACGCAGAAGACCTGGAAAGCCCCCTGACGCTCGAGGAACTGGCCTTGGCGCTAAAGCGTTCAAAAATGCACCGAGCCCCGGGCCCAGACGGTCTACCGCTCACATACCTCAGGACGTTTCAGGACACGCTCCTACCGAGGCTCCTCGCGGGCCTGAACTCCATACGAGACGGCGGGCACTTCCCCACGGACTCCCTGGCGGCGACCGTCACAGTCATCCCCAAAGTGGGCAAAGACCCTACCATTTGCGCGAACTACAGGCCCATTTCACTACTGAATGCCGACCTGAAACTATTCACCAAGGCTCTCTCCCTGAGACTAACCCGAATTATGCCTGACCTAGTCCACCCGGATCAGGTGGGTTTTATCCCGGGAAGAGAAGCCAGAGATGACACAATACGGGCACTTAATGTTATCCACGCAGCCAGGACATCCAACCGGGATACAGTACTCCTATCTACAGACGCCGAAAAGGCGTTCGACAGGGTGGACTGGGGGTTCATGGCCGAAACGCTGCGACATATGGGCTTCGGGCCATACATGCGCTCATGGGTCTCGGCGCTCTACACCACACCGACAGCGAGGATCAGAATTAATGGAGCCCTGACGGACGCCTTCCCCATATGTAACGGCACTCGACAGGGATGTCCCCTGTCCCCCCTCCTGTTTGCCCTCACCCTGGAACCTTTCCTGGAGGCGGTCAGACGGGACGGGGGCATAACGGGGGTCCAGGTGGGCGGCGAAGAGCATCGGGTGGCGGCTTACGCCGACGACATGCTCTTCTTCCTGGAACAACCAACGATATCCGTCCCCAACCTGCTGCAGGCATTCAAGACCTACGGCCGCTTATCCAACCTGAAGTTAAACCTAGACAAATCCGAAGCCATGCCAATATCGAGGAATGAGGACCTCGCCGCTCGCCTCAGCTCCCTATTCACATTTTCTTGGTGCGCAACAAAACTCCGCTACTTGGGCATCTGGCTGCCGAAAGACTTATCCCAGCTATACCAGCTGAACTTCCTCCCCATCCTCACGTCCATACAACATGACCTGGCACGTTGGACAGGCCAGTACATAACCTGGTTCGGTCGTATTAGTGCGGTCAAGATGAACATCCTACCAAGACTGCTCTACCTGTTCGCAACCCTACCCACGAGGATCCCGCGAGCCTTCTTCCAATCGGCGGCGACGGCCATCCGAAGATTTGTTTGGAACCAGAGACCGACCCGCATCTGCAGGTCCACCCTGGAACGCCCCAAAGCCGAGGGAGGTGTGGGACTGCCGTCCCTTCTTGCCTACTACCAGGCCTCCCACTTACACAGAATAGTGGACTGGCACGCCCGCCCTAGTCCCAGAAGATGGGTGCAGATGGAGACTAAACAGTACCCAGGTACCATCCCGTCCAAGCTTTGGCTGGGACGGCTAACATTCGCAGATATGCAGACAGGCAACCCCATCATTGACGCCACACTCAAGACCTGGTGCGACCTACGATACGCCCGTCAACTGACGACCTCCCCAAACCCTCTCACCCCCATCACCTACAATCCTGACCTAGCAGGGGGCCTCCCCCCGGCAGCCTTCAAAAACATCCAAAGGTCAGACTGGATCTACCTGAGACAATGGAGCACGGGGACTGACCTCCGGCCGCTGACGGACCTACTGGGGGACCGGCCACCCACACAACTGGACACATTCCGCTACCACCAGGTGAAGTCGTACCATGCACTACTACCAGGTAGAGCCCACCTCCACAGGCAACTCACCGACTTTGAACAGCTGTGCACGAACAGGAGACACATGGAACATGGAATCTCCCGAATGAATGTTATCCTCCAGAAGTCGGAGGACAAAGGCAGGCCAACATACACAAACAAATGGGAGAGGGAGACCGGGAACCAACTTACAGACCAGGAGTGGGGAAAGATTTTCCTCCTCACGCACAAGTGCTCCATAAGCTCAAAGTTCCAGGAAACTAGTTATAAACTCCTGACACGATGGTACCAGACGCCGGACGACCTCAGACGTATGCAGGTCACTGACACAAGCGACTGCTGGAGGTGTGGCACCGAACCGGGCACCCACATACACATATGGTGGACATGCCCACGCATCACACCATACTGGCAGATGATCCATACAAAGATCAAGGAGATCACAGGTTCGGATCTTCCCCTACAACCCCTGCCGATACTCCTACACCACACGCCCATACCAGCACACACATACAAAAACTCCCTCACCATGCACTTACTCACAGCAGCGAAAGCCCTCATACCACTACATTGGAAAAGTACAACGGTCCCCACATTCAGGCAATGGGTGGATAAGGTGGAAAATATCTATGACATGGAAATCATGACCGCCTCCCTGCAGGAGCGATCCGACAAATGCGCTCTTAGGTGGTTCCCCTGGAAAACATACCTGTCGAAAAAGCCAGCGTAATACCCTCCTGGGGGGCGCGCTAGAGGGTGCTGTCCGAGCAGTGGCCACTGGCGGCTCGCAGGACGACTGCAAAAAGACCGGGATGATGGCATGGCCGCGGGGGCCTGGGGGGCCCCGCTCGGGGAACCCCGCTCGGGGAACCCTCCCCCCATTCCCCCATCCTAACAACCCCAACCCCGTCCGCACACCCCCAATCCCTATCCCCCAGTGGTCCCACGACACACAACTAGGACAGACCTTCACTGCCCGGGACACAGGACGCCCCTATGGGGGCATCCATTTCATATCCAGCACACGCCATAACCAGACAGTCACGCCTGATGAGGGCGTAGAATAAAGAAAAACCAAAACGCCAGACGCAAACCGCAACCGACCCCAACCCAGACACACCCAGGCGACATAACCCCAAGACAGACAGAGACAAACGACGGGAGGGAATACCCAAAAGACCACGTACAACAACACGCACTAAGGCCCACAAGTTCACTTAAGGCTAGTGATCCCTGAAAATAAACTCAAACCTGCAAAGTAGTATCTCCTGACGAAGGAGGAAGCCTCACGAATAAGGAATCGGACCTATCACAAAATGAAGAGTCCCCCCCCTACCTTAGCAGATACCCCCCTCACCAAAGCCTTCACCATACACACAAAATTGGCAAGACAATGACTTACACAGAAGACCCCAAAATATGGAGTCCCCTCACCACGTCCCACCGACCAACCCAAACTGTCGCTAGCTCACTCAACGAACCCCAAATTCTCTCATCTTCTTCCTCTCTTACCCGTAGTTACATCCTAACCCGGTTAGATGTTCTTAATTACATAAAAATTTGACAGAACAGAATCTTAACAGACGACCTTAAATTTACAACACCGAATAACAGACACATGCTATGGACACCCCTGCAAAGTGTTGTACCGTTATAATTATTGAAATACGGCTTTTGCATAAGCCCATGCATAACCTTAATTAATCACGCCTGTATTCACTGAATCTGTCAATCGAAAAATAAAGAATTTCAAAAAAAAAAAAAACAATCACACGTGGGAGATATCTATACCTCGCACTGTGATTGTCATACTGTGACTTTAACGCCGGGTCACGTGGCTGACCCCGGCGTTTGCATAAATGTGCTGTCTCCCAGCGTGCAGCGTTATACACGCTGCCGCCGGGGGACGAGAAGGAGGATGCGTGCGGCGTGTGAGGCAGTGAGGACGCCGCTCGCCAACCGGCATAGGAAGGGTAGACCGCGAAGACCCAAGGGTGAGTGCTGCGAGCGGCTTGCAGCCTCCCCTCGCAGCCGTCCGCGGGACCCTGGCAGTAAGCTTGTTTGAGCAGGGTCCTCTTCAACCTATCGTTCCTGTAGGTTTTTTGTACTTGTTCTATTTATAGTTAAGTCCCCCCTTTCATAATATTGTAAATCACTACGGAATCTGTTGGTGCTATATAAATGGCAATTATAATAATAATAATAATAATAATAATAATAATCTCCTAGCACAGATTAAAGCAATACAAATTGTGTTTGGGCTGACAGTTAAATCAAACTGAGTTAACTTACTCACTGCTGGTTACAATTCTCGCAGGGAAAATATATTTTATATTGCAATGACACATACAATAATACTCATACGAGATCAGTTAATCATTCCTTCTCATCCAATTACCAATAAGAATAATTCTAACCAGATTTTAAGTTTGCAGAATTTTTACTTTCCTAATTAAAATGACTATCCCTAATCCAGATAAGTCAATACCTCTGGTTAATAGCTGATATGCTATTATTGGCAAATTACCAGTAAACAGGGCCGCCATCAAGGGGTGAAAACCATGACGGTTGTCAAAGGCCTGGCCGTCCTGGGGGGCCCAGACTGCTTTGGCAGTCCTGGGCCCCACATTCCCTTCCTGCACATATATAAAGTGATTATCGATATGTTGTAAGGCCATAGGCCTGTATTTGTGGGAGGAGTTAGCGTTCCTATAAAACGCTACTCCTCTCTCCTTACCTTGCCGTGACGTACGCTGTTTACCCCTCCTCGTCCAGTCGGATATCCGGGTCACGACAGCACACTTCCGGTCCCATCATCCCTTGCTGCCTTCCCGCCAGCAAGCACCATCGGGAAAGTTCAAACGACTGTACGCCAGGTAATCGGCGGGAATAGCCTCGGCTCGGGCTATTCCCGCCGTTCGACACTTCCATTTCACCTATATTATTCATACATAATTACGGCACGTCAGCAATCTATTTGCTATTTCATCTCTGTGGCGAAACCAACCTCGCCACTGGGCCCTGGAGAAGCCTGTTTGCTAGCCTCCTACCTGCTGACTATGGCCCCTGGGTTATTTGGGGCATATTGTACTGTATATCGCTGCTACTGGCCCTTTTAACAGCATCTATGGACATATTGGGACTTTTGGGACTACTGTCCCTTTAAGACTGTGATACATATTCTAGTATATTGCCTGTAATATTATATGTGTATATGTGTATTAAGTTTAACCTGGGATATGTATGCAGCATTCATCTGATTGTTCGGTAGAATCACTCCATTTATTATATTGAGTGAAACTACCGAACAACCAGACCACCCAGGAATAAGTGTGCCTCCAATTACAGTTTGCAACAATGTTGCAAACGGGTAATTGGCAATCAGTGTAATGTATTCTTTGTCCTCTGGGTGGCCGCCATTCGGGAAACAAACACGTGGCGGCGGCCATCTTAAACTACCGAACAGCGGTGTTTTGCCGTCGAGTGTCTGGAACTAAAATCGGACACTTGACTAGGCAAACACCGCTGAGACCTCCATACTTCCAGAAATTCGTATGGAAACTACCGAATGACCCGCCGTTCGGTAGAAAGAACCCCATAAACAATGGAATTCATTCAAACCCTCTCCAGGCTCTATAACACAGGCAATTCGCCTGTTTTCATTCCCTTGTTTGTGACCGACCGCAGGGCCAAAATGCATGGAACTGTTTTCGGATACTTTACCCATGCAGTCGGTCAAATCTTTGGAACCCCATATCTCACGAACCATTCATCCGAATTACTTGAATTTTGGATATGTTGTCCCCCTGAATAAGGGCTATCCAGCGATGCTGGATTTAAAGGTGTACCCCCGGGTTTTGGGGTACATCCTGAACTTGGCTGAAAAAGTGTACCGGATAATTGAGTTTAATGTTATCTGAGGGGAGGGGATGTGTGGGCTGAACCATGTATGTGATTGGTTATTTTATGCCTCCCCCTGGGTGTGGCCTGTATGTGGATTAGTGTAATAAAAGCCAGGCTGGATGAGCCAGTCCAGAGTTCCTGTTTTAACCTCAAAGTGATGTGTCTTCTCATTATTGGGGGAAGGATTTATTGTATGCTGTTCCAGTTGACTGCTAGGGGTACAAGCCTATTCGTATGGTTCCTATTCAATGGTCTACAGCATTCATACGCTTGGGAGAATTTAAAGGTTTCTTGGATTCGGTGATTATGGTGTCTGCCAGAGTGCTTGGAGTCCTCAGGAAGCACTATGAGCATCCTTTAACGGAGGTACCAAGTCGGGGTGCCAGGTGATCCGTTACAATCTCAAATCGGCTATTCCGCCGTTCGGCAATTTTATTACGATCTCATTTAAAAAAATATATACAAAATTCGTTCTCTGTTAAGTCTGTTTCCTCCGATAGCTATATTTCCATTGCGTTCTCAGGAAACTGACATCTGTCTGTTTCTGTACAAATAGATTTTTCTTCTTCTATGTAAATATGCTGCTGTCCTGGGCTCTAAATATTGTTCTACTATTAGAAGTGTAAGATGTATATATTTGCATACTCCGCAGGTTACACATTTTAATGTAAGTCTGGGTTATACTTTTAGTGTGGGGTAAACTCGCCAGTAGGTACACGTATTACTGGGGGTATTTGACATGTGTTTTCCTGTCTCTCTAGAGTTAGTTCTGTTCCGTGTTTCTGCTTCAGTAGGTAGTGCCATTTATCTTCATGATTACTTTCATTCCTATGTCTTTCATAGACCTACAGGTATGTATTATGGGTTCTCAATCAGTCTGAGACTCCTGCAGCGTTCTATGTAGGCCGGGTTGCAGTAATCAATGGCACAGCTGAGGATTGCAGATACACAGTTCTCCTGTGTCAATTCACCTTATACATTTATTTATTAAGATAATCAGCTCGGTGGAACAACAATTCTCCTATAAGATATTAAGCACGAGATGATATATTGATAATAAGTTAAGTATTACTTACGTTCCTTTTTCTGTTATGTGCTACCTCAATTACAGGTCTCGCACGGCATTTCGCCACAGCCTGCGTGTAGCCCCACTAATCTTGGCGGTTATCAGGTACTAAACTATCTCGAGCCACGTCGCTATTTACTGCCTATACTAGGCCACGCTACGCCAAAGGGTTATTAACATACGGGGGCTTGATTCTTGCCTTGCCTCGTCAGGCCACGGCTTCACTCTACTACTCGTTTTTATCTACACTCTATCTCACATTAGACGTTCTATACTCCTTCAACATTCATTAACCTATTTCCTAACTAAACCTCTTTTTAGGCACCATAGTTTCTATAATCTCATTATGTTGGCCCTAAGCTACTTTCCTCGGTTCCTTCAGAACAATCAGGGCCGACGGGGTCACGCTTTACAATAAGTTCACAAAAAAAAAAAAAAATTAATTCTCTTTTTCTTCTCTCCTCTTTTCCTCCCCTCTTTATTATTACTCTTAACTCCTCCCCTTTTCCCTCTCCCTCCTCCGGCTTTCCTACGTCATAGGTCTGTTACAGAATTTCCTCACTGAAACCCCGCTTGGGTTTTCGCTAGGTACGTTGCATTTGCCCTATTTATCAAGCCCCCGTGCAGGGTCAGAGAACTGGCTGTATAGGGCTAGGAGCTGGCCTTAATTGTACGATAGATGGTCCCGCGAGGCCAACTCCCCAATCTCAACACAGAGATTTCGCCCCTCGGGCCAAACCATAGGTAGAGCCTCGCATTCACCCGCCTATTGGGTTTATAGTCAGGGCCTCACCTGTCACGGCCACACGTTTTGAATCTTTTATCCTTCACCGAGAGGCCAACACCCCGCCACCACGCTAGTGGCTCAAGCCCCACGACCAAATCATAGATAGAGCCTCTCACCTGCCGCTTGGCAACTAGCAGGGCCTCACCTGTCACGGGGTAGAGAGCTTTTCGCTTCGGCACTAGTTAGACAGCCAGTTCTGATTATCCTTAATGTTACCTTTTTAACCAGGTTATTGCTGTTGTGTTGTCTTTTTTTTTTGTTCCAGCATGTCTCAAGAAGCCGACACACGCGAAGAGTCGTCACCCCCTAGCACTCCCGCTAGGCCTATCACCCCTGTTAGAACTGGGACCCCAAGAGAATTCCAAGAACCTTCCACGCCAGGCTCTTTAAGATCCTGGACAGTCCCCAAAATATCGGCCGAATTACGCCGAAGGGGCATCCCTTTCCCAGCAACGGCAAGGAAAGCCGAACTTTTTAGGCTTCTCACTGCACATCCAGAAGATCCAGGGCTGGGTACCAGCTCACAGGGGAACAGCTCGGACATACAAGGGACACTAAATACCATCCTGTCGTCTCTACAGTCTATCAATGATAGGCTGACCAAATTGGAAAACGCCAACTCAGCTGACACGGGCTCCTCTCCTGTTGCTTCAGTACAAGCACCCACTCCTGACTACTCACAGGGTAGGCCCCCGGCCTCTCCATTCTCCCCTGTTTCTACTACGCAAGTTATAACCCCAGCACACATGGTCCCTCCTGCCCTCCGTAAGGACATACTAGATGGGAAATATGTAAATCTGGTTTCCTTGCTGATTGCCTCCCAAGACGTTGTGGAGAGCAGAGTGTACAGCTACGGAGATTTGGCTGTCGTTATGAAGGCTAGAGACCCAAGGCTCAATAAAAAACTTACCATACCAGAGTTTGTCCTAGCCTTCGGCATCTACAGGGACGTGTTGTGCTCTGTTTATCCACAACGTCGGGAGGAATTAGACTTGTATCTACACAAGGTGGTAGACCTAGGCCACAAGTACGGGGGATTCATGTTTTATGATTTCCACAAATCCGTGTCAGCAAAAGCAGCCGCAACCTTGGCCCAGTTTAACATCCGCACTGACTGGAGTCTCTTAGACACGGAACTCTTTTGCAGACATTTCGCGGGTTTAGTACCTCCGTCTTGTTCGGTCTGCTCTTCCACCTCTCATACCACCAATCTGTGCCCTTCAGAGGCTGACCCCTCCTATTCTGGTGTCGCAGGAGGAGCTAGCAAGACTGACCAGCGTAGTCTAAAAGATAAGCTTGGTCGTCCCATCGTCTATTTAGGCAAAGCCCAAATATGTAACAATTTTAATGCAGGGGCATGTAGTTTTAGTGCCTGCAGATTACTACACATCTGTTCCGTATGCTTTAGGGCACATACTAAAACCATGTGCCCATCCAAACTGAATCCAAAGAAATGACTAACCGAGGTAAATACAAGTAACTTAGAATTCTACTTGAAGTCGCACCCGTCACCTGACTTGGTGGAATACTTGCTACTTGGGTTTTCGGAAGGATTTCACACCGGGTTAGTGTCACTCCCCGCAGGCACGTTAGAATGTACAAACCTCCTATCAGCTAGAAACGATCCACAAACTGTGGATGAACTGGTCAGTAAAGAAATCCAAAAAGGCTTCATGATAGGCCCATTTTCCTCCCCCCCCCCCCCTTCACCTCCTGGCGCACAAATCCAATAGGGATAGCCACCAGTAAATATTCCAATAAAAAACGTTTAATAATTGATCTGTCTGCTCCTCATTCATCTGTAAACCAAAGCCTTAACTCCCTCATACCTTCTACTGAATTCTCTCTTCACTATGCCACAGTGGATAATGCCATACAAGCAATCTTGAGGGCAGGTAAAGCCGCTTGGCTCAGTAAGACTGATATCTCCAATGCCTTTAAGTTGTTACCTATCCATCCTTCGTTGTGGCATGTTCACGGCATCAAGTGGAGAGAGAATTATTATTTCGCGACTAGGCTTACCTTCGGGGCTAAGAGCAGCCCTAAAATATTCAACACATTTGCGGAGACTCTCTGTTGGCTCCTCCTCAATGTCGTTAGGTGCCCCACGGTGATACATTACTTAGACGATTTTTTGTTGATAGAATACGGCAGCTGCACTCCGATCAGTCTAAAGAGCACTATAGCACTATTTATGACATTAGGCGTCCCTCTATCATTAGACAAAACAACAGAACCAACGACCAAACTCGACTTCCTAGGCATCACGCTGGATTCAGACACGATGCAGTCAAGTCTCCCTGAGGACAAGCTCGGGCGCATACGCAATGAGATAGACAGGTTTATGAGACAGGGTACTTACACTCGTAAAGACCTACAGTCTTTGTTAGGTTCCTTGAACTTTGCAATGCGCATAATTCCCCAGGGTAGGTCATTTATTTCCAGGTTGTTGTGTTTATTGCCAGGTCTGCCAGATGATCGTATCGGTCACCTAGATCCCCCGGCAATGGCAGACCTAGCCATGTGGAAAGAGTTTTTAGAACATTGGAATGGGTTCTCTATGTTCATCCCTCCTATCTCCGACCACTCACCAGTCTTTTGGACAGACGCAGCTGCCAATACCGGGTTTGCTGCAATATACAAAAACTCTTGGTTGAGAGATTGCTGGCCAGAGGAAACCCTCGGGTTACCCTCCTTTCACGAAACGTCGGCCTTATTTGAAATCTACCCGATAGTGGTGGCTGCCTTTACATGGGGTAAAGCCTGGTCAGGTATGGCCGTTAAATGTTACACGGATAACATGGGAGCCTGCGAAATAATCAATAAGGGCCGTTCATCTTCATTGGTCATTATGAAGTTAGTTCGCAGACTAACATGGTTGGCAGCCACATTTCAATTCTTTCTGCGTTGCAAACACATTCCTGGTTATTCTAACTCCGCTGCTGACGCTTTGTCCCGTTGTAAATTGCAGGAATTCTTCAGCCTCCACCCAACGGCCGACAAATACCCAACCCAAACCCCGAATTTCGACAGGTTAATCCTGGATTAGACCGGGTTTTGGCCCACAGTTATGAATTGGCTCAGGCTGCTTTATCTGTGAATTCCAAGAGAACGTACAACAGAGCCATGACCGTCTTTCAAAAGTTTTCAGTAGATTTCGACTTAAAAGATTATTCTGTTCGTACCATGGTCACATTTGCTGCTTTTTGCCACCTTCAACTCAAACTCTCATACAATACAATTAAACTATACCTGTCAGGCATACAGCACCACGTCTTGACCGCCATTCCAAACTATACTCCATTCCTCAGTACTTACCCGATAAAAAAACATATTAAAAGGCATAAATAAACTCGATCATCACACTAAAAACAAACGTCTACCCATAGATGGGGAGAAATTCCGGGCGTTATCTGACATACTGGACACACTACCATTTGAACCATCCACAAATATAGTTATAAAAACCTCGATGTACATAGCCTTTTACGGGTTCCTAAGGCCCAGTGAGTTCACAATAGCAACACAATCAAACCAGCCGTTATGCCTCGTTAAAGAGGATTTAAATAAGGTAAATGACCATTACGTTCTATCACTCCGACACTCAAAGACCAAACAGTCAGGCCATCCGGTTGGAATACCCTTGTACCCGACTGGGAATAACTGGTGCCCGGTTAAAGTCATAGACACATACTTGGGCCAGATCAAAGATAGTCCCAGCCACTCACCGCTTTTTACGCTGCTAGGTAATCCCCTTACTACGACCAAGTTTATGTTTCACATTCGTACTCTGTGCATTAAGTTAGGCTGGGACCCCTCATCCTATTCTGGACATTCATTTAGGATAGGGGCCGCGTCGGCCGCGTCCAGTACGAATACACCAGTTCATATAATCAAGAAACTAGGGCGTTGGGAATCAGCTATATACCACCGATATATACCTCATCCAGAGAAAGAATTAAGACAAGCATTTAAGAATCTTGTATCGTAATTGTGCGAAGAATAAAGTGTGTTTATCTGCAACCTTTTTTGCCCTCTTTTTACAGGCCTACACCCTACGTCGGTTCCGGCACACCCACCGACTTTAACATCAAATGGTATTTCACAGTCACTAATTAACCAACCACAAGTTGTAAGGCCATAGGCCTGTATTTGTGGGAGGAGTTAGCGTTCCTATAAAACGCTACTCCTCTCTCCTTACCTTGCCGTGACGTACGCTGTTTACCCCACCCACCGCACCCTCTCATATCCACACAATACCTTCGGGGGGGCCCTCTTTTTACAGGCCTACACCCTACGTCGGTTCCGGCACACCCCACCAACTTTAACATCAAATGGTATTTCACAGTCACTAATTAACCGACCACAAATATATATATATATATATATATTTGCAGCTGCGCGCCCCCTGGCTTCCTGCACTCGCAGAGGAGGCCCAGCAGACTGCAGCAGTACTTTACAGCTCTTCCCTCTTTCTAACTCCCGCGAGACCTACGGCCATCAGAGCGTTGCCACGGGTTAACATGGCAACGCTCCGCATGGCTCGCACACCACGCGAGTTAGAAAGAGGGAAGAGCTGTAAAGTAATGCTGCAGTCTGCTGAGCCCCCCTGCAAGTACAGGGAGCTGGGGGGCCCCACCATGCCACCGGAATGAACATGGAATCTCCTCTCTCCCTGGACCAGGTAAGAAGCAGGAAGGGGGCATTTAATGTGGGGGGAGGGGAAAATGCTCCATTTGCACAACATGCATACACTAGTAAACACACACTCTGCATTCATTACACTATCACACACTCTGCATTCACTACACTAACACACTGCTTCCACTACACTAACATACACTCTGCATTCATTACACTAACACACATTCTGCATTCATTACACTAACACACACTCTGCATTCACTACACTGACACACACTCTGCATTCACTACACTAACACACACTCTGCATTCATTACACTAACACACACACTCTGCATTCACTACACTAACACACTGCATCCTCTACACTAACACACACTATGCATCCACTACACTAACACACATTCTTAATTCCCTGCACTAACACACACTCTGCATTCACTACACTAACACACACTCTGCATTCACTACACTAACACACACTCTGCATTCACTACACTTCCACACACACTGCATTCATTAAACTGACACACTCTGCATTCACTAAACTGACACAATCTGCATTCACTACACTAACATACACTCTGCATTCACTACACTGACACACTCTGCATCCACTACACTGACACACACTCTACATTCACTACACTAAAGATAAAGAAAATATGACGCCTTAGGGGTCAAGCAAAGCTTGATCCCGAAGTCAACATATAAATGGACTATGTGGGTGTAAAGGGTCCTAAAGCCTAAATAGTACAAACACAAGAAAGGTTGCCTAAGAGGGTGAACGAGTGAAGGGCGACCTGCCTTTCCTCTAACTCCCCCCCTAGGTATACCCACAGTAGTGAAAATAACTCATGGGGTACGAATAGAGTAAAAATTAAAAACTTATGTTTATTGAATTCTATTTAAAAATCTCTTTAAGGACTAAACTTTATGAAATAAGTGAAACACACAATGTTGGTGAATTTAAAAAGGAAAAGTTTGATGCAGTCTAGATAGTCTCTTGTATATGTATATGTAGCTAACTGAAAGTAGTTGCTAATAAATTGATTTATACAGTAAAATATGGTAGTCTCTTGTATATAGAAGTGTAACTAACTGTAAGTTGTTACTAATTAATTGACTTTTACAATAGACACAGTAGTCAAGAATATATTTAAGAGATAAAGGTCAAAAGCTATTAACTGTCAATAAGTTGCACTTAGTTGGATAGTATCTAATAGGAGCTCAAATTGATAAAGCCTCTTATATATCCACTAGTAATAGATAGATGGGATTATGTTCAAATACTCTCTACCTTCCCTGTTAATATGGAACTATATTCAGGTAATCTCTCTCTAATATCAATACTAGTATAAATTTAGCTTACATCAAATAAATGCTTAGACGCCTAATAGTGGCAAAAAGTGCCAATTAGCAAGCAGGTTTATAAGGGTGACTGTAGCTAACATCCGTGTAGAAATGGAATACAGTTATAAGCAATATAATGCCATGAATATTCCTAGGAGTTAATGCACACAGTAACCCAACATATAACCTTAAAAGAAAAACCTGAGCATATAACAGACATACCATCAAAGTCTAATCTGTTTGAAATTGCACTTTAGAAATATAGAGAGATAACAAAAATAACAAATAAGCAGGCTGGATATATTGCACTGCTTTAAGCAGTGTCAAATCTATAATAGTACCAAATATAAGGTCTTAGGGAAGATTCGAAAAAATATATATTGCAAAGGCAGCTGCTGAGCATAAATAGACTGCCTAGATGGATACTAAAAAGACCCCTCTGACACACATTATCAAAAAGCTCCTATAACATACTCAAAAGTGTATCTCAACCCTCCTGCCTAGATAGGTACTAATATAAGTGCCATTGCCCATAAAGTAACAGCTTGTTTATCCGGGAAGCTGTTCAAATAAATGTAGCCAGACCCTGGGGCCAGGTTCAGAGACTGGAGCCAAAGTAACTAGCTGAAAATATCCTGCAAATCTATAAGAGACTAACAGGCTGCATCAAGAACCTAACCTAGCTAAAAAAGAAAATGTTTAAACCGAACGCGTTTCAGCGCTCTCAGGTGCCTTTTTCAAGAGTGTTCTCAGGCGCCTTTTCACTACACTAACAAACTGCATCCACTAAACTGACACACACTCTGCATTCTCTACACTAACACACTATATCCACTACACAAACAGCCTGTATTCACAGTACACACACTTCATTCAAACACTTTGCATTCACTATACAGAGACACTGCGTCTAATGCACACACTCAGGGCCGGACTGGGATAAAAATTCGGCCCGGGCATTTTTTTATCACAGCGGCCCACTAAGAAGGGGCGGGACAGAGAGGGTGTGTTTTGTCGTCACTAACGACAAACACCCCCCTTCACAAAGTGCAGGCCAGGGCAGACCATGCGCAGAGCTCTGCATGAGAAAAAAGCCCTGTATTTGTTCTGCACAGTGCAAGCAAATTTAATAACATGCTTGCACTGTGTTTCCTTGCAACTTGTCTCTGGTGTCTCTATAAATGGATACCAGGAGACAAAAATGCCAGGAAAGAGTATTGTGCTGTGTTGGGAGCCTGCTTGTGGGATTGTGTGTGTGTGTGTATAGAGTGAGCTGATTGTGGTGTGGTATTGTGTAATAAGGTCGGTTTTAGTCGTGTTGTGTTTGTGGTGTAATGTAATGCATATGTGGCTAGGGTCTGTAGAGAATGTGTGTATAGGGGATGTAGCAAGTGTGTGCATACAGGCTATAGTGTGTGTGTGTGTATATGTGATGTAGTGTTTGTAGAGAGTGAGTGTTTAGGGGTGTAGTATGTGTTTGCTTACAAGGAATCTAGTGTGTGTATAGGGTATCCAGAGTATATATATATATATATATATATATATATATATATATATATATATATATATATATATAAATTCAAAATAGAATGGCTGCACTCACGGAGATTCTTCAGTTTAAAATATAACTTTTAATGGAATCACATAAAAATCGACGTTTCAGTCCAGCCTGTGGACTTTCATCAGGATATCCTGACTGGACTGAAACGTCGATTTTTATGTGATTCCATTAAAAGTTATATTTTAAACTGAAGAATCTCCATGAGTGCAGCCATTCTATTTTGAATTTGGATATTTTGAGCCCTGGTAATGCACCCGGTTTATTGCAAGAACTAAAGGACAGCTTGAGTGCAAGGTATTATATATGTTTTTATATATATATATATATATATGTTTGGAAGTATTGTGTATGTGTGTGGTGCAGTGTGTTGGGGAGGTTCGGTGTGTATGTGAGGGGTGAAGTATGTGTGTATGATGGATGCTGTGTGTGATGTGTGTGAGGGTGCTGTGTATGAGAGTGCTGTGTATGATGTGTTTTGTGATAGTGCTGAGTGTGATGTGTGTGAGTCCTGAGTGTGATGTGTGTGAGAGTGCTGAGTGTGATAGTGCTGTGGATGATGTGTGTGAGTTCTGAGGGTGATGTGTGTGAGGGTGCCGAGTGTGATAGTGCTGTGGATGATGTGTGAGAGTGCTGTGTGTGATGTGTGTGAGAGTGCTGTGTATGATGTGAGAGTGCTGTGTGTGAGAGTGCCGAGTGTGATAGTGCTGTGGATGATGTGCGTGAGTGCTGAGTGTGATGTGTGTGAGAGTGCTGTGTATGATGTGTTTTGTGATAGTGCTGAGTGTGATGTGTGTGTGAGTCCTAAATGTGATGTGTGTGAGAGTGCCGAGTGTGATAGTGCTGTGGATGATGTGTGTGAGTGCTGAGTGTGATGTGTGTGAGAGTTCTGTGTGTGATGGGTGTGAGAGTGCTGTGTGTGAAAGTGATGTGATGGGTGTGAGAGTGCTGTGTGTGATGGGAGTGAGAGTGCTGTGTGTGAGAGTGCTGTGTGTGATAGTGCTGTGGATGATGTGCGTGAGTGCTGAGTGTGATGTGTGTGAGAGTGCTGTGTATGATGTGTTTTGTGATAGTGCTGAGTGTGATGTGTGTGTGAGTCCTAAATGTGATGTGTGTGAGAGTGCCGAGTGTGATAGTGCTGTGGATGATGTGTGTGAGTGCTGAGTGTGATGTGTGTGAGAGCTCTGTGTGTGATGGGTGTGAGAGTGCTGTGTGTGAAAGTGCTGTGATGGGTGTGAGAGTGCTGTGTGTGATGGGAGTGAGAGTGCTGTGTGTGAGAGTGCTGTGTGTGATGTGTGTGAGAGTGCCGAGTGTGATAGTGCTGTGGATGATGTGCGTGAGTGCTGAGTGTGATGTGTGTGAGAGTGCTGTGTATGATGTGTTTTGTGATAGTGCTGAGTGTGATGTGTGTGTGAGTCCTAAATGTGATGTGTGTGAGAGTGCCGAGTGTGATAGTGCTGTGGATGATGTGTGTGAGTGCTGAGTGTGATGTGTGTGAGAGTTCTGTGTGTGATGGGTGTGAGAGTGCTGTGTGTGAAAGTGATGTGATGGGTGTGAGAGTGCTGTGTGTGATGGGAGTGAGAGTGCTGTGTGTGAGAGTGCTGTGTGTGATAGTGCTGTGGATGATGTGCGTGAGTGCTGAGTGTGATGTGTGTGAGAGTGCTGTGTATGATGTGTTTTGTGATAGTGCTGAGTGTGATGTGTGTGTGAGTCCTAAATGTGATGTGTGTGAGAGTGCCGCGTGTGATAGTGCTGTGGATGATGTGTGTGAGTGCTGAGTGTGATGTGTGTGAGAGCTCTGTGTGTGATGGGTGTGAGAGTGCTGTGTGTGAAAGTGATGTGATGGGTGTGAGAGTGCTGTGTGTGATGTGTGTGAGAGTGCCGAGTGTGATAGTGCTGTGGATGATGTGCGTGAGTGCTGAGTGTGATGTGTGTGTGAGTCCTAAATGTGATGTGTGTGAGAGTGCCGAGTGTGATAGTGCTGTGGATGATGTGTGTGAGTGCTGAGTGTGATGTGTGTGAGAGTTCTGTGTGTGATGGGTGTGAGAGTGCTGTGTGTGAAAGTGCTGTGATGGGTGTGAGAGTGCTGTGTGTGATGGGAGTGAGAGTGCTGTGTGTGAGAGTGCTGTGTGTGATGGGTGTGAGAGTGCTGTGTGTGAAAGTGATGTGTGTGATGGGAGTGAGAGTGCTGTGTGTGAAAGTGCTGTGATGGGTGTGAGAGTGCTGTGTGTGATGGGAGTGAGAGTGCTGTGTGTGATGGGAGTGAGAGTGCGGTGTGTGATGGGTGTGAGAGTGCTGTGTGTGATGGGAGTGAGAGTGCTGTGTGTGATGGGTGTGAGAGTGCTGTGTGTGATGGGAGTGAGAGTGCTGTGTGTGATGGGAGTGAGAGTGCTGTGTGTGAATGTTTGAATGGATTGTGTGTGTGGGGTAAAAAAATAAAAATTAAGCAGTTATAATGTCCCCCCCCCCCTCCCTTCTTACCTTTAGCCTGGGAGGGGGGGACCGGCACGCTGGAACCTGGGAGAGTGAGGGGGGGGGACCGGAACTCGCACTCCGACAGCATCCCTGGTGGTCCAGTGGTGAGTGAACTCTAGCCTGCGGGCTAGAGTTCACTCTCGCGAGATCCGGTCGTTGCCATGGCAATGTGCCGGATCTCGCGAGAGGAACCCGGCGGAGCTGCAAGATAGAGCTCCGCCGGGTCCTCTACCTCCCTCCCCAGCCGCATGTGCCGCAGGTCTGTCCACAAGTGGGCCGGTGAGGGGGATCTTTGATCTCCTCCCCGGCCCTTCATTGAAAACAGCGGGCCGGCGCTCGGATAGTGCCGGCCCCGCATAGACCGGCAGGGGAGATCCTGGGACTTCCCCTGCCGGCCTCGGCCCATGGCCACCGGTTTATCCACTCCACTCCAATCTGTCCTAAGACATTTCCTAATCATACCTATAAGTAGCTTCCTACAGCTTTCCCTTTTTGCAATGCGTTCTGGTCTGTTACACAACGAAGATTTGTGTTTTCAGGTGATCACCTTCCCTTCATCAATCGTACTGGGTTACGCTTGGTTACGGCTGCACAACCCCACTATTGATTGGAGACAGGGTGAGATCATCTCATGGAGTGATACATGTCAGGAGAAGTGTATAAAAAAAGGTCACTCCTGTTCGTCTCATTAGTATTCCTACTGCCCCACCGCTCTCTACAGACATGCCATCCCTTTATGTTCACCTGAAATCAGTGTTTGATAAGAAGGAAGCAGACAGATTACCACTTCATAGGCCTTATGATTGTGCCATAAGTATTCTACCTGGTACTATGTCACCTAAAGAGAGGGATTATCCCTTGTCTTCCCAGGATCGGAGTATATAGAGATACATTAGCAAAGGGTTTTATACATAGATCTTCCTCTCCGTCTGGGGCTGGCTTCTTTTTTGTATCCAAAAAAATAATGAGATCTATGCCCCTGCATAGACTATGGAGGGTTGAATAAAACCATGATCAAAAATGTGTATCCCATTCCCCTTATCACATGGCTTTATGGCATGTTTTACCAAGCTGGTTCTGAGGGGTGCATACAACTTTGCACGCATAAGAGAGGGGCATGAGTGGAAAACCACCTTTAACACCAGAAGTGTGCATTATGAATATGCAGTCATGCCTTTCAGCCATTGTAATGCTTTGGCGGTTTTCCAAGATTTTATCAATCACGTCCTCAGAGACTTCAAACATTCATTCATGATAGTGTACATAAACGATATTCTGATATATTCCCCTGACCTAAGTAAACATCCCATAGATGTCTCCAAGGTCTTACAAACACTTATCAACACTGGTTTATATTATAAACAAGAGAAGTGTTTGTTTGATCAAACAGAAGTCCAATTTTTGGGTTATGTCATCTCAGCCTCTGGATTCAGTATGGATCCCAAGAAGTTGTCAGCCATTGTTAAGTGGCCTTTGCCTCAGGGATTAAAACCTATCCAAATGTTCATAGGGTTTGCCAACTATTATAGGAGGTTTAGAAAGAATTTCTCTACCATTATTGCCCCTATCACAAACCTCACTAAGAAGGCTGCGGACCACTATGTTTGGCCCCCTGAGACAAGGGAAGCCTTTGAGAGCCTGGAAAAAAGCTTTTGTTTCCGCTTCTATCCTCAGACATCCTGAATCTTCACTGCCTTTTTATTGGAAGTAGATGCTGCTGAGGTAGGAGTAGGAGCTATTCTGTTCCAGCATTTGTCCCCTGACCAGCCGTTGCACCCATGTGGTTTCTTCTCTAGGAAACTCTCACAGGTGGAACGGAACTATGATATTGGCAATAGAGAACTATTGGCCATTATCATAGCCTTGAAGGAGTGGAGACATCTCCTAGAGGGTTCTCAAGATCCTATCATGGTATTGACCAATCACTGGAGCCTCTTGTACAAACAAGGGGAAAGGAGGTAGCACCAAAATCGTAAAAAAACACTAGTATAAATGACATTTTTTAAAAATAAAAACAGACCAAAGTAGAATAATAGCAATAAAATGTACAATATAAAGACCCAATACAAAACCTGCCAGAAGATATAGCCTCAGTTCTGTCAGGAAAATTCTTCTATAAAAGAGCCAGATCAGGGTATCCTTTGGAGCTGTATATAAAAACAGAGACAAAAGACAATAGTGCAGTATATCCCAGAGAAAAGTAATAATAATAATAAAATAAGTCTTGATGGTCCTACTTACATTTGTTAGAGCTTAAACCCAGCTCTAGTATGAATAGTGTAGAGTGGTACAATCCACACTAATAAAATACAGGAGGAGATGTTGATAGACAGGTGTTTAGTCAGTATGAAGACCATAAAAAGTACAAAAGAGACAACAATAGTGTTCACAGTTGTATAATCCCCACCTAGGATTCTTTAGTAGTAGTCCTCACTGAAACAGTAAAATCGGATGCCAGGTAAATATAAAATAGTAACGAATAAAAAAGTAAAATAGCACACTCACAATAGGAAGTAGCCAAAATACCTTTATTGATATAAAATCAATATTAAAATATCCATAACACATTTCACCAAAGTGGCTTTTATCAAATGGAGATAGAAGAGTCTAACCTGGCAGGTAATGGTTTTTATAGGGAATTCAGGGACTGCCTTTTTAAATTTGGCGCCTAAATAACATCACAATTAAAAAAAAATAAAAGAGGTAAATAATAGTAAATACTTATGGGAGCTAGTGTAGTGAATGGCAGGGCAAAATAAAGCTTCTAACTATAGTAATTAGAAAAATTAAAAGAAAAGTGGGTTACATGACCAATGGCCATATTAGAATTTGGGTTGTAACCTATAATTTGTTTTCTAACAAAAATTAGACTAATCCCCCCGGTAACTTTTGTAGAGACTCAGGAGTCTGGTCACAGTGGAGTTCATCTGCAGGACTCTGGGGACATGACCTGGCAATCTTCCAGCAACGTTAGTCATTTTCACGCCGGCCGTGATAACCTCACCCCTTTTTATGACGTGAAAAGGGGTGGAGCCAAAATGCAATGAAAAGGGGTGGAGCCAAATTACATCATTAATCATCCAAACGTCCAAAAAATGACGTTTTGGGGGTGTGGTTATCATCCCAGATAGATCCAGTCAAAATATAAAAAGGCTCCCATGAGTTAGGATCTTTGCCCTGTTGTGGTTCCTCTTGGTCCTGATCGCGCGTTGTATTCTTGGTATATTTTCTGGTTTTGAACTTTAGCTTATCTTGACTATTCTTCTCTCTGGTATCCGTTTGACCCGGCTTGTTATTCTCATTTTGTCCTACCTCTGGCTTCCCTGACCCCGTCTCGTCCTGTTTATTCTCTTTCTCTCAGTAACATCAGTCCGGCCATTCTAAGCTCCGGTACGTTTACTTACACTCTGTGTTAGGATTCCCCCTATTCCTGACACCGGTAGACCTATTGTGTCTGGTATCAATTCCATATTGTTGAATCTATCGGAATATATAGACATTCATTTACAACGGTCAGTCAAACTAATGAAACTAACTAAAGCAGTTTTTAATATACTAACAGAAAATATATCCCAGAAGAACAAATCAATTTTTTTATACAGGGGATCAACTTTATTTAAAAAAAAAAATAGCTCTTTCTGGTTTTTACACTCCTTTTATATACAAAGACAATGAACAGCTATGGAGACTAGGTTTAATCCAGGTTATGCAAACCTCTTTATGGCCAATTGGGAGTCAATGGCCATTTGGGGCGAACCTGGTCTCCTATTTTAGATCTCCATTAGATGCTCACCAAGTCTCCACTCCTTTAAAAAATCATTAAAAACCCACTTCTTCATAAAAGCGTATATATTAAACTGTTTATAGCTCCCGACTGTTGCAACTGTCATTAGTCTAATACTATCCTTACCCTTTGTAAGGATAGTACAGAGGGGTTGAGGGCCCTGCTCAATGAGCTTACATGCTAGAGGGTGTGGGGTCACTTTACCCCACTCCCTCTAGCATGTAAGCTCTAGCATGTAAGTTCATTGATCAGGGCCCTCAACCCCTCTGTTCCAGTGTGTCCAACATGTCTGGTTATAACTACATGTCTGTTAGTCCACTCACTGTAAGGCACTGCGGAATTTGTTGGCGCTATGTAAATAATAAGATAATAATAATAATAATAATATATATATTGGTTAATTATTTTTATTTAGAAGGTTATTTTTAAATCACCTTAACAACAATAGTTATGGCATTTTAACTTTGGAATACAATAGAGTAGACATGTACATTCGTTTTCGAACGAAAGAGTTTTCGGACGAAATTCCTGTGGTTTTCATATTCGTCAGCAGAAACGTAAA
The DNA here is from genome assembly GCF_036172605.1 of Pelobates fuscus. Classification (NCBI taxonomy): domain Eukaryota; kingdom Metazoa; phylum Chordata; class Amphibia; order Anura; family Pelobatidae; genus Pelobates; species Pelobates fuscus. Next base: position 114,278,470 of record NC_086325.1, read on the forward strand.
CGAAAGAGCAACATACGACAATGGAAACGAAAGGAAAGTGGAAATGCCAAATGATTACCTTTTCGTTTCTATTTTTGTTTATTTAATTAGCCTCAGTGCTGCGGGATAATTAACCCCGGAGTAAAAACGTAATCCCCAGGATCTCCCTGCAATCTAAGATTTAACTTAGGTGACTTAACCTGTGCTTGTAAGAGTCTCCATGCACGGGTTAAATCTCCCAACACTGGCTGCTATTACCCCCATATTAATAAATGGGAGGTAAATCCTCCTGAATGCCCCTACTCGCGGCATTGCCAACTATGACAACTAAACAACAAACAGCCAGTGGTTGCTCACTGTCATTACACACTAATTATAAATCAATATGGGGGTCACTCTGACCCCCATATTGATAACAGGGAGATTAAATCCTCCCTATTGCCCCTACTTGCGGCATTGCCATTTATTAATATTTTTTTTACAAGGAGGGAGCTGGTTGAGATGTCGGCTCCCTCCTTGCTTTTTTTATTTTTATTTTTTTTGCGCACGCGCAGTACTGTTTTCGTCCTAATGGATGAAAATGAACACATTTTTTAACGATTTTCATCTGAAAACAAATGGCTTGAAGATGAAATTCGTGATTGACGAATGCAATTTTTATTTAAAACGAAATATTTTGTAGAAAACGAAAATTTCATTGGTGCACATGTCTACAATAGAGAATCCACAACGGTAACATTAATACAAACGCTTTAAAAAAGGTCTTCGCAAATACTATAATCGACCAATCCAGATGCCATTACAATCCATGGCTGGTTGGGATCCCTAAAAATCTATTTTTACGCCTATGAAGAAATTGTCCTCGTACCACAGATTTCAAAGAACAAGCTCTGACACTAAAGGATAAATTCATCAACAAAAACTACCCATTATTAAATTGGAACAAAACGTTAAAGACTATTACACAAAATGATAGAAAGACCTTCTAGAATACATATATAGAGATAAAAGTGATTCCCCTTTCATACCAGTTATTTTTAATTTTAATAATAAAACACTGGCATATATTAAAACAAGACGGAATTTAAAAAAACTCTATTCCAGACAGACGTAACATTGTTTTTAGAGGTGCTTCAAATTTTAAAACAATTCTTACCAAGAACTACACAAAAGATTGTGCCAACAATAATTCATCTTTTTTTTTTTATCAAAATTGAAAGTTTTTTTAAGATGCAATAGATGTATTGTATGCAAAACAATAGACTCAAGCATAAAATCGAAAACTACTCACTTTACATCTAATAACACAAAAAATTCCTATCCCATCAAAGATCTCATCTTGTGCAATACCAAAAATGTCATATACCTATTGGAGTGCCCATGTGGCCTCCAATATGTAGGGATGACCTCCAGATGTCTAAAAATTAGACTGGCCGAGCACTGCCGTAATATCACCAAAGGATATCCTAATCATTCTGTATCAAAACACTTTGCAACACAACAAAAATTATAAATATTTAATATTTGTGGCAATACAAATATGGCCGTTTGTCATGTGACCCGCTTTTCTTTTAATATAGTTAGAAGCTTAGTTTTGCCCTGCCATTCACTACACTAGCTCCCATAAGCCTTTACTATTATCTCACTCTATTTCTTAAAAAAAAAAAAAAAAATTCAGATATTGGTATTCATTGCTTTAAAAATAATTTTCTATCTAGAGATAAATCGATTACCAAAATCATATTTTTTTTTCTTTTTTATGATGAAACAATTACATGATATAATTTAAACATCTTACTTTGGAGGGATTCATCTTTTAGTTATCACTACATTTTAAATTTTGCCTATCAAACAAAAGACCTCCTCTTCTCCAATCCTTATTATGTGCAGGGAAGTGACCTTTTTCCATAAGGTATTGATGTTCTAGTTGGTCATGTAAATATTTAAATTCCATTTCTTCATTCTGTTTCCATTATCTCACAGTTAATAGTTTAAATTTGGGGCATAGCTTGGCGCCGAACGAGAATGGCTGCCTAATTCCCTAGCTCCGTTCCCGGCTGCATCAAAGCACGACTCAACAGCACACCCTGGCACCCATGGGACGCACTAAATGAGCCCAAATGATCCCCTTCAAGCCGAGAACACAAGGGAACAATCCACACCCCTCGATCCACAGCTATCTGCACACGCCGGGAGTCTTTCTCTCACAGGAGGAGGCCTCCAATATGGTGCCCTCCTCTCCAGGCTCCACGCTATCAGAAGAATGCCCGAACACGGACCAGCTTACCAACCCCGCAGACGCCGGACTGGTATGCCCTCTTTGCCTCACTTCCAAAAAAAGAAGACTTCCAGTCCCTCCTGGAGGAGGTTAAAACCACGTTGCGAACAGAAATCTTGGCCCTTGGCACCTCACTCACAGCAGTAGAGGCGAGGGAACAGGCCCTAGAATCCCAGGCCTCTGACCCACACTGCCCTGCAATATCAGTCACAGAAGCACACATCAAGCACATAATGGACCTGCGCCTCCACGTCGAGTACCTCAACAATCGCAGCCGCAGGCACAATATCAGGGTAAGAGTCTGCAGGGAAAGTGACGCCCCTGAGGACGCCAGAGACATACTGATCCCGCTATTTAATCGCATACTGGGCCGGCCCAGGGACGCCTGCATCCACATGGACAGGGCCCACAGGGCGTTAAGGCCCAACCCCCCCCCCCCCAGGGCTCACATAGAACGTACCTGGAGACATGAGGGGCAGGCAATCGAGATCTACAACGACCTCTCCCACCTCACCCTGCAGACCTGGAGGGCGCTGCAGCTCCTCACCGCCGCAATGCAGGACTCCCAGATACGCTATAGATGGCAGTTCCCATTTGCGAAGCTACCATATGGACACCTTAGGATGTCCAGGCCTTCCAGGAAGCCCTTGGCCTCCCCCGCATCCCTATCCCTGACTGGACGGAGTGCCCGGTTAACAGGGAGGCCTACCCGTCGCATCATCCAACAAAGACCGGGTGCCTCTTACACGCCCCTCTGGCAAACTGAACCTGAGGAATAGGGGAGTGACTGCCTGCCCCCCCTGTGCCATCCAACATGCACCGCTGGGCTGAGCACAGCTGGACACCACCGATCACGGACGGGTGCAGGGTGGGGGGGAGGGAAACTGCAAAGCTGCTGGCCTTGATAACTATGAGACACGGCTGTGTCCCCCCCCCCATTTTTTTCTGTGGGGTCACTATCCCCTTGTACTCTTTTACGGTTGGACAACCCGAGACAGGATTCAAAAACACCGGACCCCCACTGACTGCGTCCCACCCACAAGAGGACACCTCACACCGGCAGGCCGCCATGGGCAGCCACCCCGGTGCCACACTAGACACCCCCCTCTGGACGGCCACACCAGAGACTGGCCGAACGCTTTGGGACAACACCTCACCGACCAAGGTGGCCTGAGGGCATCCTGCCCTATCACGGGCCATGGACCGTATTAACATCTCCCACGATCTTTACAATCTTTATTTTTCATTACTATCACCTACTTCAGCCTACAGGTGAACTGCCACCACAGAGACTACCACCAAACATAAGCAAGCACCGCCACATGACTCCCCAAAGCAACCACGACTAGATGGGCTCCGAAAGCGCCCCCTCCCCCTCCCCTTGGGACGGGGCGCCGACTCTCACCAACTATGCCTCAACCCCGCCAGAAAGCCGCTAATTGGACTGACGGCCTGGTGCCACACTGGATGTACCCCAAAGGACTAACGCAATGAAGAGTGTCCCAAAGAGCAAGTATAGCATTGGGGACCATGTTTCAAACACACACACACACACGCCCGCATCCACTTAACCTGCATAGCTGCAGATACAGGGAAAACAGCTGTCACTCTCCTGGAAGGGAACACACACACCCGCACAGCACAAACAGAGATCATCACAACACCCACACTGCTAAGCCATCACAGGATCACACACCCAGGACACTCTCACAACACCCATGACTCCAGAAACACCTACGCCACGGGATCCTCCACATATGATTACACGCTAAAGGCTGGGGACAAACCAGGGGGCGCGATCACATGAGGGACGGGATAATTGGGCACCACCCAATTACCAAATTACCTGTTGTCTCCAATGCTCCTATCCTACTCCCCCCCCTACTTCCTATATTAACCGGCTTCCTTCTCTACCCCCGTGCCCCCCCACCCCCTCCTTTTTTTCCGCTCTTCATCTCCTCTCTGGCAAAGTACCATGTGGCGACGGACACCACTGGAGGGCCCTCAGATTACAAGTTCAAACTGTTTCCAATGTTGTAAATGTTCTCATTGACAAAGTTGTATATAGTATAACTTATTTTGCAGGATGTTCTCAAACACGATCCTAGTGCATTGGTATACCGAATATTCCAATGCATGCATCAGGCAGCTACCAAGATGGCTGCTCACTAACATGCAACCCGGACTGCTCTCATGGTCCTACCCTAAAGGGTGCCATTCCACATAGTTAGAGGGCAGCAGGGGATGGACGCCGACCAACTGGGACACACCACCCACTAAAAAACCACCAGCTGGTGACCCATCCAGCTTTTGATGCCACCTGCCCCATGGGTTTACTGCCAACACCCTGTGAGATGGACACGCAGGACACAGATCCCCAGATCCCAACCTACCAGTGGCATATTACCCCTGACCTCAACCAACAACACTTGCGCTCACTACACCACACTATACATACCCCCTACCCCCCTCCCGCTAGTCCCCCCCTCACACTAACTGCAACCCCACCCAACCGCTCCCACCTGCCTAACCCTCCCCCTCCCTCAACCCCCACCCCCACCTCCCCACATTATGGGCCCGCCCCCCGCACCCCAGGCACTAACAGACCAATGAAGGAAGGCATCAACCTCTACACGATTAATGCGAGGGGCCTAAACTCCCCACAAAAAAGGGCACAGGCGCTACGTGAAATCCAAGCACTAAAGATATCGATTGCTTTTTTCCAGGAAACCCACTTCATCGCAACCCAGGCTCCCAAATTCTCCCAACCGGCCACTTCGTGCACAACCACTCAACCAAGTCCAAAGGGGTGGCCATACTATTCTCAGCAGACATTAAGTTCCGCCTGGAAGCGGAGGAAAGGGACCAAGAGGGGAGATACCTCATCCTCAAAGGGTATATAGGCAACTCGCAAGTTACACTTGTGAACATGTAACTCCCAAACAAGGGCCAAAAACCGTTCCTGGTCTCCACTCTACGAGCACTAGACGCCGACCAACTGGGACACACCACCCACTAAAAAACCACCAGCTGGTGACCCATCCAGCTTTTGATGCCACCTGCCCCATGGGTTTACTGCCAACACCCTGTGAGATGGACACGCAGGACACAGATCCCCAGATCCCAACCTACCAGTGGCATATTACCCCTGACCTCAACCAACAACACTTGCGCTCACTACACCACACTATACATACCCCCTACCCCCCTCCCGCTAGTCCCCCCCTCACACTAACTGCAACCCCACCCAACCGCTCCCACCTGCCTAACCCTCCCCCTCCCTCAACCCCCACCCCCACCTCCCCACATTATGGGCCCGCCCCCCGCACCCCAGGCACTAACAGACCAATGAAGGAAGGCATCAACCTCTACACGATTAATGCGAGGGGCCTAAACTCCCCACAAAAAAGGGCACAGGCGCTACGTGAAATCCAAGCACTAAAGATATCGATTGCTTTTTTCCAGGAAACCCACTTCATCGCAACCCAGGCTCCCAAATTCTCCCAACCGGCCACTTCGTGCACAACCACTCAACCAAGTCCAAAGGGGTGGCCATACTATTCTCAGCAGACATTAAGTTCCGCCTGGAAGCGGAGGAAAGGGACCAAGAGGGGAGATACCTCATCCTCAAAGGGTATATAGGCAACTCGCAAGTTACACTTGTGAACATGTAACTCCCAAACAAGGGCCAAAAACCGTTCCTGGTCTCCACTCTACGAGCACTAGACGCCGACCAACTGGGACACACCACCCACTAAAAAACCACCAGCTGGTGACCCATCCAGCTTTTGATGCCACCTGCCCCATGGGTTTACTGCCAACACCCTGTGAGATGGACACGCAGGACACAGATCCCCAGATCCCAACCTACCAGTGGCATATTACCCCTGACCTCAACCAACAACACTTGCGCTCACTACACCACACTATACATACCCCCTACCCCCCTCCCGCTAGTCCCCCCCTCACACTAACTGCAACCCCACCCAACCGCTCCCACCTGCCTAACCCTCCCCCTCCCTCAACCCCCACCCCCACCTCCCCACATTATGGGCCCGCCCCCCGCACCCCAGGCACTAACAGACCAATGAAGGAAGGCATCAACCTCTACACGATTAATGCGAGGGGCCTAAACTCCCCACAAAAAAGGGCACAGGCGCTACGTGAAATCCAAGCACTAAAGATATCGATTGCTTTTTTCCAGGAAACCCACTTCATCGCAACCCAGGCTCCCAAATTCTCCCAACCGGCCACTTCGTGCACAACCACTCAACCAAGTCCAAAGGGGTGGCCATACTATTCTCAGCAGACATTAAGTTCCGCCTGGAAGCGGAGGAAAGGGACCAAGAGGGGAGATACCTCATCCTCAAAGGGTATATAGGCAACTCGCAAGTTACACTTGTGAACATGTAACTCCCAAACAAGGGCCAAAAACCGTTCCTGGTCTCCACTCTACGAGCACTAGATGCGTTCAGTGAAGAAACCGTCATCGTTGGAGGAGACTTCAACGCTCCCCTGGACCCCGGAATGGACAAGTCGAAAGGACACTACACGGTTCCAGACCACATTCTCAGGGAAATGAGGATCCTCCTCTCCAGCTACCAGCTTGCACACTGCTGGCGCATTCTCCACCATGCGGAAAAAGACTACACCTATTATTCGACACCGCACAGATCCTACTCGAGGATTGATTATTTCTTCACTCAATACAGAGACCTAGACATGCTGATCCAATGACCTGGTTGGACCACGCACCAGTGATCCTCACATCGAAAACCTCAGACCCTTTCGACCGCAATGGACGTGGAAACTCAACGAATCCCTCTTAGAAGACCCGCTGATACAAACAGACATCCAAATAACCCTAGAACACTTCTTCCTCACCAACAAGACAGAGGACAGCGCACCTTCGGCCATATGGGAAGCGCACAAATGTGTTATCCCAGGGATTCTCATCAAACATGGCACCCGCACGAAGACAGAAGAGCCATGTCCAAAAGATCTTCCTGGCAGGAAAAACGCTACTCACCCCAAAGGCCATAGCAGAGGGTTTCCCACAATATTAATCCTCACTATACCCCCAAAACCTACACGCAAGAGCGAGGGAGACTGAGCATTCACAGCACGCCAAAAAGCATATATAGCACAGAACACGACAACCACGTTATCGCCCCATGAAGTCTCCGCACTTGAGGAAGATATCACGAGCGAAGAAATATGCCTGGCTATTAAACTGGCTAAACAGGGTAAGAGCCTTGGACCCGATGGCTACACGGCAAAGTACTACAAAATGTTTGCAGACAATCTCACCCCTCACCTTGTTTAACTCCACCCAACATGGGGGTTCATTGGACAATAACATGCTCATGGCCCACGTCGTGGTACTACCAAAGGAGGGAAAGGACTCCTCCTCCTGTGCCAGCTACCGACCGATCTCCCTGTTGAACGCCGATCTCAAACTATACACTAAAATCCTGGCCCTGCGCCTCCAGCCCCTACTGCCGAGTCTCATTCATCTGGACCAGGTGGGCTTTGTTGAGGGCCGGGAGGCCAGAGATAATACCATAAAAGCACTTAATCTGATCCACGTGGCACGGTGGGGATCTTCTCTGGCCCTACTGGACTCGACTGATGCAGAGAAGGCGTTTGACAGGGTTGATTGGTCCTTCTTGCTGTCCACACTTGAACACATCAGCCTTGTACACCAAACCGGCACCCCGAGTTCAGGTCAATGGGATTCTTTCAGAACAAGAATGGCCCCTGTCAACCCTACTCTTTGTCATCAGCCTGGAGCCGTTCCTCATGCAATACGAGCCAAACCTTACATCACGGGAATAGGAGGAAAGTGGGGCATCAGTAAGGTTTCCACATATGCGGATGACCTTCTGTTCACTATCACCAATCCAGCCTCCTACCTCCAAGAGCTCACGCACCAATTCGACACATACGGCATACTGTCCAACCTGAAAATCAACTTTTCGAAATCTGAAATCCTTAACGTGGGTTGCCCCCAAGCACTGGCAACCGCGCTGCAAAACGCGTTCCCCATCCAATGGCGTAAGGAGGCAATCAAATACCTGGGGATTTGGTTGTCAGCAGACCTATCGAACATCTACCGCATCAACTTCCCACCTCTCCTCGAGAGGATACAGAAGGACCTCGACTCGTGGCAGCTTCCACATAACACATGGCTGGGGAGGATCAGCGTCCTCAAAATGAACATACTCCTGCAAATTTTATACCTCCTACAAACCCTACCAATCCACATCCCCAGAACCTTCATATCGCAAACTTGTAAAACCCTGACAGACGGGCACCGCAAAAAGGCGAGACTGAACTTCATCACCCTCACCGAGCCCAAGCAACAAGGGGGATTGGGGTTACCAGACCTGACAAAATACCGGCAAGCCATCCACCTCCAGCGGCTGATCGAATGGACACATAACCTGAAGGACAAACTCTGGATCTCAATAGAGGCCAGCTTCTCACAGACACCCCTACATCTCCTTCCATGGCTGCCGAAAGCTATGACAGGTGAGCTACCAATCGGACACCCGACCCTCAATGCCACGTCTGTCTGGAGGAGAATAGCACCACGCAAGGACATGGCTCCGGAGCTCTTGCTGATGTGCCCCATATCACACATTCCACGATTCGCCCCAGCGGCGGACACCCACTATGCCACAACCCTGGGCCTACCAACCCCCTGCAGACTGAAGGATGTCTACGATCGGGGAGAGATAACGCCCTTAGGAGACCTGGTCCCCACACCTTACTACTATGCTTCTGCTACCACCAACTGAAGAGGTTGCTAAAGAGCATACCTGGCCTAGACTCAGCATCACGAATGCTTTCAATGTTCGAGGCCATCTGCATGAGCCCCCCCGCCCCTCCACGCGCAATCTCAACCCTATACCGCATGCAAGTCACCCATCCCACAGACGCACCCCTCCCATGCTTCACTAAGTATTGGAAAGGGACCTAGGACACACACTCTCGGCGGAACAATGGGCAGCGGTGTTTACACTCACACACAAAGCCTCTATCTCCACTAAATTCCAGGAAACTGGATACAATATGATCTCACACTGGTACAGGACGCCAGACAAACTAACAGTGATGAAAGCCACAAATGACCCGGAATGCTGGAGGTGCGGGAAAGAACTGGGATCCCTCTTCCACATTTGGTGGTCATGTCCCCTTATCAAGCCCTTTTGGGCAGTAGTCCACGCAGTGCTAACGACCATAACCGATGCGAACCTGCAACCCACACCTGAAACATACCTGCTCCAGCTGACCACGATACCCATCAACAAACTCAAAAAATCGGCGATACCGCACCTACTGAACGCGGCACGTAGCCTCATTCCGGAACACTGGAAACGACGCACGGCCCCAACCTTAAGAGAATGGATGATCAGAGTGGAGGACATCAGACCTATAGAGGAGCTTATCCACTCCGCGGCGGGGCGCTTACAACGCTACCACAATACATGGTACCACTGGTTGCAGTGGCTCTCCTCCCCTGCTGTGGACGCGGGAGATGCGCAACCCCCGGAGGCAGACAGAGGATTACCGGCCTTGGTGGGACCAGTCACAGAGATCACAGAGATAAGGACGCCAGCCCCGTCGCCCCATGGAGACCCTGCAGACCCTGCACCACGCCATATCCCGTAGAGAGAGGACAGGACCACAGGGGACATGATAGACTGCCGGCCCCAGCCCGGGGGCGGGGGGAGCTAGGGTGGGGTTCTGGGTCCAGACGCCCTTACCGTCCGCTGACCCTCCATATCCCTCCCTGCCTGACCTCGAACCTGCTCCCCTCCTCCTCCATCTTTCAGACTTTCGCTCTGTACTGGACCACCCCCTCTTCCCCCCTCCCCCCCTCCTCCACCACCCTGCAACTCATAACACACACAATCCGCCACCTACTGAACAGCACAGAGACACGAACTACCCACACAAACAACCCCCCCCCCCTCATCGACCCGACAGTGTCCCCCCGACACCAAACCCTAGACAACAACAACACACAAGACGACCACACAACGCTTCAGCAACACCCCAACACGCCCTCCGGACAACTGGAAAGGGAAGACACAATTGTCGCGACTCGCACAGCAACCACACACACGAAACAGTAACCCAGAGAGAGTCAACCTGGCCAAATTGCACACCACCCTCACGACAAATGCCTCCCGATCCCACCCACCAGACTCTGAATGGACCCACTCACAGAGGATCCCCGGCTTGTGTCTCCCTGCTGCCCGCAAACTTCTCCTCCTTACCCTTGAGCATCAAGTTCCACCTTGCACCCTCCACATCTCAGCCCACACTTTACCAACACTGTGCATTCACCTGAAGCCACTGCTCACGGCTAACCCTCACCACACAACCTAACCCTGTAAAACACCCAAACGATGGTAGTGTTCGATACAGCGGATATTGTTAGATATATGTTCTGCAACGCATAAAATGTACATCTGCAAAATGTAACTAGAACTGAATCCAATGCTGGCCTGCCCAGCAATGCAATCCGATCTGTCAACGCTAAATTTTACCTGTATGTAATGTCTACCACTAATAAAAACCTTGAATGAAAAAAAAAACCAAATAATAATTCTGCCAAGAGATCGTTCACAATGTGTCTTGTTTCTATTGAGAGAACATATACCTATATGGAATAGGGCACATGCTGGATCTAAATCCCATTTTTTTATTTATTAAAATAGAAATTACATTAAAGACTTCAGTCCATTGAGTTTGAATCTTACTACATTTCACTCTATGTGGACTAATGACCCTTTTTCTTCCATTCATCTCCAACAAAAGCCCATTTTCATTAGGGAAAAACTTTAACTTTCTGGAGTTAAGTACCACCTAAAAGTTATTTTAAAATAAGTTTCTAACAAATTTATATTGTGAATAGCTGTTTTTGTAAAATTCATTGATCCAATCCATATTTTTTCCACCTTTAAATCCAATTCATTAATCCATTTTTTTTAATAGTTATATTATGAATATAATTTAAGGTTAACCTTTTCATCCACAATATTCATAATGCTTCTACTAGTTTTTCTTTTTTGGTTTCCCAAAAAGATGTCTTTAATTTTATTATCCTCTCTGCAATATTTTATTGGGCATATTTCTTTCTCTATGTCATTTTTTTTTTTTATCTGTATATAGTTATAAAATTTACTCAATGGAATATCATAATTATTTTGAATTATAACAAACGATTTAACCTTGGAATTTTTAATCAACTGATAAAATATGCACTATTCCTTTATCCTTCTAAATTTTCCATTTGATATTACCAATCAAATTTTCCAAAACTATTAATGGAATAAAAATATTCAAACCCCATGGACTTGGATACTTATAGTGTACATTTTTCCATGCTATACTATATCTCTGACTACTGGATTCATCATATTGAATTCTAGCTTATTTTAGCCCATATAATATTTCTAACATCTTTTGTCACCAGTGCTTCATTTTCTATGCCGAACAATTGATAACATCCATCTGTTCTAAACCATTTTGAAATATGAGCGCATGAAATTGCATCATATATTTTATTTTTGTGTACGGGATTATGAAAGGGGCGTACATTTCAAGTAGGTTTAGTTTTGATAAATAATAGTCGGTTGAGGTGTGCCGAAAGCGACGAGAGGCTAGGCCTGCAAAAAAGAGGGCCCACCTGGTTACAATGATATGTGAAGAGGGTGTGGTGGGAGGGGAACTTCCGGAATCGACAAAGACAGGTAAGCAGGGGTTTGCTGGGTTTATATAGGCCTCAAATTCCTCCCACAACTTCAGGCATACGCCTTCTATTTGTGTACAGGATTATGAAAGGGGCGTACATTTCAAGTAGGTTTAGTTCAGTTCAGTTTCGGTTGAGGTGTGCCGAAACTGACGAGAGGCTAGGCCTGCAAAAAAGAGGGCCAAAAAGTATGTAACGTTTATATTATTTATTAATATCACAATAGTAACATTATTTAGACATACTGTAGAAAGCGAGTCTGATCTCTTTCTCTGGGTTTGGAATGTACCGGTTGTACACTGCAGATTTCCAGCGTCCCATTCTCTTTATGATATGTGATGGAACTTGATTACTTGAGGCCGTGGTAGCTGCTCCGATCCTAAATGAATGTCCTGAGAAGGAATTTGGATTGAGGCCAAGTCTAAGTAATAATGAACGTATGTATAGCATGAAGTGTTTTGTAGTGAGTGGTTTTCCTTGTAGGGACAAAAGCGGCAGTTCTGAATTTCTAATCTGCTGACTTAACAAATTATCCAGCACTTTGTAGGGAAATACTTAACCTCCACTGGGGGGCCTGCTTGATTTGTTTTTGTATGGGGGATCGCTAATACATGATGATAATTTATTTTAGTCAAGTTTCTCTGTTTAAGGCAAGTGTCTGTGTCAGTTATCTTTTCTATTGAAAACTCTTTGGAACCCGAAAAAGGCCAAATAAGCTGCGGACTTAATTACCAGGTTAGTAGAATATTCAAAAGGATTTTTATCTAATAGCTTGGAGATTTCTTTAAAGATGCTACTATCTATTGGGAGTCTCTTAAGGGATTTATGGTCATTTAGTCTCTGGATACCATTTAGAATGTTTTTTATTGGGTATGTGGATAAGAAAGGGGTTTTATTCGGGTAGAGAGTAAGCATGAAGTGTTATATACCTGTTAAGTATAGTTTGATGGTATTGTATGCAAGTTTTAACGAGATGTGGCAAAAAGTTGAAAATGCAACCATGGTTTCTACAGAAAAATTATTTATTATGTTAGTCGCGTACACATTTTGTAAACATTCCAAATGCTCTACTATATGCTTTTTTTGTGTTCACTGATAATCCTGCCTGAGCTAGAATTCTACTGTGGGCCAATAATTGGTCTAAAGCATGATTAGATCTCTGAACTGCGGGGGAGTTTTGGGTTGCTTGTTCGCTGTAGGGTGCAGTCTGAAAAATTCCTGCAAATTAAAACGTGACAAAGCGTCAGCTGCGTTATTGAATATTCCTGGAACATGCATACAACAAATGTAAAACTGCAAATTTGCTGCCAACCATGTGTGCTTTCTCACTAGATTCATAATAGCCAGGGACTGGGAGCGGCCTTTGTTAATTATACTACAGGCTGCTATGTTATCAGAATAGCACCTAACTGCTTTACCCCTCCAATTCTCTCCCCAAATGTGTGCTGCTGCCACTATGGGAAAGATTTTGAATAACGCTAAGGTTTTGTCGAAGTTATCTAGTGTATCAGTTTCAGGTGGCCAGCTGTCATATACCCATTCGTCCCCAAATATTGCTGCGTACCCGACTGAAGCTGCAGCGTCAGTCCAGATAACTGGGGAATCGTCGGAAATGGGAGGAATGAATAATGAGCTACCATTCCACGAGGATAAAAACAGATTCCACATTTCTAGGTCAGCCCTTGCCGAATTGTCTAAATTGACCTTAGTGTCGTCGTCAGGGAGGCCGTGTAGTAGAGAGTAACCTGGAGATGAAAGACCTGCCTTGAGGGATAATTCTCATAGCAAAGTTAAGAGAACCCAAGAGAGACTGTAACTCCTTCCTAGTGCATGACCCGAGGTTGGTGCAGGTGTGAATGTGATCTAGAATCATGTCTTCTTTGACTTGAGGGAGGCTAGCTTGCATGGTTACAGAATTGATTGTAATCCCTAAAAAAGTGATTTCTGTACCGGGACCTTCTGTCTTATTTGAGGCTATCGGAACCCCTAGTTCCTCAAATAAGGAGAGTGCCCTTTTTAGGCTGTGTGGCATGTAGTAGTGAGGTTCAAAATACAGAAAATCATTGAGGTAGTGAATTACTACTGGGCACCTGGACTTGTTAAGTAGTAGCCAATTCAGGGTTTCTGCGAATATGTCGAAAGTTTTTGGGCTACTTTTTGAGCCAAAGGTCAGCCTAGTTGCAAAATAGTATTCCCCTTCCCACTTAACTCCATGTAGGTGCCAGAGCGATTGCTTAATAGGTAGCAGTTTGAAAGCATTTGAGATGTCTGTTTTGCTTAACCAGGACACCTTACCGAAGTTGACAATGGCTTGAATGGCATTGTCTATTTTTGCGTATTGTAGTGCGAAGTCTTCTGATTGAATAAGGGAATTTTAAACTTGGGGAGGTGGAAGAGTGCGGTGCCGAGAAGTCAATTATTAACCTATTTTTGTCGTTAAATTTACCCGTGGCTATACCTAGTGGGCTTGTTCTCCAGGACGTGAAAGGTGGTGTGGTGAAGGGTCCTATCATAAAACCGTTTTCCACTTCTTTGTCGAGGAGATCTTTAAGACTAGCTGGGTCGGATATTGCTGATCGCAGGTTGGGGCATACTAGTATGCCTGAAGGGAGTGCTACTAAGCCTGTGTGAAAGCCTTTAGTGAAACCAGAGATGAGGAAGTCCGCCAACTGTGAAGAAGGATGTGCAGTCAGGTAACGTTGTAAATTAGGTACGTTTATTGGTGTCATTGCGTTTTTTGGAAACAGAAAGAGTACAGGTGGATCTATGAATTTAAAACTCTTGCCCCGGGGGGCCTAAATGAAGAATTTAACTTTACCCCTTTTATTCATTCACATTAGGGGTCTTGAAATAAGAATTCTTCACACGGAATCAATACACCCATGGCAGGATTTAGATTTACTGCTCCTTTCTCTCAACCAAGTGAGAACCTTTCATGTTCTCTCGCAACGTTATGCCATTACATCCGAGCCCAAACAGTTCGTAGTTATTTTCTTACCACCTATACTCCACAGTATACTCTTGGACCGGTTTTGGGTTGAATAATGTGCATCAGTTTGAATTGGTCTCTGGCTCTACGCTACAAATTCTCCTTATTTCCGGAAGAATTTCTCACATCAATCATTCTCTCTCATGCAGTTAGGGACCTCAATCACGTCATTTCCCTGACACCTTCTCTGTACTTATTTGAACACACTGACCTTCTCTCTGAATCATTTTATACTTCGGTCTTCCTACCGAAGAACTGGATACTGTACTCTGCATTTAGATTATTTTTACATTCCTCTCACTGCCGAAACACTATTCTGTCTAGATTACAGAGTTAATTACAAGAGGCACGTTATGGTTTAGTACTGGGTGTAGACGTCAGCATAAAAGAAAATTATCTCATCACTCAATGGTTTCAATTCTGTATTAACTCTATTGCCGATTATGTTAATTACTGGACTTTCTATTGAAACTAATTATTCTTCCTTTCAGCACACATTCGATATTGGCATTACAATTAATCCCCTTTAAGGACTGTTTACGATAGCACTAATCATCTCACATCTCCAATGCCATCACAAACTATACTTGCTGATCGGAGATTTTTTCTATGCTGACGTTCAGGATCATTTTTGGAATTTTACCCGACAGGGTTAATGATCGTCGGCACTGAACAGGTCATCGCTAGGGACCAAATACCTCCCCCTACACCCTTTGGTTCTTTTGCTGTACTCAAGAATTTACTTTCATGGGTATTAATTCACTCTCATTTGCATTGGAACTAACCAATGTGTTTACATCATTCCATGGCACTTTGGTCTGCCCAATTAACCCTTTACTGTATTCAGTGGATTTTGACACTCCTTTCACTGGTCTAGAATGGACAGTCACTAATGATTGCATTTCACTTTGTGTGTCTGTCAGCCGAATAGAACAATCCCCGGTCTCTCTCTGCAATTAAATATTAAAATATTTTCCTCCTTGCAGAATACATGTGATACTCACATTGTTTTTATAGGACCATGTACTATAGGGCTGATCACCCTACATTTTGATCGTCACAATAATTGAACATGCTGATCGGGCATTTTTCATGCCGATCTTCATGTTCAGTGTTTGGAATTTTCACCCGACAGGGTTAACGATGGCTGGCATCCTATTGGCCATCGGCAATCTTAAGCTAATATGATAGGCCCATTGAAGTCAGCGGGCTTTTTGAACCCTCCAATCAGCTTTAACATCTACTTTTAAATAGCTGATACTCACCACACATCGGTTCCCCTCTGATGAGGTGTGGCGAAACGCGCGCATCAGGGGACTCGGCAGATTCTGTGTAACAGCATTCAGCGCGGTCTAGAGACCACTTATACCGCGCTCCCACAAGAATCCCGAGCATGCATTCTGTTGGGACCTGAGCAATTTCATTTCCCTTTTTTCAGGGGTTTAGTGTGGGAACTGTGGCTTTCACGTATATTGTATCAAGAATTTCTAAGTACATTGTTCTAGCCTCACCCACCCTGGGCTGCTCTTTTTGGGTCCACTAACAGACTTTATGATTTTGATCAGATTTCCTGTTTGGGCATTAGTCACATTTGTATTATCTATAGTTAACAGTGTCATACCTTAAGCTGTTAACACTATGCCTAAATTGCTACACAGTTATTTATACTGTATCTAAACTTGCAACTTTGCTCTGTTGCAAGAGACATTCCAGAGGCACCCTGAAAACTTTTGAACAGGTCCTCTGTATGGGTGTTTTATTAGATTTCCTGTTTGGGCACTAGTTGCATTTATATCATTCACAGTTAACAGTGCCATACTTTAAACTGTTAACACAGTGCCTAAATTGCTACACAGTTATTTATACTGTATTTAAACTTGCAACTCTGCTCTGTTGCAAGAGACATTCCAGAGGTACCCTGAAAACTTTTGAACAGGTCCTCTGTATGGGTGTTTTATCAGATTTCCCATTTGGGCACTAGTTACATCTGTATCATCTATAGTTAACAGTGCCATACTTTAAGCTGTACCTTTCTCATTTTTCTTTTCTTGTTTCTAGTATTTATGGTTTAGCACTTTTTTGGTCCTTCTACTTTACATGCCATACTAGGTGGACATTTTCTGTGTTGGAGTATATCTCATACTCTATATATTTATTTGATATATTAGTTAACTCATTATGTGTTTTGTTCTATTTGATTGTACCCCTTTTTTGTGGGGGGGGGGGGATTGGGAGATATATTAGTATAGATTTCTCCCCCTTATTGTACTCATTCTCTTTTATCCTTGGATTATTAAAAGTAAATTTGTATCTTTTCCTATAGGGCACTCACAGCTCTTTTCCTTTCTATGTGACTACCCTGGTAGTTTATTGTGGGTTACCCCCACCTATTTGAGTGATTCCCTAAGCTTCCATTTTCTCTCTTTTTTTCTTCCAGTTTGTTTGGGCACATTGTTTTTGCGTGAGCCCTGAAACAGATAGAACAAACGTGGAGCAATCTACAGGCGCTATAACTACACCCCCCCTCATTAAAGTTATTACACACTTGCGCTTTCCCGAGAAACACTATAGGTCTCCCTAATTTGTCTTTCATCTCCCTTTGATTAGAAAAAAAGTCTGGGTTAGCGTTACTAGTGGACGGACCTACTGCGGTATTAGGACAAAAGTTTGATGTATGAGAAGCTGAAGAGCATATTGCACATGCTGGTGTTTTTAGCCCGGCGAAATGCCTACAGAACAATTCCGTGTCCAACTGACTCCAATCAGTGGGAGTGTTGAACTGTGCCAGCGATGCGGCTGATCTGGCTGAAAACGATTTATGATAGTCATAGAACACATAACCACCATACTTGTAGGCTAGTTCCACCAGTTTGTGCAAGTATAAATCCAGCTCTCCCCTACGGTGTGGGAAAGAAGAGCAAATTATGTCCCTATATAACCCAAAGGCTAAGACAAATTCAGGAATATTACGTTTTTTATTAAGTCTAGGACCTCTGGCTTTCATTACTACGGATATATCTTCGAAATTGTAAGATCTGTTCTCGATAATATCCTGAGAGGCGATGAGGAGGGAAGCTAAATTAACATCTTTCCCTTCTAGTATGTCCCGTTTTTAGATTTTGTGGGATTAAATGAACTGGATTGATAATATTAGATTTTTTGGCAGGAATAGGAGTGGAGTTACCTCCTGAGCCGGTCTCTGGTTGTTCCAGTGGAACTTGAACTTCTGAAACGCTGGACTGACCGGTGGCTTCCAGGTTATCTAACCTGTTATTAATGGTAACTACTGAAGCTACCAAAGAGGTCATCATACTCCGTAGTTCTGCCAAACTATTCTGTATTATACCAGCAGAACTAGGGCCTGGTAAATGCTCCGCATTTTGGGTGTTAAGTAACCGGAAGAGTTCTGCTTTCCTGGCTGTAGCCGGGAAGGGGATGTTCCTTCTATTCAGCTCGGCCGTGATCTTAGGAATAGTCTAGGATCTGTAGCTGGATTAGGTACTAGGCTGTCTTGGGTGGATGCTAGATCTGGACGGAGTGCTTGCAACTGACAGTTCATCGTCTGGTACTGAAGCGTTTGACATGCTACGGCATGAGAGGAAACGTAGTGTTAGAGAATTTTTTTTTTTTTTCTGCTGGCTGACTAGCGAGTGCCAACGTGGTGAAGCAATTATACTAGGTTGGTGACTGGTGAGGCCCTGCTAAGTGCCAAGTGGCTTGAGAGGCTCTATATTTGAGTTGGCGCGAGGGGATTTTGTGGCCACTGAGCGTTGTGGCGGGGTGTTGGCCTCTCGGTGACTTGTAATCATAAGATAGACTGGGGGTGACAGGTGAGGCCCTCTCTATACCAAATGCGAGGCGGCTAACTATGATTTGGCCCGAGGGGCGTAGTACCTCCGAATAGAGGATGGGTGTTGGCCTCGCGGGACCACTAACTTAAGGCGAAGAAGCCGGGAGAGGATTACCGCTATTGGGCTCCTAAGACCCTGACAACCAGCCACGACTAAATTGGATGGGGGAATAAATGCGAGACTGAACGAATTTGTATTGTAATATTGTTATCCTTACCTGAACGTGAATTAGTGCCGAGTATTTTAAGATGACCTAAGGAGTTATTTACTCTCTGTCGGCTTCGTACTGCTGATGCCCCGATTTGTAGAGAATGGACACAGGAGGAAATAGAAAAAGAAACAAGCATATTTTAGTTTATAACCCTATTTATTTTTTTATTTTTTTGAACTATTTAAATTTTAATATTATTGACTATACTGTGCTCATGGAAGGACGAATGTGTTTAACTATTCCTACTTAGAAATGAGTAAGGCAGATAGGAATAACATAGTGTAGGAAGGAAATATTACTAACCGAACCGTAATTTTGCAATTCAGCTTTAATTAAAGCAATATATCCTGGAAGAATACCCCTGGAATTGAAAAAAAAAAAAAATACAGAGGAGACCCATGAAATTAACATGTAATTACCAAAACAAAATTAAGTTTGCAATTGTAATTCTACTTTTGACTAGATTAAACCGTTTTATGAAATATAATTTTAACCGAACTGGACGAAGTGCCCTTCGCCACTTTGTACTGGAGAGGCCTGCTTGCCTGCCTCCTCCCCTGCGACTATGGCCCTGGAAGATTTGGCCCTTTAAAAACAGTATTCGGCCCTAACAGAGGGCATGTCACTCATTCTGGCCCTTTAAATACAGTGGGGCCATTCGGTACTTGCCCTGTGTGAGCGGTGATACCCCAGATAGCTATGCCATGGAGCCTATTCATATAATGAAAGACTATGGGAAAGACTTTAGCTCCATGGCAATTGAACTGTGTGAATAGGATCTGCGCGCTATTCGGTAGTTTTGTGCGCTCAGATCCCAGCTATCTAGGGATATGTGAAATGTCTGTGTGTTATGTGTAAAAGGGGACTTTATGTATTTTAAAGTGTTTTACTGTCTTTGTTTCCCCATGTGCTCAATGGAGTCTGTCTCTGTACTGGGAGGTAATTGGATTACTTCTCCATTGTGTCTCCAGGAGAGAAGGCTCTGTAAAACCGGTCTAAACTGGAAAGCCATGCTGACAGGGGTTTTAAAAGATACTTTACTAACTTTTGAACCCCTGGTCTGATTCATGCCATTTTTTAATATGTTGTTCCCCTGAATCGATTGATTGTGGATATGTATTTTTATTTCAATGTGATGTATGGTTTTAAAGTTACAGAGTATGTGTGGAAACTGTATTTTTACTGTATGCAATAATTATGTTAATTGCTTATCTGAGGGGAGGGGATGTGTGGGTTGTACTGTTACTTGATTGGTTGTTTTATGCCTCCCCCTGGGTGTGTCCTGTATGTGCACAACTGTAATAAAAAGCAGGCTGGGTGTTCCAGACCTCAGACCTCTTCTGACCCTCAATACGTAGCCTCGTCTCGTTATTGGAGGGAACTGCTATATCACACTGGGGATTTCTATGCTCTGCATATTCCCCATAGCTTAATCACTTAGCTCTTTTAAGAGCCTGTTCTGGATACGCTCTCCTGGAGGAGAGGTCTTCTCCACACGGTCCTGGAGGACAGAATCCGATCCAGGGTGGAAGGAAGACGGCGAGGCTCCAGTTAAGCTACGGCGGTTGTGGAGCCTGCGGTGGTTGTGGTGTCGTCTGCAGTGCTTGGAGTCCTCTGTAAGCGCTAGGAGCATCCATCAACGGAGGGTACTCGGTCGGAGTACACGGAGCTCCGTTACACGAACGAAATAGCTGAACAAAGTATGTGACTATGAACTGAATAGGCATACGTTTAACGAATTCATTTTTTATATGAACAATTAGTGAAACTGTCATGCATTTATAAGTGAATTTAGCCGAACAGCGTTTTGAGCGTAAGTGAAACAAGATTGCCGAACAGAGAATTGGCTATATACTAAATATGAGATGCCGACGAATGATAAATGCGTACGAACGTAAGTATAATGAAAATTATGCGTAATGGACTTACGGTTGTGGATGAACTGTCGACTGGCTTGCGTTCGCGTGGAATACTCACGAAAATGGCGGGCTGTGTACGAGTGTCGCGGTCGATTGACGTCAGAGGTCTGCGAAGCGGAAACAAAGGCTGGAACTTCCGGAATCGACGAAGACAGGTAAGCAGGGATTTGCTGGGTTTATATAGGCCTCAAATCCCTCCCACAACTTCAGGCATACGCCTTCTATATATCAGGGACTCCTAAACCTCTTCTTCTTTCTCCTCTAGATATAATGTTTAATCCTATCCTTGCTTTATTATGATTCCATGTTAAGTTGTTAAACAATTTTTGAAAATCCAATAAAATGCTTTTCTCTACTTTCAAAGGGATGTATCTAAATAAAATTAATTTTGGTAGAGCATAATATTTAATTACATTTATTTTACCTAACCAAGATAATATTATTTTTTCCACCCACTAAGTTTGTTTTTAAGGTCATTTAATAGTATAATATAATTTGAATCCATAATGATTTTTTTTTATACAAAATGTTTATCCCTAGATAGTTAAGTGTGATATCTAGCCATTACAATTTATATTTCTATTTTTTAAATTAGTTTTTTCTTCAAAACTTAAATTCCATGCTAATACTTTATTTAGACTACTCTATTTATTTACCATTTTTTTATTCTTTATTTATGTTGACAGAGATAACATGCATAGATCGAATACATTTCGTAACTCAAGCGAAACTTAACATACACAGTGTATACAGAGTGTAGTAACATACATATCGTATAGTCATGCAGTGGGTGGTAGCCTAAGATTCTTCACCATCACCCTCAAAGCTGGTGCGTTAGTTACCTTAACTCCCTCTGATACTGCGAGCTACACTTTGTCAACTTTAGTTTTGTGTTTTATAAGAAAAGAAAAAACAGAAATATTCGATAGCATATGAAACTTAGCTATCATACAGGTACATAAACATTGTAGGTATGAGCCCTCCAACTGCCGTAAGCCCTCTTACCTATTATTATGCTGCGCAATTGGTGTCTCTTTGTCCTAGAGTTAGGGAATCTGCAGGGCGTTTCTCACCCTCTGGTCTTTTAGTGGCCTAGTGGATCTCCCACTGCGGGTATTATTGCATGCTTTATATGCTGCCGGTAGCTGGTAGGGCCCTCTGAAGGAAGACTGCGACTTGCGCACATTTGGTCACACCTGGTCCTTATACCTAGGTATAGCCACGGGTCTAGAGGGGGGGCCCTGGTCATCACTTGGGCTAGTAAATCTCTAATTTGTTGCCAGAATAATTCTATCAGTGGGCATTTCCACCACATGTTGATGTATGTCCCTTTTATTCCGCACCCTCTCCAGCAGACGTCAGTAGGGGTCTTTTTCATTTGGTACAGCTTTACAGGAGTTGTGTACCAACGAAGCATTGTCTTAACTGCCTGCTCATTTATCATTACGCATATGGAGTTCTTGTGATTGGCTTCCCAAATCTCCTGCCACTCTATTCCCTCTATTGCTTCCCCAGGTCCCTCTCCCACTGTTCCGTGTAAACCAGATTTCCCCCTTCGTTAGTTTCAGAGCAGAGGTGAGCGTACAGTGCGTTATCAGACCCATAGGCATATGGTCCTGAAGGCATATTTGTTCGAAAAATGTCATGGGTTTTTGGACAGCCGTCCGGACCAATGGGAGTTTGACGAAATCTTTTATTTGTAGGTACCTGAAGAAGTCTGCAGGCGTGAGGTGGCCTCTTTGCTGTAGGGTGTCAAATGTTACTACCTCAGAATCCTGTACCAACTGATGTATGCGTTGCAGACCTATTCTTTCTAGGTTCCTAAAGTTTTGTGCTGTCATTCCCAGCGGGAATGCTCTATTGCGAAAAACGGCATCAGAGGGGACGGGGCTGACACCAGCCCATGTCGCTGTTGAGATCTATCCCAGATATGTATAGAGTTCAATATAGCTGGGCACGTAGCCCTAATGATTGGTCTATTATCTTTGGGTACCCAGATGAACAGCTGCGGAATGTCTGCCCCCACCATTAGTGATTCCAAGTCCACCCATTTCCTCTCTCCAGGTGGTGAGTGCCATAAGGCTATTTGCGACAATTGTGTCGCCAAGTAGTAGATGTATAGGTTAGGCAGCCCCAGGCCTCCTCTAGTCTTTGGTCTGTGTAGTATGTCTCAAAATTCTATGGCGTTTATTTTGCCACACAAAATTCGCTATCGCTTGCTGTAAGCATGCTAGGTGTGTCTTAGAGATATGTATGGGCAGAGATTGGAAATAGAATAATATCCTTGGTAAGATGTTCATCTTGACCATATGAATTCTCCCTATCCAAGAGATAGGCCTATCGTTCCAGGTCTCAAGTTCCCTGATCAGTTGTTTCATGAGTGGTGTATAGTTCTGTTGTAGGAGTTGGTTTTGGACTGCTGTCAGTTTAATGCCTAGATATTGAATCGACTGTCGTTCTACGCGTATGTGATGTGCTTTCTGAAGAGATTTTTCATGTCTGTACATTATCGTTTCGTGTGTAGATTTACTCTGTTATGCTCATTAGTATTATGTTTTGTTTTTTTGTTTGGGGTCCCTTTTTTATTTATTTTTTGTTTTGTTTTTTTTTCATTTATTTTTTTAATATTATTTTTGTATTTTTCTTTTTTTTAATTATTATTATTTTGTAACTTGTTTTTGTTTTTTTTTGTTTTTTGTCTTAAGTTCCCCTCCCCGGTGGTGTGTTAGTTTTTGCCTGTGTCAAAACCTATGAACATAAAACAAATCTGCTTAGCGTCCGAAGAAGCGGTAAGTCTCTATGCGTGTCAGTGAGGTTGAAGGTGGTCCCACACCAAGCTCCCTCCTGAACCGGATGGTAAGGGCCCTTAATAGCCAGAATCATTTGGCCAATATCCCTCACAACATCCGTCCAACTGTGAAGTGCCAATATGAGTCCCACAACCATTAACAAGCCAGACATATGGGAAATCAGGCCCATGCGCCAATAGTGGACCACCCGTGACTCCCTCCCAAACAAAACCTGAAATCCCCCCCAACCTCAGCGCTTCACCTAGGGTGTCCCATGATAACAGTTACTTTACCTGGCTCCGAAGTCAGTGCCGACGTGCTCCCACCTCCTGCCACTCGGTCGGGAGAGTCTCCAGCTCATGAGTAGATGGCCTTGTCTACGGCAAGCTACCTCGAGCAGACACTCCCAGGGCATCCAAGAAGCTCCGTGGATCCCATTGGGCGTTAGGATGTGACTTTTTTCCTCCCCGGAATGCCATCAGCTGAAACGGGAACCCCCAGGCGTACTGTATGTTCGCACCTCGTAGTGCCTCTGTGATAGGCCTCCACTCCCATCGTCTCTGAAGTGTGCTAGGGGCCAGGTCCTGGTATACTTGGAGCTCCGTTCCCTCATGCACTTGCGCATCAGGGCTTCTTTGGTCTGATAATACAAGAAGCGGACGATGGCGTCCCTGGGGGAATTGGCATCATTTCTTCTTGCGCGGAGGGCCCTGTGTGCCCTTTCCATGTGCCATCTTTCCTCGGAGAGGTCTGGCAGTAGAGGCTTGAAGATGGCCATAAGCATGGAAGGGAGCGTATCCTCCCTCTCCCCCTACGGCAGGTAAGCAGACGTTGTTTCTCCGCAACCTGTTGGCCATGTCTTCAATGGCGAGTTCGGCCTCCGTCATGCGGGCCGCCAGCCCATTTATATGGGTTATTGCCGCGTTATGGGCCCTGGTTGTGGCCTCCAGCCACTCCTCAAGGCGGGCAGTGCACGTTCCCAAGGCGGCAATTTCATTCAGGAGAACCGCTGTTGAATTGTCGATTTCTCCCGCCAGGTATGCCTGCAGTTCTGCTAGCCGCACCAAGATTTGTGCCGCCTCGTCCTTTTTAGGCTCTCCTCCCTGCACCTCATGTGGCAAGGGTGGTTGGGATGTGGGGCTCCATCCGGCGCCATCTTGGGAATCCGCAGACCCGGTCTTATGGGCTGTCATCATGTCCAGGGCCGTTGTTCCCCCCTTGGCCCCCCTCTTGGGTTGCTTTTTGGGGTACCTCTTGTCCATGCTAGGTGTTTTATATAAAATTCAGGGCTAATGTAAGCTAATTTTAGCGCGTTGGGGCCGGAGCTCTACTCAGCCGCGTCCAGCTCATTCCCTGGTCAGGCCACGGCCCCCCTTATTTACCATTTTTGAATGTTTTTTTTTGTTTTTGTTTTTTTATTATACTGTCATTTAGGAGCCACATCTAAAAATGCAAAACCTGCATTTCCTATAAAAACCCTTACCTGTGAGGTTAGACTCTTCTAAAAAGCCACTTGGGTAATAAAATGTGTTGTGGATATTTCATATTATTTTATATCAATAAAGGTAATTTGGCTATTTTCTATTGTGAGTGTGTCATTTTAATTTTTATTTGTTACTATTTTATATTTTTACCTTCTACCTGGCATCCGATTTTACTGTTCCAGCGAGGACTACTCCTAAAGAATCCTAGGTGGGGATTATACCACTGTGAGCACTATTGTTGTCTCTTTTATACTTTTTATTGTCTTCACACTGACAAAACACCTGTCTATCAACCTCTCCTCATGTATTTTATTAGTGGGGATTGCACTATTCATTCTAGAGCTGGGTTTAAGACTTTATATTGGACATCTTATTGTTATTATTCTACTTTGATCTGTTTTATTATATATTTTGTTTATTTATGCTAGTGTTTTTTACTATTTTGGCGCTACCTCCATTCCCCTTGTTTGTAGTATTCTAATTGTTTGTAGGAAGCGCTACTATCTGAGGTGTGCTGCCTATTTCTTTCAATATTTTCTCTATTTGATTTGGTTCGGGGGCCTTAATCAGAATATGGGGGGAACCTGTTGTCCTTCCCCATGCCCCCCACCCATCGCTGGGGGGGGAGGCAGGGGTTAGGACAATAGGTTCCCCCCTTTAAAGTAATTTATGGCCCTCCCCCTAAATCTCTGATTGGTTGCTTTCAATCAAGTCCCGAATTTCGGAATGCTGAACGGAAGTCCCGAAGTGTCGAAGTGCCAAAGTCCCGAAGTGCCAAAGTCCCGAAGTCCCAAATTTTGGAATGCCGAACCAAACCAAATATTTTGCCCATGCAAATCCCTATTTGTTTCCTTTCTCTTCCTTGGGTTAACCTGCTTCCTTGAGCTGAGGTTGCTCGCATTAACGCTGCTCACAAATCGTCTAGGTTCACCCCTTTGTACATAGTCTATGGCCGGCATGCTGTTCTTCTGACTGCATTCTCCTCACAGGGAATGCCAGTTCTGGATGAACATATGGCTGGTTTGCGTAGTACTTGGGAGCAGATTGAACAATTATTGGCTAAGGCTGCTCAGAGACAGAAGATACAGGTGGATAGGCATTGTTGTGAAGCTCCTTCCTATGTAGTGGGGATAGGGTTCTGCTTTCTATCCGAAACATCCGTCTCTGTGTGCCCTCCATGAAGTTCACTCCTCATTTCATTGGCCCTTTCCACATCCTGCACAAGGTGAACCCTGTATTGTATGTTCTGGACTTGTCTTGTTCTTTGCATATACCTGATGTCTTCCATACCTCCCTGTTGAAACCTCTGGTTTGTAATCGGTTTATTGGACTTCACGCTCCTTCACCTCCTGTATCTGTTGAAGATGCTGAAGAGTATGAGTTTGCTGATATCCTCGACTCTAGGTTCCTTAGGGGTTGTCTCCAGTATCTGGTCCATTTGAAGACGTATAGCCCTGAAGACCGTTCCTGGGTCCCTTGGACGGATATGCATGCTCTTTAGTTGGTCCGTTTCTTTCATCACTGTCACCCGGGCAAGCCTAGTTCTTCACCCCCGGTGAGCCGATCTGCAGCTCCTGAAATAAATGATTCCCATGATGTCACGTACCTGAAAGGGATCACGTCATTGCTGTTTGGGGTTGCAGAGATTACGTGGACCAATGGGAAATCTTCTGAACCTATTTAGGGCCTGTTCTATCTTTTACTAATTGTCCTATCGTGGAGTCTGTTAGATTCTTGTTTAGCGATCCTAGAGATTCCCTTGTGATTTCCTGTATTTGTATTTCACTTGTGATTTCTAGTATCCTGACCTCGGTTTTGTATTAGACTCATGATTTCTGGTATTCTGACCTCGGCTTCATATTTGACTCATGGTTTCTGGTATCCTGACCGCGGCTTCATATTTGACTCATGATTTCTGGTATCCTGACCCAACTTTGTCTTGACTCTGTTTCTTGTTATATTTATACGTTACGTCCGGCCAGTCTAAGGCTTGGTAATGCGTCTTTCGGATCCATCTTTTGTGGGTTTCCTCTTTCCTGCGTGTTGGTGTACAACTCCCGTGGCACAACCGTTGTGGTTGAGATAAGTATGATATGTAAATGCTAAAAGTTTCTTGTCAGCTTCAAAATGTTTGGGACATAAGCGCAAACTAAAAAAAAAAAAAGCAGCATGTTTTTACCTATTCTCAGCGTGGTCTCATATATCTTCTATCCTTGGCTTAAAATGTTGAGTTGCGCTATTGGGAAAATGTATTAATTTGAAAAGGACATCCCTGGATAGCAAACCTAGTTATCTATAGATGTTTTATAAATGACTGCTTTTTTTTTTATGGGTAGGGGAGTAACAAGATATTTTAGATTTTTCCTCCTATATTAACTAAAATTATTTTAATCTTTATTTTACACACAAGTGAAGTTCTATTGATATAGATTTTTTGGATCTGTTTATTTATGTGGATGGCAATCTTTTAAAATCTAAGACTTTTTTTTAAAAGCATAGATCTCCACAGTTTTATTTTGAATTCAAGTTACTATCCTCCATGGTTAAGAAATGTCCCTTATGGGCAATTCCTAAGGATCAAGAAAAAATGTACTGATCCAACGATATGTAGGAAACAACTAGAAAATGTTACATATCAATTTGTAGATAAAGTTATGATGATGATGATCTTTTAAATGAGTCCTTAGATAGAGTTACACTTATTGATAGAAAGGAGTTTCTTTCTCCTGAGAGATACAGGTGACCGATTCTACTAAGGCTTTTTCGTACCCTATAGTTTTTAACTGCAGTGCTTAGTCTCAATTTTAAAAGGATAGTATTAAAAATCACTGGCATTTACGGTTTCCAGATCCGATTTTAGCCCCAATCCTGCCTCCTAGACCTCAGATAACTTTTAGAGGGGCGCCCACTGTAAAAAATAAATTATTAAAGAGTTGTACAATTATTAATACTCATAGACACTTTTTGAATATACAAAAAGGCTTTTTCAAGTGTGGTACATATAAGATTTGTAAAACAGTGTAAGTGTTAGGGCTTTGCCCCTTTAAGAATTTGAATAATGTTAAATGCAGGATGAGGAATGTATATGCCCTATATTGCGCTGTTTATCTTGACAAAGCACGGTTTAGTGGGCGAAACGCGTTGATTAAGCTAGGTGGCTTTTCGAGTTTTAAAAGCTCTAGGCATCAGTGGCAAATCAGCAGGTCCTGACTTTGGGGTTCTTCAGATGCGTTAGTGACTGACTCTGGCTCCGGTGCACAGAGCTGTCTGCAGAGCCAAGCAGCACCTAATTACTGAACTGTACATTTTGCTTTTATGTGGTCCTTGGACATGAGTACCACAACTTTAAAGTGTAAGAGTTCCTATAAGGGAGAGGGTGGTTGCATCCAATAAAAGTTACAGTGCTGAACTATGTTTCTTTTCTGTATCTTTTCATAGATGTATCGAACGTTGTTGCATTGGATATTGGAAAATATTGGATACCCTGCCATTTATCCTTTTTAGTTTTTTACATTATCTATTAGTAATTTTACTAAATAGAACTGAAAGAGAGGATGTTGGCATATATTACATTTTGATTATTATTTATTGATTGCACTCCTATTTAATTCTAATTAGGGGTGTATCCACAAAGCGCTGTCACCTGATTGTTTATTAACATTTTGAGTGTTTAGTAATTTGGTTATATATCTCAGAACAAAGTAAAATCCAATTCACCAATTGTACAAAGAATTATTGTCCAGTCTGCCCGCAGTGCTTTAAAATTCCCACTGCAACATCATGAATAATTAATAAAAAAAAAAAAACTATGACACAACCATGTTGAAAGCTTGCTGCTATTTTCACCATGTTTGAATTAGCAACTACCTTATTCCAGTATTAAATCCAATTACACATATTTTCCCAAACCTTTTCATTAATTTGTACAACAGCCTGTACAGTACTATATCAAATGCTCTAATAAAATTTAAATGGTCAGTTTTGACAAACAAAAATTGGAAGAAAAAGAAAAACAAAAACATGTAACTTTTTTTAAAACAAGTCATGTGATTTTGTATTGCTTTTTTGACTTTCATCTATTTACAAATTTGATGTAAATGTTATGTTCTTTAATCTTTTACATTTAAGGTATGAAATCTATGCAGTGCTTTGTGAATCTCTTCACTCATATTAACTATCCAAATCTTATTTTCCAAATATTAATTGTAAACATTAAATGCTCCTACCTGTGAGGAGATTGTGGATCAAAACATGTCTGGGTGACATCAGTGACATTGGGGTTACAACAGTCCCCACCATCAAAAAGGAATGATTCGTTATTGCAATCCATATCACACACACCATTTTGCTTCTTCTTTGATAACACATGAGAACCAGGATGACGACAATCACCACCATCAAAACCTGTGAGAACATGGTTGCACTCAGGGTCACAGTTTACATCACCAATTTTGCTGATATCACAATTTGTAAGAATAAGTCTGTGACGTAGGAAGGAGTCATTTCTCTCTAAAACATTGAGTTCCCATGTTATGTTGTACTGACTAAACGCCTCATTTAATTTTTGATGCTGGAGCTCAATCTGGTCTTTTGAAACAGTTGGATTCTGATGGTTGTTATCAAATACATTGACCACTCTGTAGCGCACAACTTTAGGTTGGCGAAAGCTCTCAATTTTGTTATAGGTAGAAATCACCTCTAAATTATCACAGAGAGTTTCCCCACACTGAGGATACGCTAAGTTTGTGTCAAGCAATGAAGTATGGTGATAAATGGTTTCTGTATGTGGGTATGTGCCATTTTTCATAGGATACCAAGAGTTTTTTACATTCTCAAATTTCTCCTGAAGAACAAGCTGAGGTAGAGAGCTAATCAGTTCATGTGATGCTTGTCCCATATCACCCATTATTTCCTTCTGTGTTCGTGCAATCTTCCAGAGGTTAAACTGTTCCAAATATCCACGGAAATTATGATTATAAGCATTTCCACCAATCATAAGAACTTTGCATTTTCTTGTTAGAGGGCTGAAGATGTCACCAACTTGCTCACTACTTGTTGCCACTTGTGCACCATTAACATAAAGTTTGATCATATTACCACTGTAAGTGACAGCTAGATGTACCCACGTGTTTGGGAGGTAGCTACGATGAGCAGATATAGAAGTGACCTTCCGAGCCCGATCAGTCTTCAAGGCGAAGAAATATCGTGGGTCTCTGGTACCCTGATCACTCATGGCCTCAATTCCAAGAACCCATCCACGATCATTAGAGGTGTAAGAACATTTGTCATAAAGTCCTAAATGCCCCCAAAAAGAGAAAGTTGTGAATAAATAGGGCTCAACATATTACAAATGCATATTGTTTTTACACAAATCATTACCAAGCTCAAAGTAGTTATACAGTTGCTATAAATAAATTATAAACAAAATTTAAAGTACATTAATGAGCCATTCAATATTATCTGTACTTAAAACAAAGGCGCATTCTAACAACTACAGCCCACTGTAATGTTTATGATGTTATCAGGCTGTTGGCACTGTGTGCTATTTCTGTGTCAAACCATTTTCATGTAGCTTGACAGAAAGCAAGGTTCCCCTAGGTGCCTGCAACTTGACCGCACACTTGCATACACTTCTAAATGATGTGATTGTTCAGTCAAACATGGATGGCATCGATTGCCTTAGTATTTAAACTTCGATGCCATTGTACAGCGCTTCGGAATTTGATGACACTATATAAATAATAAAATAATAATAAATGGTTAAGCATGGGAAAAATGTACACTGCTAATGCAGCAGCGTATTTTCAGCATTAGCAATACGGCAAGGAAAGGACCCAGTTGACAAACAACTAGAGAACTCTTGGTTTTTGTCAAGCTCTTTTAAAACCGTTTAATGAAGAACCAGGGCACATAGTCAGTAGAATGCTAGCTCCATAAATACTAAAATGGGATGTGCTGCTTAGAGTGCCCCTTTAGTAGACAAATAACATAGAACACTAGTTTTTTTATGTCACATTAACCCCTTAAGAATGGAGGGCGTACTATTACGTCCTATTTTAAGCGGCTCTAAACGCCGCCGGGCGTAATAGTACGCCCTCCGTTTTTTTTTAACTTACCCGGTCGCTGGCGATCCCACGCCAGCGATCATGGTTGGGGGGACTCCAAGGGAGCCCCCGCAGCACGTCCGTCCTCCTGGGGGCCCCCTGGCCATGTGAGAGTGAGGTCCTTGCGAGGACCTCACAATCACATGGCCGGGTTAGCTGGCTGAGGCATTGCCAGCAGGGGGACTAACTGTAATGACAGTTAGTCCCCCTGCTGGCTGAATTCAAATAAAATTTAATTAAATCAGTGTAAAAAAAATAAAATTATATACTTAGATCATATATATTGTATATATATATATATGATCTAAGTATATATATACACACACACACACACATACACTGTCTAGGTGTATTTTACTATTAATATATATATATATATATATATATATATATATATATATATATATATATATAATTATATATACATATATATTAATATCAAAGTACACGTAGACTGATGCTGATTATATATATATATATACAAAACAAGATTGCTCCTGCACTCACGCTTAAATGTCCCTTAGGGGCCGGGTGCCAACCAAAAAGTAGCTTCAATATCCAAGGAATTCAAAGAGATGGTTGCACTCACGTAATTAAAAGTCCAAAGTTTAATGACAAATTGTTAAAATATCCAAGATCAACGTTTCAGTCCATGCAGACTTTCAAAAAAATATGTAAATACGTTAAAAAAATTAAATTAAAAAAAATAATGAAAAATAAATAATAAAAAAGATATAGATGTGTGTTATTTCGTTCTAGCTGTATTGTGATATTAATATATATATATATATATATATATATATATCAAAATACACGTAGAACGAAATAATATATATATATATATATATCTATATCTATATACATAAATATATATGTATATATCACTATATATAAATATTTAAAATAAATTATATATACATACGTATATATATATATATATATATACATATACAAATTCTACACATATTTTTATGTAATATTTTTACATAATTAGGTATCTTAATTAATTACAATTAGCGGGACCTGCCTGACAACCCATGCCTAAAGTAAAGGGAATTTAATTTGCTAGCACTATATTTAACCCTATAACTTTCCAAGACACCATAAAACCTGTACATGGGGGGTACTGTTCTACTCGGGAGA